>NC_143011.1:3063975-3663975 GCF_061535395.1 Colias eurytheme | reverse complement strand
TTACGCATATAAAATAAAACGACCATATGACATAGGCACGACGTTAGCATATCATGAGTCCAAAACAAATGACGTATAACATAGGCACGACGTTAGCATATTATACGTTACGCATATAAAATAAAACGACCACATGACATAGGCACGACGTTAGCATATCATGAGTCCAAGACAAATGTATAACATAGGCACGACGTTAGCATATTATACATTACGCATATAAAATAAAACGACCACATGACATAGGCACGACGTTAGCTTATCATGAGTCCAAGACAATTGTATAGCATAGGCACGACGTTAGCATACTATACGTTACACATAGAAAATAAAACAACCACATGACATAGGCACGACGTTAGCTTATCATGAGTCCAAGGCAATTGTATAGCATAGGCACGACGTTAGCATACTATACGTTACACATAGAAAATAAAACAACCACATGACATAGGCACGACGTTAGCTTATCATGAGTCCAAGACAATTGTATAGCATAGGCACGACGTTAGCATACTATACGTTACACATAGAAAATAAAACAACCACATGACATAGGCACGACGTTAGCTTATCATGGGAAAACTATAATTTGTGACATAGGCACGTCGTTCGCTTATCACAAATTAGGGATCAGCTCACCCTCAAAAAACGCAGCACATGTCTCAGGAGTCCACTCCCCACGCCACGGCACCATGAATTCTGTCGCAGCTTGCGTCGATTTGCCATAAGAGCCCTCCAGTAACTGCAGCTCGTATCGACCGTGGGGAAGCGTTTTGACCACGCGATATGGGCCGCGCATACCCGAGTCGAGTTTGCCAGTTGTTTGAGCCTGTTTTATAACAAAAAGCAAAGAATTAATTTCAAATAACCGTGATGCCTTTCGGCTAGCATTCACAGTTTTGTCTTGCCAACGTTGGTTATATTTTTTTTAAACGCTCAGAAACACGTTGTCTACGCATTTCTCGTAATGCGTCGCGATTGGGACGAGAGCCTTCTAGTGCGATGTCACCAATGAGGTAACGTAAAACAGGTCACGCAGCTTTAATACCCACCAATAGATTCAGAGGTGAAAAGCTTGTAGTTTTCTGTTTTGTAATGTTCAGAACCAGCTGTAGTCGCCATATGACATCAGACCAATCATTTTGTCGGTGATTGCATTCTATACGAACCATGTTGAGTAAGGTTCGACAATAACGTTCAACCTGCCCGTTTGAATTATGCATCTCTGGTGTTATGAGATGCATGTCAATGCCCAAGTCAGTAAAAAGTTTTGTTATTTCTGAACTCTGAAACATTCGACCCCGATCTGCCACAAATAATTTTAGAGGTCCCAAACAAAGAGATAACATTATAAAAAAATATTTTTAATTCAGTGGAATCTTGACCAAACATAGGATACAAATTACAAAAGACAGTATTTGGAAAAATGTGCGTTTTTATGTGCTATACATATCAAACAATGGTCAATGTATTTTTTTTTACAAATAATAACACCAACCAGATAGTGTCTATAATTTTGCAAGGCCTTTACAACGGCTAAAGTTTCAAGTTTCCAGCTCATAGGAATGATACCTTGGCTCAGCACCTTGAGTTTGTTTACTGAAGTAACTCACCACCCGCTTATGCCCCTTTTCATGAACCTGAAGAAGCACTGCACCATATCCTATACAGCTGGCATCTATATGAACTTCAATAGGTAAAGCCGGATCATACATAGCTAACACAGGTTCACTGGTAAGATGAGAAATAATTACTTGGCGTGCTTCTTCTTGTTCACTACTCCAAATAAAAGGTACCCCTTTTTTCGTCAACTTTGTAATAGGCACAGCCTTTATAGCAAAGCCAGCTATGTAACGTCGAAAATAACTTGAACTGTCTGGTTTGTTTAACGGTCTTTGGAATCGGTGCTTCGACCAAAGCTTTAATCTTTTGACCACTCGGTCGTACCTGACCCTGACTAATCGTACGTCCCAAATATTCGATTTAAGTAGATAGAAAAGAGCATTTCTTTAAATTTATGGAAAACTCCGCGCTTGTAAGAGTTTTAAGAACTCTACGTAAAATCGACAAACCCTCCTCAACCGTACCGCTCATAATGAGGACATCATCGACGTAAACTAGGGCTTCACGATTTAATATATCGGTGCCAATGATGATTGGTGTATTCATCAATTTTGAACTAACTACGTGTAAATCTACTTCTAAAGTAATTTCATTAAACTCTATTGGTAAAGTGACAAAATAAGTCGATTCAATTTCCTGCCCACCAATACCACGCAAGATCCTAAATGCAGGCATTCGCGCACATTTCAAATGCTTTAATAATGATAAGGAAAATAATGATATACTAGAGCCGCTATCGATTAAGACATCGACTGGGATTCCCTGGATGACAGCTACAACAATCTTTATTCTTACTGTCCGGGTTTTCTTCGCAAAAATTAACATTGTTTGTATTACGTGCCTCCCGACTTTAATTTTGCAAAACACGCCTCAGTTTTATGGCCGGGCTTTTTGCAGAAATCACACAATACAGATTTATTCGAATTATTAATAGAAAAATATTTATGGTCATTACTTTGATTAGAAAGAATCGACTTAGCTTTTTTAGAACAATTTGATTGTGTATGACCATGTTGACCGCACAAGAAACATTTCTGTTCGTTAAATCGTCGTTTACGATTATTAACTACATGTTCAGATTTTAAAGAACGATCATAGCGCGACCTGTGATCAAAATGTCTGTTTGAGGAGGAATTGGATTTAACGTAAATTGAAAAGAATTCAACCAATTCATTTGTCGTTAGCTTTGCATTAATGGCTGCAGCGCGAATCTGCGGATCCGTAATCCCTCGTATTATTATTGCAGATATAAGTTCGTCACTTAACCCCCTAACAACACGCAACCTTAGAAGAGAGCGACGAGCATAGTCTGCATACGTTAGGTATTTATCAGAATTGGTACTCATAACGTCATATAAAATATTCGCGATATCAGGTTTCTTAGGACACAAAGGTTTAAATTCTTTTTTAAAATTGCTCCAACTACGGTCTGATGTTACCCATTCATTGAGCCAGGTCCTAGCATCTCCCTTTAAACAATTACCTATACGAGATAGACACTCATTATCATTCCATTGATTTATAACCTTAGCGCAATCGACCTCCTCACACCAGGTTTCTATATCGTTTATACTCGGATCAAAATTTGAAATGTAATAAGATTGGCTCAACCTCACCGTCGTATTGATTGATCGTATAGCATCAACAATACGATTAGTAGCGTTACGATCGCAGCCGACTGTGGCGCTCCCGGAATGTCCCGGTGAAGAAGGGACCGCCGACCCTGAGTGCGCCGCAGGCTCCGGATGCACAGCGACGGGCTCGACGATCCGTGACCTCGGCGGCGTTGTTGTCACACCGCCAGTGTTGGATCCTCGTCGTGACGGAGAAGAGTGACGTTCTTCTAACGACTTTAGTCTATCTGAAATTTGTTGCATTTGTTGTGTTAATGCATCGTTGAAAGGACTATACCGTCGTCGGCTGCGTATAGGAGGTGTAGCACTACGATTCCTAGAACGGCTTCGGTCTTTGTGCTTCTTATTAGGCATCTCGTACGTAATTTTTTTTTTTTTTTACAATGGAGGAAAATGTCGATACAAGGAAACGATAAAAATTAAATATGAAGAAAAAAAAACTATTAACTTAATATTTCGTTAACGTAAAGAAAAAAACTAAGTTGCGGGTACATTTAAAAAAGAATACGTATCGTACTATACAAAGGTGAAATAAGCGTAATTAAATCATATGCTGTAATTTTGTTAAACAAAACACATAAATCACAAAAGGTTTAAATAAATGCTTCAATTACTATACCAAAGCTGCTTTAAGCTATAAATTGATAAGAAGCTCGCTTCTCCTTAGATAGCAAATGATCGGAATATACTCACCAAAATTTTGCGTTATATACTTAGCCACACAACTACTATTTTAATTTCACTTAAACGAAACAATGAAAAGTTTATAAAGTATTATTGAGGGTAATTTAAAAGTGTAATGAACTAATTCGTTTGAAGAGTCAAACTGCCATTTTCAGAAAGCAAACGGTTAAGGACGCGTGAGAATCACTATCCCTCTTCTGAATTTAGGAACAGAAGTGGGAATGAAATAAAAAACACAACACACCACTTTCCGATAACACGTTTTTGATCCAAAGACTGATTGTTTGAGTTGTGGCGGGTTTATTAGGTTTTTTAAAAGTTAGTATTAATCTATTGTCCTCCTCATTCCTCAAATGTTTTGTGACATTGATATAATCAGAAAGTGCAGTAGCGGGACAAATACTTATATTTTCTTTAAAGTATGGAAGTATAAGAAGGGGTTGATCTCTACCCGGAGCCGAAGTTTTTATCAAGTCTGTTATGAAAATCTTAGCTCCACTGTCTGAGAAATAAATATTATTAAGATTGATAAGGGATAAAGTTTGGACCCGCTGTGCTGTACACAGCGCAAGTAAAATTACTATTTTTTTAGTCAACTGCTCCAAATTAATGTTTATATTAGGAAACCAGCTTGAGATATGGTTCAAAACTAATTGTGGGTCCCAAGAATAATTATTGTATTTAGGATTACTGGGTTTCAATTTGAATGCTCCCTTTAGGAGTCGTTTTATGCATTCATCCGACCCGATATTATTTCCTAAGATTAAAGACAAGGCAGACCTGTGCGAGTTTAAAGTACCATATGAAGCCCCTTTGTTAAACTCATTTGTTAAAAACGATATAACTGTCGCTACTGTACTTTCAAAATTGGAAATATTTCTATCTAGACAAAATTGCCACCATAGTTTATAAGTTACGTTATATTGCTTCTTAGTGTTACTGGAAAGCGATGCCAACATTAGTTCGACAGCTTCCGATGGGATGTTTCTCCGTAAGAAGGCTTCGCGGAGAGCCTCGCTGCAGCCAGCGTAAGGTGTGAGTGCAGTGGGTGCGACAGGTGACTGAAATGAGAATGCGTTAGATTCGTATCTGCTTTAAACTTGGAACCCCTACCCTTTACGAGAAAGCTCCGCCAAATGACTTCTCATTTCTTTGCTTTTAGGGGGGGGGGGGGGGGCAATAAATGAAATGTACAGACTATACGGCTTTTAAAATATAAGTCTGGTAAGCGAACTAAACTTTGCTGGTTTAGTTCTTGCTATATCGCTATCCGTGCCTGCTTCTCGTGTTTACGGGTGAATTAAGTTTATCAATAGTCATAAATGCAATGCTATACAGAGGATATACTGCATTTAAAACATGACAAAGTCTGGTAAGCGAACTAAACTTTGCTAGTTTAGTTCTTGCTATATCGCTGTCCGTGGCTGCCTCGCGTGTTTACGGATGAATAAAGTAATGTCCTGTCTTCGCATCCACAGCTAACTGTCCTATACTGTCATAATCTTAACACAGATTCATTCGACATAGCTCCCCACGAGCTCAGTTCTTCATTTTTGCACTCGCACAACTGTGGACAACACAAGAGCAATGCCTCCATTGGTAGCAGTTACAATCAAGGGCTAGCAAGGCAGGCTAGCCATATTACGGATGTTGGAACAACCGACTATATTTAGGGCAATTTTCTTTGTACAGTGTAACGTTTAGACTGTCGTAGCATTCCTACGGAACAAAGATGGGATCAGATCTGCATCCTTAATGAAGTTTATCGAAAGGAGATACTTTCAGACGACGATAGTATTCAAAATCCACCATATTCCTGAACATAATAATGCATAGTTAAGCTTATAATCTCTCTTGCCATTATCCTGCAGCAGAATTCCTTGGCGATAATTTGTTCTCGTTAGAACGAGCGAGGTTGTTACGATAATATGAGAAATCCTGTCAGTTAGAGACCTGAACGACGCGATAGAGTACCGCTATTTCAGTAGTAGTAGCACCTAGAAGGGTGAAGGTATTCTGGAAAGCGGAACTGAAGGCCCGGTCGGCAGCACCAGCCACCTAATAGACAGTGTTCAGTGCTGCACCACTATAATCTGCAAAATGACTCTGACGGTATGAAAATGTACCTACCGTACACGAACGTACATTTTCAAAATATCAAATGATATAGTTGGAATAAAAATCCTATTTGCCTCCGTCTACCCAAAAGACATACGGAGTAGCTAGTAGTAGTTGGTTGAATTAGAATAAAGTACCTATAGTTAAAATCCTTTGTTACTGACTGGATAAATTTGGCTCTTTTCCTATCTGACGTTCATATAGCTGTTGACTGCCTAGTGTTATGCACAAACACAATTGAGTATTTGAATAAAAAAAAATTATTGATTTTTTTTATGTATTTTGAAACTTTATTATTAATAATATTGATATTTAATACAAATAACTTCAAAAACATTTTTTTCCGTTAATTATAAGCAATTATAAAACCGGCCAAGTGCGAGTCGGGCTCGCGCACAAAGGGTTCCGTAGCAGCAAATATAATAAATTACAGTTAAATCAACCTATCTCAAAAACTATAAGAGATACTTTGATCAAACCAAAAATCGTTGAAAGAGTTAATTAGCATGCATCACCTCTATTTTTTTTAGAATTTTATACCCCGTAGTTATAAAAATAGAGGGGGGGGGACATACTTTTTACGACTTTGAGAGCTGATATCTCAAAAACCGTTCACTTTAAGAAAAATGTTTTTTAGAAAACTTTATATCATTTTAAAAGACCTTTCCATTGATACCCCACACGGGTATGTACATCGAAAAAAAAAATTTCATCCCTCAGTTACATGTATGGGGGGCCCCACCCCCAATTCTTTTTTTTACTATTTAGTGTCATATTTTTGTAGCGGTTCATACAACACATATTCCCATCAAATTTCATCACTGTAGTACTTATAGTTTCCGAGTAAATCGGCTGTGACAGACGGACAGACGGACAGACGGACAGACGGACATGACGAAACTATAAGGGTTCCGTTTTTGCCATTTTGGCTACGGAACCCTAAAAAGGGGTTAAACAAGTAGGTGCCATAACCTTAGCAGAGCCTGGAAAATTACTAACTGTTGCTGTTGCCATTAATGCTCTAGGAGAACACATTCCGCTTTTTTCGTATTGCCGAGGGTCTTGTTGGTTGTTCTGGAGCTGGGAATGCTAGTGGATGGATGCAGGATGCAGAATTTTTAATTATAAAAAGAATGATTCCCTTAATTAATCTCATTACTTGAACTTCGAATATTTTTTATTATATTTGTAAGTATTATATTTAAAATACAAAAGTTGATATGTGTTATTAATACAAAGTCTTTAAACAAATAATTTGTTGATTTACCATCATAATATTGTATTAATTACCAACCCCTTTGTCTTGTTACTTTCGACCCACGACGTGTTACTTTCGACCTGCTTACGGGGTCGAAAGTAACAACTTACGATTTTTTTTTTAATTTAATTTATTAATATAAAACACTAAATAATATAATAAATTGAGTTGCTAGTGTAAAGAATATAAACTAAATTTATACATGGTTATATTAATTTAGTGATAACAGTTACACCCAGTCAGAAATCAAGGTACAAGTACAAAGTGTTACTTTTGTACCCGGTCTCCCCTACTAGCTTACCGCCCGCGGCTTCGCCTACTTTGTTTCAAACCTAATAAATTATACACTAAAACCTTCCTATTTAATCACTCTATGAATTAAAAAAAACCGCATCAAAATCCGTTCCGTAGTTTTAAAGATTTAAGCATACAAAGGGACATAGGAACAGAAAAAGCGACTTTGTTTTATAATGAATGAATGAATGAATGAATGAATGAATGAATGAATGAAATGAATGAAAAATACTTTATTGTACACCATAAAGAATACATTTTACAAAATTAAAAATACAATATAACAATGTACAGTAGGCGGCCTTATCGCTGGCAGCGATCTCTACCAGGCAACCCAGAAAAGATGAGGAAAATAAATAAGTCAATAACATGGTGGTGCAAAATAAATAAAAGTGCCAGAATAATAGTCTTATTATATATATATACTATATCTACATATATGCAGCTTACATTATTATATACATACACAAATAATAATATATTATATACACAATACACATATTAGATAATAAATAAGAATACATACTTAAATAATATATACAAGCATACATACATACATACATATATACATACATACATATTTTATAAGCACTCAATTATAAATAAGTCGACAGAGTTAATACCTAGCCTGTGACAGAGTTAAATAATAGTTTTTAACTTTCTTTTTGAAAATAAAAATCGATTGAGCTCGTTTTATTTCTTCAGGTAAAGAATTCCATAGGTTAATAACGGTGACAGTGTAGGAGGAATGGAAGAAGTTGGAACGGTGAGAAGGAATACTTAAGGTTAAAAGGTTGGAGGAACGGAGAGTGAGGGAATGCTCGTTGAGGAATTTGAAATTGTCTTTAAGATAGGAAGGGGTCTTAGGATCAAACAAAATACCGTATAACGAATGCAACATATGAGCATACCGGCGAAAACGTATAGGAAGCCATTCAAGTTTTTTGCGGAATTTGGAAACGTGGTCGTATTTCCGGAGACCAAATACGAACCGAATGCAAAGATTTTGAAGGCGGTCAAGAGAATCGAGTTGTAACTCGGTTAAATCGGGGTAACAGGAGTCGGCGTAGTCAAGGATGGGAAAGAGTAAGGTCTCTGCAAGCGAAATCCTAGTAGGTATGGGCAGGAAGTTGCGCAGCCTGCGTATCGATCCTGCAGCGCCAAACAACTTCTTACGTACAACTTCAAGTTGAACCTTCCAGGTCATATTTGTGTCAAAATGAATACCAAGATTTTTGACAGAGTTACTGAAAGGTATCACAGTTCCATCCAGAGTTATCTTCGGAACGGAGCTCCAGTCTATCTTATTTGTCAGTTTAGAGCTGCCAATAATTATAGTTTGCGTTTTTGCTGGGTTTACTAACAGGCCAAAGTTATTAGACCAATGAGTGATTTTTGCCAAATCGTTATTAACCTGCTCAATAGCTTCTGGAAGTTGAGGAAGTGAAGCATGAGTATAGATCTGCAAATCATCTGCATACATATGGTAGGGAGAAGATAAATTGTCTGAAATAGAATTGATAAAAATAGAAAAAAGGATTGGAGACAACACGCTACCTTGTGGAACGCCGATGGAGATATTACACCATGATGACAAGTGATCGTCAATTTTGATCCTCTGTCGACGCCCCTGGAGATAACTCCGAAACCATTCAATTACTGCTGGAGATATGTTAAGAGAACCAAGCAAACTCAGTAATATGTCATGATCGACGGTATTAAATGCGTTACTGAAATCTAACAGTGTGAGTACAGTGAGTTGCTTGTGATCCATTGCATATCGAATATCATCAGTAATTTTAATTAGAGCAGAAGTCGTGCTATGACCGGGACGGAATCCGGATTGGAAAGGATTAAACAAGTTATGTTTATTTAAAAATGAACATAATTGTTGTTGGACAAGTCGTTCAAGGATTTTAGAAAGGAAGGGTAGGACACAGATGGGACGAAAATCGGAAAACATGGATGGATTGGCTTTTTTAGGTAGAGGAATAACAAATGCTTCTTTCCAGGCCATAGGAAACTCGTGAGAGGATAAGGATACATTGAGAATATGAGTTAACACTGGAGCAATTATATCAAGGATTGGAATAATCATATCACGACCAATGCTGTCATTACCGACGGCTTTCGATGAAATAGACATAATGTTCTTCTTAACATCACAGACAGTAAATTGTTTGAAAGAAAACGGAGGAAAATTTGGAGCTGGTTTAGTAGAAAGATAATCTAAAGTACTTTTCTTATTGTTTGCATCAAGAGCAAATGAAGTTTTTGAAAAATGACAGTTTAATAAGTCGATATTAAGGTTAACAGGCAGAGAATTTTGAGATGTTTTACCAACTCCAAGAGTTTTAAGAAATTTCCATACTTTTGTTGGATCGCCGTTTTCGATCGTTTTATGAATGTAGCGTTGTTGTGCATCCCTACACATAGTATTACAGCGGTTACGAATAGATTTAAATCTCTCCTTGTTAATCTCAGAGTTGTCCACTTTCAGTTTCGCCTTTGCTCGATTTTTCCTGTTCAGAGCCGTTTTTAATTCCTGCGTCAGCCATGGTGCTGGTAAGTGTTTTAGTTTGACTGGCCTTAATGGAGCATGTTTGTCATAGAGCTGGATTAAAAAGGAGTTTAATACATCAACTTTTTGGTCAATCGATTGTAGATCAAAAATGCTAGGCCAATCTACTTTTTCGGCATCCGCACAGAGCAATTCCCTATCCACACCCGCCAGGTTCCGTTGCATCAGGATTTTGGGCTTTAGTTTTGGGGGACGGATGTTGTATGACAGGAACAAGAGGTCGTGATAGGAAAAGCCTTCGGCAGGATGCTGACCGGATTTCAATAAATGATCTGGAGAGGATATCATGATAAGGTCAAGTAAGGAAGGGGGACAGTTTGGGAAATGATGTGTAGGATTTAATGGCGGGATGTGCAGGTTATAGGAATTTACAATGGAAAGGAGTTGTCTAGAACGATGATCGCCTCTAAGAAGACAAGTGTTGAAGTCGCCCATTATAATTATGTGCTCGTAGGAAGGAGAGAATCTCTCGAGGATTTGGTCAAAGGAAGGAAAATAGTTTACGGTAAGATCAGGACTATAAAATACGGCAAGAAGGATTTTGGTATGGGAAAGGGAAACTTCTAGGAGTAAATGTTCAGCTTCATCGCTAGGAGGGGGTTGGGGTGAAGAACTAATAATCGAGAAAGGTAAATGGGAACGTAAGTAGATGGCGACACCACCACCGCCTCTACCAAGGCGATCATTTCTAATGAGATGGAAACCGGGAAGGGAATAGGAGATAGACGGCAGGCAGGGTTTAAGCCAGGATTCGGAGACGAGGATAGCATGTAGGTTGGGACAGTCAAAGGAAGCTAATAAATCGGGATAGTGAGCCGGTATACTCTGTGCATTGATATGAACGGCATTAAAGGATTTTATGGAATCGGAAAAGTGTGTGGAGAGTACAGATTGCAAGGATACAGAGGAAGTGCTGTGGGAACTGTCATCGCTAGGGTTGGAATTAGAAGACGTTATAGAACAATAACTATCGCTACTACTTAAGCTATTGTTTAAAGACATATTATGCTTATAGTAATTCTAAAAATATAAATATATATATAATATTATATTCGATAAATATAAATATATAGATATATAATAAAAATAACAGCTAAAAACAAAATTTATAGTTTGCACCCACCAGCGTATTGATTTACAATATTTATGTATAATAGTTAACTATAATTGAATATAAAAAACCAGTCAAAATTGCCAGGTATCAAAATTATTAAGAAATCAAAAAGATACTATAGTCTATGGCTCACGACAAATGACAATTCAATAGTGACATATGACAATTCAATAGTGACATTTGACAATTTGACATTTGACATATGAATTATGATACATCAATATGTTGAGAAAATAAATGTAGGTAAATAAATTGAAATAAAAAGTACAAATTGTGAGGTATTTATAGAACGATAGACGATAGTCGATAAATCAAAGGTTAACATGAAGAATCACTAATCGGAAAGCTAAAGAGGAAACAATAACTATTGATATAATACTAAAAAACGAATAAGGCAAAGCAACAAGTGAAGATAAATTATTAAAATAATTAGTGAAACAAGTAACACTCGTATATTTACTTTGTTTTTTGATACCTCTTGGTTCGTGCAGCAGGGTTTCCTTTAGTATCTTTTTGTGGAACGGCACTGCCACTAGCGGTACCCGATGATGGTGCAGTTGTGGCAGAGGGAATACCTTCCAGATCAGCGAGACAACTTATCCGGTGCTTAGAACCATCGGTTGAAATCACAAATATGTATCCATCCCGGGTCCAGCATTGAGAAACCCCAAAGCGTTCCCTGGCAGCCATAAATGTATTGTGACGTCCCTTCGTTAAAAATTCTGAAATGGTTATTCCAGTCTTCTTTAAACGAGACTTAGCAGCCCAGGTGCTGTCACGTGTACGGATATCATGGAACTTCACAACTATGGGTCTTGGTTTATCATCCCTTACTCGACCAAATCTATGGCAGCGGCTAATGGAGTCCTTAGTAACATTTGGAATGTTAAGTTTATCGGAGATAATATTGATAAGAGCGACAGATACATCCTCGTTATTATTCTCGGTGACACCATGTAGAAGCAACATCTTTCTCCTGGAACGCATCTCCTGTTGTTCGTACAGCTTGGATAAGAGTTCTACTTGAGATTGCAGAGATTGTAGGGATGAGATAACGAATTCACGAAATGCTTCAAACTCAGCGGCCAGTCTGGAGGTAGGACTTGAGGATGCTGGAGGAACAGGATTACAAGTGAGCTCCCGTTGGAATTCTGCCATCCTTTTATTGAAATGAGCAGTCATTTCTTCCATAGTGTGTTTCAGTGAGTCCATGGTGTTGACAATCTTGTGAAGTGATTAAATTAACTAATATATTGGAGATTATTTAAGGATATGCTGGTAGGCACTTTGAATTATTAAATCATATGTAAATTTGTAGATATAATTATAGAAAAATTACTTTAAAATTAAAAATATTTTGAGAGCGCAAAAAAACACGTGTTCGTTTATTTGCACCTACCCACGAAAAAGTACTATTAGTAGTACTATACTATTTATACTATGTAGTGTAGATTTATTTCGCACCTCTTAAAGTGAAAGTTTATCTAAAAATTTTGGCTCAGAGCAGATAGATAAATAGCGAACAAAACGCAAGTAAGATCCTGGGAAGTACTAAGTAAAATTCTACTAACAGCTGCGAGTGAAAATCTAGGTAATGAGATACGATGCAGAAACAAGTGGCCGAATGCCAAAAGGTTACTAACGAAAAGAATGAAGCATACCTATCGTTACAGCAGACTTACACTTGCAGACGAGAGAGAGCATAAAGCGCGACGAAGGAAAAAAAATAACTACACAAGAGAAAGAAGAAGAAATGTGTTGATGTCAACTAACTTGAAGAGATTGCTAAAAGTTTCTCAACGAAGGACTCGAGAAACTTTTACAGCCAAACTAATAGAGGTAGGAAAGATTTCAAACCTAGAACCTCAGCTTGTAAAAGTAAAGATAGTGAGCTACTAAATAGTAAGAACGATATTATTAAAAGATGGAATTAGTACTTCCAAGAACTGCTAAATAGCACAGAAACTGCTGAAACACCTTCTGCCATACAAAATTATACTAACATCCCAGATATCTCACTGCCTACAAATAGACGAAGTTAGATTGGCCATTAGGAAACTCAAAAATCATAAGCCACCAGGAACTGATTACATCTCTGTGGAATTGCTTAAATATGCTGAAACTAGCTTTAAGGAGAAATTTTATGAGCTGATAGTCCAGGTGTAGTAGTCTGAAACGACGCCCTGTTAACTTTTCTTTATTCTTTCTAAAAGCACATTGCCTTACACATTGCATAGGTACATGAACCACAGACTAAGTACAGGGTTGCCACAACAATGACATAAGAAAAATAATTATAGTTAAGTTTTTCTAATATAATCTAATACGCCCGATGAGTGGAACATCGCAGTAACATAGGGTATATATTACAGCGGTGTGTACAGCACAAGAAAGGTGACATATTTGATTGCCAGAATTATCACGGTATATCTCTTTTAAACACGGCATATAAAATCTTCGCCTATGTCCTTTTCAATAGAATATCTCCATACACAGAAGACAAACTAGGCGACTACCAGTACGCTTGGGGCCCTAACCGTTCGACTACTGATCAGATTTTAAAACACTTGAGTTCAATGTCATAACACACCATATTATTTTCGTGAATTTTAAGGCTGCATACGACAATGTTCACCGAAATTTCCTGTACCAAGCGTTGACTGAGATCGGCATTCCACCACAATTGGTGTCGTCACTTACAGCAATGACGTTAAAAAAATAAAAAAGCGTCGTTCGGATCCATTCAGTATCTTGCAACCTTTTAGGGCAATGGAAGGCCTTAGGCAGGGTGATGCGCTCTCCAGCCTTCTGATTAACATAGCCTTAGAAAAATGCATCCGAGATTCCAGAAATTGAGACATCGGGCACTTTATTTTTCGAATAGATACAAATACTGAGATACGCGGATGATATAGACCTGGATCGGGAGGACGCTACCAGCAGTGATCCTCTACTGCTGTTAACGCATATATTACTATAGACCAAACTGCCCAAAAGCTCGGTCTACAAGTCAAGTTCGTGGCTGTACGTGACTTTGTGTACCTGGCATAATTAATAACAAACCAGAACGAAATATCTGCAGAAATATTTAAACGAATTATGGCTGATTCGGCCTTCTAAGATATTTTTGATCGAAACTGCTATGCCGAAACATAAAGGTACTGCTATAAAAGACCCTACTAAGACCAGTACTAACATACGGGTCCGAAAGTTGGGTCCTGAGCAAAAAAATGAGGATTGCCTGCTGGTGTTCTAGCGAAAAATCCTCAGACGGATTTTCGGTGCTGTGCTGGAAAATAGACATTGGAGAACGCGGTATAACCATGAGCTTTATGAAATGTACGAGGAGCCGAATGTCTTATAGACCATAAAACTAGGCCGTTTACGCTGGGCCGGATACGAGGCACGTATGGACGACAAGAAGGCACCTCTGCGTCTTCTCTATGGAAAACCAGATGGGCCGAAGCTCCGATGGTTGGATGGCATCTAATGATTGCTGTGAAAATCTGGAGAACTCAGACAAAGGACCGAGAGATCTGGAAGAAAATACTGGACCAGGCCAAGGCCCACTAGCAGCTGTAGAGCCTCAGATGATGATGATCACTCAGCGAGGAAACTCTTGTATTTCATGATAACTTTTTGGGTATGAATTTTTCGTTTTCTTTTTCATTTTCTTGAACCATTTGTAATATAAAATCATCTTTAATCTCTTCATAATAATGACCTAAACATAAATATTTAAACAAATTATTATTGAAACAATGACATAAACTTTAATACGCCATAAAATTAACTTATCAAAATATTATTAAAACGGCCTATTTATACATAATACACTTAAACAAAGAAAGCATTTAATAAAGTACAGGCATAACGAGAAATATGTCGTTACCTTTAGAATAGTTGATAATACAAAAATGACTTAATATGATTTAAGTCACAATTCAAAAACTGCATTTTAGTACAAAAGTGACCTAATACGAATAAAGGTCTTGTTAGGATTAGAACATTGACATAATATTTACTTACCTTTCGGTAAATAAACGCCGCAATCAGGATTAAATCACTTTAAAACTAAGAAATGTAATCACCGTGCCGACATAATACTAAAACGGTCACTATTTTAGCGGAGGGACGTTTAAAATACGCAAATTATAAAGAGACGCAACATACGTGTTTTTCGGTTTCTAGGTGACATAGGATAGTTTTTGATTTATTAAATGATAGAATACCTTATTCTGAGTCATTTTATGAGTATAACTCATTTTTGCAAAATTTTGAGTTAGGTCACTTTCGTTCTCAGCGTGCGAATTATCTTACACATACAAGCTTAAAATTTTGAATTAATAAAGATTTAGTATTGATATATAGTTTTTTGTCTCTCCTGAAAAGTGCTGTTTTTGAGTTATTCCCTTATTCACTGGAGGCACAGAATATATGGACGCCAATGTGAATTTGAATACATAAGTAATTACTTATTTCTTTATTTGAAAGAGTAAGGTGTGCAGATAGTATACCTACCAATAAATCACACAAATTTTTATATTATATAATACATTAACAATCCCAGATGAAAAGTTAATCAAATAAGAACCAAAAAGTAAATTAGATTTAGATACATTTATTTCAAAGGATTTACAATTCACTTCTAACGTTTTAGAATAATATTATAAACTTGTACACCTTGACAAAAAGTAAAAAATTGCGGGTGAGTTTATTTGAAAGAGTAGTAGTAGTAGTAAGAGTAGTAGTAGTAGAGTAGAGTATTCCGATGTAAATGTCTCGTTAAATAGTACGTGGTTAGAATTCTGGAAGTAGGATCAGAAATTTAAAGGAAAATGGTATGGAAATATTCAAGAAGATTTACAGAGAAGACCTTGGTATGATGAGCTGGATGTAACTAGTCGTGAGTTTATCATCACAATCAACAGATTAAGATTTGGCCACAATAAACCAATAAATCACTTCACACCTTGCAAGACTGAACATAATTAATAGCAATATATGCACTTTCTGTAATGAGAAGATCGGCGATATGAAATTATTATGAACCATCAACCTTATTATTTTCTTTGTTTTCATAATCTTCAACAGTCAACTGTTAAAACCATGCCAAACGCCCAAACAGCCAAAATACGCAAGTCGCAACTTGTAGGTACGCAACATTGATTTGAATTTTGACGTCTATCAAATTTATCTTCGAAGAGAGGTAACCTGCTTAGAAAGTGAAACATCGATTATAGTGAATTAATCGGTACTGACTAGAAACATGTGTCGCTCGAACTTGATACACATGTCAATTTTAAAATTCATCAAGCGAATCCCTTTTAAAGTAGTATACTTTCTTTCGTAAATTTAAGGAGCAAAAAAGGGCAAGTATAATAAAATAATTTGGAAAATCCAAAAGTGCACGCCTCATAATTTTTTTTTTAATAAATATTTATTAATTATTATTTTTGTTTATTTAATAACAATTAAACCACATCGAATCAGACCCTGAAAAATGAAAGGGTTCTATTCCTGAGCATACTCAAGCGTAAGAGAAAAAAAAAGACTCGATTAGTAAAGTATTTCGGTCGCTATCGTGTTAACAAGAAAAAGGATCCGCACATACAGACACACGGACGTCCAAGACAGAACTTTTTTAAACTGTTTTTTAACTAGTTTAAATAACAAAAATGACATCAAAAATATCATGAACGTTAAAAATAGTGTTTTTTCTTAATATGTGTGTGTATGTATTATCTTACAAGTGCAATGTATGATACATAAAGACATTTTAAGTTTGAAAAATCAGATGTTTTGCGCGAAGTGACAGTAGTACCCACCTCAACGCTTCGCTTATGAGGCGTGCAAAAACACAACGCATTTATTATTATGATGATTTTTATTCACTGCATTCGATTACTGATGTCAGATTTCGATTTCTAGAGTAACGTCTCGGGCAGTGTTGCCAATTTGGCATAATTTATGCTAAATTTAGCATATTTTTACATTGTTTAGCATTTTTATTTGTTGTCTAGCATATAGCTTATTTTTTAGCATATAAAATATTATAATATAATAAAAGTTAAACCATATGAAACCAACTACAGTTTTGCTACCTTGCATACGTAAATTTAGTCGACATTTCATGGACATGCACAACTTCCACCTTGGAATTCTGGAATGAAGTAATGGATTATAAAGACGCAGCTGGTAATAACCCTTTTGCAGATTTATCACAGCTGGCAATATCATTATTATCACTACCACATTCCAACGCGGAAATAGAACGTGTTTTTAGCCAAATGAATGTCGTCAAAACTAAGCTTCGCAACCGTTTATCGGTAAAAACTTTAAATGCCATTTTATACATAAGATTCGACCTAAAGAGGGCAGGAAAATGCTGCTACTCTTACACAGTTCCGGATAATGTACTGCGCTCTATAGGCACCAAGGAAATATATAGTCTTGGCAATGAGGCTTCCACGTCTACGTCAACATTATCGGCTGCGGATGAAGACCAAGATATTAATATTTTATTTGATAATAACACACTCGAATAAGAGATGTTATTATTTATGATGTCATTATTTACATATTATGTGTAAATAAATGTGTTGGATATATAAAATTTTAAGTAAAATGTCGTTTTATTTGACATTAAAAATTTTTAGCAAAATATTTAGCTTAATTATAAATCCTTTAGCAAAATTTTGGCAAAATTTTAACAGCCATTTAGCAAATTTTATGTTAGTCTTGCTGGCAACACTGGTCTCGGGCACAGAACAGTAAAAACCTCGGAGCAATTAAAACAAATAGAAGTGCTATAGTGTCATAATTATTAATATGAAAACCACTGTCGCCAAACCCACACATTTAAACCGATAGCTAAACACAAGTTTGATGCTAATTTTTGTTTTTAATCAGTGTTGCCAACGTAGGAGATTTTTCGCCATTTATGCTACTCCAGGGACAATTTTTTATACTACATATTAGGTAAATAGGCATACAGCCGGTAATCAGGCCGAATACTCTGAACACAGATAATTATATAAAGTATAGGTAAATCGATGAATTTTGTGACTGCTTGAACCAAAAACGAATCACACTGGTGAATTTTTATATGGATAAATACAATTTGTACACTTAATTAAATGTTTATTTAGTTATCTCATTTCATTTCGTGTTCACAGTTTAGGCATGACTATCATCGTAATTCTTCTTCTTCTTCTTTTTTTTTCAAATGGCAACTCCTGATCCCAGATCATCGTAATTAGAATTCTTTTAATTCACGTCTACCCTCTTCAAGAGTATTTTTTTAAACACGATAATCTCATTTAATTGTTAAATCAAACAAAACTCTATTAATTAAATATGTCGCGCTTAAGTAATGAAGAATATTTTGAGGAGGAACCAAGTAAGTTGAGACAATATTTATTTTATCAAAATAGAAGCCTGTACTGCTATTAGTATTTTTTAACCTCTTATGGCTAATTTTGCTGGAGATAATGATGATGAACCGCTGCCCTACCTCAAATTCGACTAGCTACGGCCCTGTGATGAAGTCCACTTCTATGAGGGATATCATGTGCAAAAGATACTTGTAGTTTATGTTTGAACATAAACTATTCTTTATATATAAACTAGCTACCCGCCCCGGCTTCGCACGGGTGCAATGGCGGCCGGCCGGTACCGCCGCAAACGCTACGTCCCGCAATTTTTAAAGTAAATGACAAAAGAAAGTTATTGTGGGTTATCCATAAGAGATAGACATAATATATACCATCACGGACTTTTCTGTAGACCTTTTCAATACTTAGTACATTATTTTGATAAAACTCGTAGGGTTTAGCCTGCGTTTGCAATGTAGGTAAGAGGAAAAAATGTAATTATTTACGGCATCACATTAGAAACCTCAAAAATAACAGTACTTCTCCACTATTTAATTTAATTATTATACATATACACCTTCCTCTTGAATCACTCTATCTATTAAAAAAACCGCATCAAAATCCGTTGCGTAGTTTCAAAGATTTAAGCGTACAAAGGGACATAGGGACAGAGAAAGCGACTTTGTTTTATACTATGTAGTGATTCCAATGCGATCGGAAAAATAAAGAAAAGGTATAATAACTAAATCATTGTTCATTTACTTTCAGGGTTATCTCCCTCATCAGAATCGCGAGAGCGACGCAGCAGTACTGACTCGAGTGAATCTTTACCAGAGCTAAATATTGAAGTGGTACCTAAAAGAAAAGATGACGATGACCCAGAAGAGTTTTATCAGGAGTTAGAGAAAAAAATGAAGGAAATTATATCGGCAGATCGAAGAGGGTGTGATGCCCCGAAATCTGATACTATTGACAAAGAATCAGTAGAATTAAATGTGTTTTGTCACATCGTAGCGTACACTGCGTAGTTTCAAAGATTTAAGCGTACAAAGGGACATAGGGACAGAGAAAGCGACTTTGTTTTATACTATGTAGTGATTCCAATGCGATCGGAAAAATAAAGAAAAGGTATAATAACTAAATCATTGTTCATTTACTTTCAGGGTTATCTCCCTCATCAGAATCGCGAGAGCGACGCAGCAGTACTGACTCGAGTGAATCTTTACCAGAGCTAAATATTGAAGTGGTACCTAAAAGAAAAGATGACGATGACCCAGAAGAGTTTTATCAGGAGTTAGAGAAAAAAATGAAGGAAATTATATCGGCAGATCGAAGAGGGTGTGATGCCCCGAAATCTGATACTATTGACAAAGAATCAGTAGAATTAAATGCAGTAGAAAAACCCAGTAGTCCAGAGATATAATTATGATCTCCGAAGTTTATATAATTATGATAATTTTACGGAATTTTAAAAGCATATAAGTAGTTTACTAAATGTTACTTCATTACATATACATAATTGTAAATAAATAGGTCACAATGGTTATTTTATTGGTATACTAGATTTCCGCCCGCGGCTTCGCCTGCGTTTTCAAAGGAAAACCCGCATAGTTCCCGTTCCCGTGGGATTTCCGGGATAAAACCTATCCTATGTGTTAATCCAAGTTACCCTCTATATGTGTGCTAAATTTCATTGTAATCGGTTCAGTAGTTTTTACGTGAAAGAGTAACAAACATCCATACATCCATCCATCCATAAACCCTACGAGTTTTATCAAAATAATGTACTAAGTATTGAAAAGGTCTACAGAAAAGTCCGTGATGGTATATATTATGTCTATCTCTTATGGATAACCCACAATAACTTTCTTTTGTCATTTACTTTAAAAATTGCGGGACGTAGCGTTTGCGGCGGTACCGGCCGGCCGCCATTGCACCCGTGCGAAGCCGGGGCGGGTAGCTAGTTTATATATAAAGAATAGTTTATGTTCAAACATAAACTACAAGTATCTTTTGCACATGATATCCCTCATAGAAGTGGACTTCATCACAGGGCCGTAGCTAGTCGAATTTGAGGTAGGGCAGCGGTTCATCATCATTATCTCCAGCAAAATTAGCCATAAGAGGTTAAAAAATACTAATAGCAGTACAGGCTTCTATTTTGATAAAATAAATATTGTCTCAACTTACTTGGTTCCTCCTCAAAATATTCTTCATTACTTAAGCGCGACATATTTAATTAATAGAGTTTTGTTTGATTTAACAATTAAATGAGATTATCGTGTTTAAAAAAATACTCTTGAAGAGGGTAGACGTGAATTAAAAGAATTCTAATTACGATGATCTGGGATCAGGAGTTGCCATTTGAAAAAAAAAGAAGAAGAAGAAGAATTACGATGATAGTCATGCCTAAACTGTGAACACGAAATGAAATGAGATAACTAAATAAACATTTAATTAAGTGTACAAATTGTATTTATCCATATAAAAATTCGCCAGTGTGATTCGTTTTTGGTTCAAGCAGTCACAAAATTCATCGATTTACCTATACTTTATATAATTATCTGTGTTCAGAGTATTCGGCCTGATTACCGGCTGTATGCCTATTTACCTAATATGTAGTATAAAAAATTGTCCCTGGAGTAGCATAAATGGCGAAAAATCTCCTACGTTGGCAACACTGATTAAAAACAAAAATTAGCATCAAACTTGTGTTTAGCTATCGGTTTAAATGTGTGGGTTTGGCGACAGTGGTTTTCATATTAATAATTATGACACTATAGCACTTCTATTTGTTTTAATTGCTCCGAGGTTTTTACTGTTCTGTGCCCGAGACCAGTGTTGCCAGCAAGACTAACATAAAATTTGCTAAATGGCTGTTAAAATTTTGCCAAAATTTTGCTAAAGGATTTATAATTAAGCTAAATATTTTGCTAAAAATTTTTAATGTCAAATAAAACGACATTTTACTTAAAATTTTATATATCCA
The DNA here is from genome assembly GCF_061535395.1 of Colias eurytheme. NCBI lineage: Eukaryota > Metazoa > Arthropoda > Insecta > Lepidoptera > Pieridae > Colias > Colias eurytheme. Next base: position 3,642,301 of record NC_143011.1, on the reverse strand, counting down.
ACACATTTATTTACACATAATATGTAAATAATGACATCATAAATAATAACATCTCTTATTCGAGTGTGTTATTATCAAATAAAATATTAATATCTTGGTCTTCATCCGCAGCCGATAATGTTGACGTAGACGTGGAAGCCTCATTGCCAAGACTATATATTTCCTTGGTGCCTATAGAGCGCAGTACATTATCCGGAACTGTGTAAGAGTAGCAGCATTTTCCTGCCCTCTTTAGGTCGAATCTTATGTATAAAATGGCATTTAAAGTTTTTACCGATAAACGGTTGCGAAGCTTAGTTTTGACGACATTCATTTGGCTAAAAACACGTTCTATTTCCGCGTTGGAATGTGGTAGTGATAATAATGATATTGCCAGCTGTGATAAATCTGCAAAAGGGTTATTACCAGCTGCGTCTTTATAATCCATTACTTCATTCCAGAATTCCAAGGTGGAAGTTGTGCATGTCCATGAAATGTCGACTAAATTTACGTATGCAAGGTAGCAAAACTGTAGTTGGTTTCATATGGTTTAACTTTTATTATATTATAATATTTTATATGCTAAAAAATAAGCTATATGCTAGACAACAAATAAAAATGCTAAACAATGTAAAAATATGCTAAATTTAGCATAAATTATGCCAAATTGGCAACACTGCCCGAGACGTTACTCTAGAAATCGAAATCTGACATCAGTAATCGAATGCAGTGAATAAAAATCATCATAATAATAAATGCGTTGTGTTTTTTTATTATACTTGCCCTTTTTTTGCTCCTTAAATTTACGAAAGAAAGTATACTACTTTAAAAGGGATTCGCTTGATGAATTTTAAAATTGACATGTGTATCAAGTTCGAGCGACACATGTTTCTAGTCAGTATCGATTAATTCACTATAATCGATGTTTCACTTTCTAAGCAGGTTACCTCTCTTCGAAGATAAATTTGATAGACGTCAAAATTCAAATCAATGTTGCGTACCTACAAGTTGCGACTTGCGTATTTTGGCTGTTTGGGCGTTTGGCATGGTTTTAACAGTTGACTGTTGAAGATTATGAAAACAAAGAAAATAATAAGAAAGAAAGAAGAAGAAAGAAAGAAAAACATTTATTTGACAACACAGCGTGACACATCAAAAAGTAGACAATAAAAAAAAGAATACATACAAATAACACAAAAAATTCAACACGAAAAAAAAATAAAAAATATTAAAACAAATTGTGTCCGCAGTACCGCCAAAAAGGACCTAGTTCAGCTTGTGCCAGGCATGAGCCTAGCGCTGGTTTTCAACTAGAACCTAGTTTCGACTCACGGATGTGAAGCGACGCAATAATAATAATTAATTAAAAATAATGTGATAAACATAATATTACATACATATATATCATACCGTGAAAAAACGTACCCACACAAACATCCAAATAAAAAGTTCTATAAAATAAATAGACTTAAGATAGGATTGACCCATACCAATAGATAAAAAAAAACAAAAACGAAAAAATAAGCATTGGACATTAATCTAACCTTCGCTGTTCATCGATTAAGTAGTTCTTAAGATGTTTTTTGAATGTATTAATGTTTAACAATAACCTAATCGGTGGCGGCAAGTCATTCCATATTTTCGATGCTGCATAGCGGAAGCTGCCTCTAAAAGTGGAAGTACTATGTTGAGGAATGATAAGTGGCTGAGCACAGCTTCTGCATGCAACATCTCGACTGCTCGTTGTCCAGCTGAGCTTTTCGTACAGATATATAGGCATACGGGTCTTGGCAATACCGAACATGAGACAGGCCAGATGTAGTTGGCGTCTTGCTTGTAGTTTAAGAACACCCTGCTTATTTAGGAAAGGTGTGACATGTCTACGTGGTGGTATAGTGTAGCAGTACCGTGCACACGCATTCTGTACTCTTTGTATCAGCCGATCTGTTCTGGCCAGGAGACGTGGACCATAAACAGTATCAGCGTAATTAAGTTTTGAAAGAACTAGAGACTCCACCAGACGTACTCGAAGATCCTCAGACAAGTATGGACGCACTCTATATAAGGTTCTCAACCGGAAAAAACAATTACGAACCACATCGGTTACGTGCTTTTCGTACCTTAATGAGCTATCGACATACAAGCCCAGATTTCGTGCCTCGTCAACTTTTTGGATTGCCTTACCCATGAGCTTGACGTCAAAAGATGGTAGAGATTTAATATGCTTTTTTGAACCGAATAACATATACTTCGTCTTGTCAGGATTCAGCACTAATGCATTGGTCTCAGCCCATTCTGCAATACTTGCGAGGTCATCGTTCAAGTATTTAACGGCATTGTGTAAATCAGTGGGGAAGAATGAAATGTATACCTGAGTGTCATCGGCATAAATATGAAACTTACAATTTTTAATAGAATTTATTATATCAGCTGAGTAAAGAATAAATAAAATAGGGCCCAAAATAGAGCCTTGGGGCACACCTCTTTCAAGTAGGCTAAAACTTGACAATTGGATACTGCCATCATCCGACCGAATTTCAACCCTCTGTTGTCGATTAGATAGATAACTATGAAACCAGAGCACTGTACTCTGGCTAAAACCATAATAATGTAGTTTCGACAAAAGCAGGGGAATATTAATACAGTCGAAAGCTCGGGAAAAATCAAGCAATACAAGGAGAGTGCACATGCCCTTGTCCTGAGCGGCCAATATATTGTCAGTGACGTCCAACAAAGTTGTTGTAGTGCTATGGCACTTTCTGAACCCTGACTGAAACACGGGGAGCAAGTCATTTTTCTCAATAAAGTCTGTGAGTTGCCTACAAACAACTCTTTCTAGTAATTTAGACATACATGGTAAAATACTTATCGGCCTCAAGTCTTTGTAAGAAGTTAGGCTACTTGTTTTAGGTAATGGTCGAACTAATGCCATTTTCCATAAACTAGGAAATATTGACTTTTGTATTGAACTATTTATGATATGGGTTATAGGTTCCAAGGTATAAGGGAGTGTTAGTATCAACATATTCAAATTAATTTTATCGTGACCCTCAGCGTTCGATTTAAGTTTAAGCAAGTACCTAGATACAATGTCTTGAGAAACCGTTGCTAATTCGAAAACCGCCTCGCCATGTAGGTGCGATTCGAAATATGTTATGGTCGTCAAATTAACAATAGCCCTACCTGGGACTTGTAGAAAATGTTGGTTAAGATTATTGGGACAGGACAAATGAGGTGGAAGTACATTTAATTGTTTCCTAGGCAAAACATGGGATTTTATATTGTTCCAAAGAATTTGTGGTTTATCTATTTTATTATTTATATTATGACGAAAAAAGGCAACTTTTTCACTGTGCAAGGAGGACATAACAAGAGATTTCAATTCATGGTAATATTTTTTTTTAGAATCTGTTCTATTTTTTCGATACTTAAGTAATGCATCATCACGTAACTTCATGATGATTTTTATTGTATCAGTTAACCAAGGATGTGGGGGCTCTCTGATTATACTTGTCTTAGTAGGCGCATGTAAGTCGAACAATGTAATCATGCACTTTGAAAACGACTCGACCATTGCATTGACAGAATCTAGAGACATGAAACTACTCCAATCTATTTTACCCAGGTCCCTGTTCAAACTTTCCCGACATATATTTTTGAGAGGACGGAATGTAGTGACGTATGGTTTAATTTTATTACGCTTTATGTTGAATTCGCACACAATAACGGAATGACCAAGGGAACATCTATATGGCTCGACTGCAACTCTCTTTGCCTGTAAATCAGTGCAAACCAAATCGATTAATGTCTGACTATTGTCTGTAAAGTGGGTAGGTACAGTAACAAGCTGGGTGAGGCTAAGAGAGGAAAGAAATTCGTTTATTTTTAAAGTTTTAGATTCGTGGCATTCAATCATGTTAACATTGAAATCACCCAGTAATAGACAGTTATCAAATTTATCAAGGCTACTTATAGTATCAGTCATTGTGTCCAGAAATAGGTCCAAATTAAGCCACGGAGGGCGATAGGCTGTTCCGACCGCAATATGCCTCCCATTTACTACTAACCGCAACCACATTTGTTCAACAGATTCACATGTGGAATTAATTGGTATGACTCTAACATTTAAGCCACGCTTGACATAGAAGCCTACACCCCCACCACGGCCCGAACGCACCGTCGCGGGCCGCGGGACATGCCGTAGTCGGTATCCGGGAACAACCGGAGCGCGACCGACATCTTCTGCCCGTAACCACGTTTCATTGATGGCAAAAATATCAAAATTATATCGCACAACCATCGCAATAAAGTCATCATGAAATGTGCCCAGTGAACCCACATTATGCAATCCAACTATAAGGTTATTCAACACCATTGTTAATATTATTCACTAACGGTAGTAATAATAATAACATCAAATTAAATAAAAAATATAATAAGTATAATAAAGAGTAAAATGTTGTACATAAAACGATAATATGGTAATAGTAAATATGTATTTTATATAAATATCCATTTAAATTGTTATATCTCAATATCATCAATTGCACTACAATAATAAAACCAGCTGTTAAAAAATAAAGGTTCAGTTTGTGGTGGAAAGTGTAATGTGTAAAATATATACAAATGTACTTATGCGATTCAATACGTTTAAACATTAAATTGTCTGTTACTAATAATTCAAAATACAACAACAATTCAAATATTAGAAAAATAACATAATTATTCACAACAATTTTCAACATAACAATACAATAAAAGCACATTGAGTCAGAACTTAAAAAAGGATGATCGTTAAGATATTTCATATTATAATGTCTTAATAACAACGGCAAAAAATATTTTAATTCCTTATAATACGAGTGACACAAAAGTAGTAACAAGTAATAAATAAACAAACCAATATACAAAAAATAAATGAAATGTTTATAGTAATTATCACATGAACAATTATAATGGAGGCGTTTTATATAGGTGTATGTATGAAAATGTAAATTAATATTAGGCAAGGCACTGCGGGGCACACACATTATTGATACTGATTCCATTAAGATAATAATAATCTGAAGGTATATAAGCACTAACGAGTATAATTTGATAACATAACAAGAATACAATACGAAGATTGCGTAGCGGTTAAAAACAAGGATGAAACGTAAAATTCTATGAATTATTGTTAAATTTGTACTAAAAGCTTTAATAATTGATTTAATGATAAACTCTATATTATGCTCCGCCAAATATACGTTGTATATCTTCTTCGCAACGGATAAAGCATACAGAATCGTCTGGTTTGTTTCTAGCGAATATGCGACCCCGCTTTGACCAGACATAACGCCAACCACGACTAGTGCCCGCTTCGCGCGCCATCCGAAACAACTGGCGATTAAATTTAGTGAGACGTTCGTTAATATAGAAGCGCCTGGGAGGACCCGTCATATCCAAGTCCGCAGTGGTGGCGCCGCGGCGCACGCGTGCACTCCTCAGCAGATCGTCGCGCAGCTGGCGGCGCGCGAGCCGCACGACTAGCCGCCGCGGACGGGGCGCCGCGGCCGCCGCGCCCTCTGCCGGCCGCGCTCCGATACGCTCAGCGCACACGATATCGTGCGGTTCAATTTGGATTCCAATTTTCGAAGCAATTAAGATAGTCGTGTGTATTGGGTTTTCTCCACTGGTCTCGGGCAAGTTAGAAATCTCTATGTCATTCGCCAATAGCTCCTGATCTCTGTCGTTAATGTCACTTTTTAATTGTTTTATAATATTATTGAAACTCTGGGATGCGCTTTCGGAAGACGTCTGCGTATGCATATTTTCGAGGACGGTCATACGTTCCTCTAGGGCACCGATACGACAGCCGTACTCTAACATGCTGGACCTAAATTCCGTCAACTCATCATGCAGTGTCTTAAATTCAGAACGAACTTCGCGCAATATCTCATCTTTGATTTTTTTTAGTTCCAGACAAAAGTTCACAGAAGCATCCCGACCGGCTGTGCTATTGGGCGAGGGAGAGGTGTTCTGCACATGATCATGTCGCCTCACCGGGGTGTCAGATGAATTATCACGTGCAATATTTTTTTTACATTCGGGACACTGCCATAACGTCGGAGTTATTCCCGTAGTAGATAAACCCACACATGCACGGTGATAGACGCCTTTACATTTATCACATTTAGCGGCATCTGCCGGCGATAAGAATTTACCGCATCCACCACACTTAGGCATAATCAATTATTTTTAAGTAGTTCTGCACAGTATCGATAGATGTCGGTATTCTAGAAGCCGGTCAGTACCAACAGATGGAGCTAGTGTTGATTATAATCAGCTGATCAGTGTTTATTTACTTTTTTCATACGAAGATATAATTAATACTATATTTCAGTTGTATGTTTCAGAAACTCAAGATTACAGACCTTCCTGATTACTGATGCATAAATTTGGGCTATATTCTTACTTTAATCCTTCAAACACGTACCGTACACGTAATAAGGTTGATGGTTCATAATAATTTCATATCGCCGATCTTCTCATTACAGAAAGTGCATATATTGCTATTAATTATGTTCAGTCTTGCAAGGTGTGAAGTGATTTATTGGTTTATTGTGGCCAAATCTTAATCTGTTGATTGTGATGATAAACTCACGACTAGTTACATCCAGCTCATCATACCAAGGTCTTCTCTGTAAATCTTCTTGAATATTTCCATACCATTTTCCTTTAAATTTCTGATCCTACTTCCAGAATTCTAACCACGTACTATTTAACGAGACATTTACATCGGAATACTCTACTCTACTACTACTACTCTTACTACTACTACTACTCTTTCAAATAAACTCACCCGCAATTTTTTACTTTTTGTCAAGGTGTACAAGTTTATAATATTATTCTAAAACGTTAGAAGTGAATTGTAAATCCTTTGAAATAAATGTATCTAAATCTAATTTACTTTTTGGTTCTTATTTGATTAACTTTTCATCTGGGATTGTTAATATATTATATAATATAAAAATTTGTGTGATTTATTGGTAGGTATACTATCTGCACACCTTACTCTTTCAAATAAAGAAATAAGTAATTACTTATGTATTCAAATTCACATTGGCGTCCATATATTCTGTGCCTCCAGTGAATAAGGGATTCTAATTCAACCAACTACTACTAGCTACTCCGTATGTCTTTTGGGTAGACGGAGGCAAATAGGATTTTTATTCCAACTTTATCATTTGATATTTTGAAAATGTACGTTCGTGTACGGTACATTTTCATACCGTCAGAGTCATTTTGCAGATTATAGTGGTGCAGCACTGAACACTGTCTATTAGGTGGCTGGTGCTGCTGACCGGGCCTTCAGTTCCGCTTTCCAGAATACCTTCACCCTTCTAGGTGCTACTACTACTGAAATAGCGGTACTCTATCGCGTCGTTCAGGTCTCTAACTGACAGGATTTCTCATATTATCGTAACAACCTCGCTCGTTCTAACGAGAACAAATTATCGCCAAGGAATTCTGCTGCAGGATAATGGCAAGAGAGATTTTAAGCTTAACTATGCATTATTATGTTCAGGAATATGGTGGATTTTGAATACTATCGTCGTCTGAAAGTATCTCCTTTCGATTAACTTCATTAAGGATGCAGATCTGATCCCATCTTTGTTCCGTAGGAATGCTACGACAGTCTAAACGTTACACTGTACAAAGAAAATTGCCCTAAATATAGTCGGTTGTTCCAACATCCGTAATATGGCTAGCCTGCCTTGCTAGCCCTTGATTGTAACTGCTACCAATGGAGGCATTGCTCTTGTGTTGTCCACAGTTGTGCGAGTGCAAAAATGAAGAACTGAGCTCGTGGGGAGCTATGTCGAATGAATCTGTGTTAAGATTATGGCAGTATAGGACAGTTAGCTGTGGATGCGAAGACAGGACATTACTTTATTCATCCGTAAACACGCGAGGCAGCCACGGACAGCGATATAGCAAGAACTAAACTAGCAAAGTTTAGTTCGCTTACCAGACTTTGTCATGTTTTAAATGCAGTATATCCTCTGTATAGCATTGCATTTATGACTATTGATAAACTTAATTCACCCGTAAACACGAGAAGCAGGCACGGATAGCGATATAGCAAGAACTAAACCAGCAAAGTTTAGTTCGCTTACCAGACTTATATTTTAAAAGCCGTATAGTCTGTACATTTCATTTATTGCCCCCCCCCCCCCCTAAAAGCAAAGAAATGAGAAGTCATTTGGCAGAGCTTTCTCGTAAAGGGTAGGGGTTCCAAGTTTAAAGCAGATACGAATCTAACGCATTCTCATTTCAGTCACCTGTCGCGCCCACTGCACTCACACCTTACGCTGGCTGCAGCGAGGCTCTCCGCGAAGCCTTCTTACGGAGAAACATCCCATCGGAAGCTGTCGAACTAATGTTGGCATCGCTTTCCAGTAACACTAAGAATCAATATAACGTAACTTATAAACTATGGTGGCAATTTTGTCTAGATAGAAATATTTCCAATTTTGAAAGTACAGTAGCGACAGTTATATCGTTTTTAACAAATGAGTTTAACAAAGGGGCTTCATATGGTACTTTAAACTCGCACAGGTCTGCCTTGTCTTTAATCTTAGGAAATAATATCGGGTCGGATGAATGCATAAAACGACTCCTAAAGGGAGCATTCAAATTGAAACCCAGTAATCCTAAATACAATTATTCTTGGGACCCACAATTAGTTTTGAACCATATCTCAAGCTGGTTTCCTAATATAAACATTAATTTGGAGCAGTTGACTAAAAAATTAGTAATTTTACTTGCGCTGTGTACAGCACAGCGGTTCCAAACTTTATCCCTTATCAATCTTAATAATATTTATTTCTCAGACAGTGGAGCTAAGATTTTCATAACAGACTTGATAAAAACTTCGGCTCCGGGTAGAGATCAACCCCTTCTTATACTTCCATACTTTAAAGAAAATATAAGTATTTGTCCCGCTACTGCACTTTCTGATTATATCAATGTCACAAAACATTTGAGGAATGAGGAGGACAATAGATTAATACTAACTTTTAAAAAACCTAATAAACCCGCCACAACTCACACAATCAGTCGTTGGATCAAAAACGTGTTATCGGAAAGTGGTGTCAACATTTCAATATTTAGTTCACATAGCACAAGACACGCTTCAACATCTACTGCTTGTGCTAGTGGTGTATGCGTTGATAATATACGTAAAACTGCTGGCTGGACTAAACATTCCGAAACCTTTGCAAGGTTTTATAAACTTAATGTAGTTAATGAAAACGAATTTGCAGAATCAATTTTGCAAGAATAATGTTTGATTATATTTTTGTTAATATACAAAATAAAACTACGCCTAGCGCTTTTATCTGCAATCCGCCACCACTTGTCATCCCCTCTATTGGCGCTGTTTTAGTTTTTGTCTAACACGGCCTCTCCTGACTGGAGGACGTCCTCGTTCTCCTTTGTTTTATGCGGAGAAGTACAGGCTCCTCTCGAAGTGCCTGATGCAGGTTCAACAACAACGACTGGGTCATTTGTGGACTCCTCATCTTCAATACTGGCAGCATCTGGGAAGGATTAATGATAAGGTATTAGCAACTAATAAACATTACACTCCCCTTATAACAGGTAAGCGCAATACACAGAGAGGAAGCACTACGTTCGCTATCTCTGACACCAATGACAGTATAACATGGGCACAACGTTCGCGTATTATACTTTACGCATATAAAATAAAACGACCATATGACATAGGCACGACGTTAGCATATCATGAGTCCAAAACAAATGACGTATAACATAGGCACGACGTTAGCATATTATACGTTACGCATATAAAATAAAACGACCACATGACATAGGCACGACGTTAGCATATCATGAGTCCAAGACAAATGTATAACATAGGCAGGTTATCACTAAATTAATATAACCATGTATAAATTTAGTTTATATTCTTTACACTAGCAACTCAATTTATTATATTATTTAGTGTTTTATATTAATAAATTAAATTAAAAAAAAAATCGTAAGTTGTTACTTTCGACCCCGTAAGCAGGTCGAAAGTAACACGTCGTGGGTCGAAAGTAACAAGACAAAGGGGTTGGTAATTAATACAATATTATGATGGTAAATCAACAAATTATTTGTTTAAAGACTTTGTATTAATAACACATATCAACTTTTGTATTTTAAATATAATACTTACAAATATAATAAAAAATATTCGAAGTTCAAGTAATGAGATTAATTAAGGGAATCATTCTTTTTATAATTAAAAATTCTGCATCCTGCATCCATCCACTAGCATTCCCAGCTCCAGAACAACCAACAAGACCCTCGGCAATACGAAAAAAGCGGAATGTGTTCTCCTAGAGCATTAATGGCAACAGCAACAGTTAGTAATTTTCCAGGCTCTGCTAAGGTTATGGCACCTACTTGTTTAACCCCTTTTTAATCTACAATTTTGCTAGGTTTTTGGACAGTGGTCACCCCTGTCTCGTCCATATTCCAAATATCTTTTGACTCAAATTGGTACCTTTCCCAATACCTCAGCAAGGTTATCAAAAAAATTATTCACATTATGCTAGTCGATGGAGATAACTGAAAAAAAACTGCAGAGCACTCGATTAAATAGTCGCGTAGATTACTTTACTTGTATTAGTAAATCTCGATCGACGCAAGGTAGCTGCACTAGTATTACCGGCTTTTATTTTTTTTATAAATCTATATAATGTTACATGGCAAATATTATTATATTTTTGCAAGGCCTCTAATTGTTGCACCATCTTTCAAAATGGTGCAACAATTAGAGGCCGTGTCGGTAATTCCTCGATCAGTAGTTCTAATGCGTTGTCGCGGCATTCTGTTGAAGTAAAGATGTACATAAAAATATACATAATCATAATGGGACAAAAATATCATGTTACTTTTGTACCCATAGGGCTATGTTACTTTTGTACCCGTCTATATTTTTGCCAAGACGTGCAACAAAACTTTAAAACGGAACGTGCTACATAAATATGATTATGAGCAATGTACAATTACTCTAATCAAGAATTGATATGCAAACATTCAGATTTCTATCATCCTTTTAAGACTACGTAAACGTTTAATAAAAAAATGTCGAAAATCTTACTTTTGATTCGTGAAAACACGTAGCGTCCTGTCACACAGCCTAACAGCGCGTTGCGCACGCGGCGAATGAATACAATTAAGGGGGACGTTCTCGGCTATCGCCTGACAGAGGCTAAGCGGTGTTCGCCCATTGGATAAATCTAGAGAGCATTTGTTACTTTCGACCCACCGTTACTTTTGTACCCGGTCTCCCCTAATATTATAAAGAGGAAAGGTTTGTATGTATGTATGGTTTTCACGCATAAACTACTGAACCGATTTTGATGAAATTTGGCACAGATAATCTTTAGACATTGAGAAAGAACATAGACTACCTTTTATTGTGAAATATGTACCACGGGCGGAGCCGGGGCGGACCGCTAGTTCCTAACTAAAACTGCACTTTTGTATTACTTTTTTTAATTAATTATACTGAAGTATAATTTTTTGTTGATTAATAATACCAATATTAGAGTTGATTGCCCATAGGTATTAAGTAAATAGTAAAAATGAGTCTTGAAACAAACAATAAATATAATTTCTTAGTTAACATTTGGTTTCATTAGACTACTTCCCATTAATATTTTAATACTAAGTTGACATAATTCAGGTTACGTCCAAATGCATGCATAGAACAAAAATACTAAAGTGACTCATTCCCAAACTAGTCAAAGATGAGTTACAAGTTTTCAGTACTAAAGTGACGCAATATCTAATGGTAATTTTTAAAAAAAGATAAAAAATATTTAAATTTAATTTAATTTATTTTTTATGGATTGTATGGGTGGATAATATCCTCTAAAATGATATCAGACTTTAATATCTTATATAACTTTGCATTCGAACAAATTATGACATGATTTGTAAATAGTTCTGTAAATTACGAACACTTTTTTGATGATTCCCAAAAAACACGAATTTCGTATTAGGTCACTTTCGTTCTCAGCGTGCGAATTATGATGTTAGACTATATTTTTACATATGAACACATGTTGTAACAACCCCAGAAATATACTTTTTTCGTGTTTTTTTGTAGTTGTGGCCTTATGAACGAGTACTTCATGGAATAACTCAATGTATTCACATAATTTTTTTTTTACTCTTTGCAATATAACGACTTATGCCCTTATGCACTATGTTCATAATCGCACAACACGACTTATATTATTGCCAGTTTTGGTTTTATAGAAATGATGTGACTTATTATGCTTGAAATTTGTGTACTTTATGACTCAATTGAGGCTTTTTAGTGGAAAAACTATGCACGTAGCTTGAAAAACGAATGAAATCAACGGGTTTTTTTTATCGTTATTAGATAATAAAAACAAAACATCATTTAGGCAATTTTGCGAAACGCGGGGCCTAATATTGTAGTGTGAACATATTCATACTAATATTATAAATGCGAAAGTAACTCTGTCTGTCTGTCTGTTACTCAATCACGTCTAAACTACTGAACCAATTTGCATGACATTTGGTATGGAGATATTTTGATACCCGAGAAAGGACATAGGCTACTTTTTATTGCGAAATATGTACCACGGGCGAAGCCGGGGCGGACCTCTAGTTATAGAATAATATCTAATGTTAATACGTAGCTGCTTTGACAAATATAATCTTTTTGTTCATCTTAAATTTTTGTGAATTATGTTCGTCAAAACTTTACGGAAGTTTTAGCGAATAATAAATATAAAGCGAATTCATACAGACCATTAACATAGCACAATAATTAGTTTACTTTCCTTTTTTCAATATAATTTTGCGTAGATATTAGGTAAGATCGAGCTGAGTGAATGAAATGATACGTCCAGGGTACTTTTTTCAAGTTTTGTGGTGTATTAGTTTCTAGATTAGTCAAGACTAATAAGGCGTGTGAATGTGTGCGTTTCGAGTCACGGGATCGTCCATTTGTTTTATTCAAGGTCGAACGCGGAGGGGGGAGGGGGGGGGGAAGTTGGTTAAGTAGTAGTTAGTAGTCGGAAGAATGTCACGAATTGTCAATAGAGGGGTTACCATGTTTTATAGGAGTATTATTTCCAATGTGGGCAAGTGATGGCGCTCGACTACTAATACAGGGTTAATGAAAATTAGCGCATAACCTCTTGTAGGCATCCTAACAGTATTTGTTCTACCTCTAATTTTCATTACCTAACCCTGTAGAGCGCTGTCATTTCCACACTGGATAAAATACTGCATTAAACATTATGGGGCGGGGCAGGTGCTAGGGGGGAAGAAATGAGATCACGTGTATTTTTAAATATAAGGTATATTTTTATATATAGGTAATAATAAGGTAGGTGTTCACCTAAGATAACACAAAACAAATACATATATGTCAATTTAATTAAGAGGGGTTAACATATGAATGAGAGATCTAAAATAGTATCTACATACCAGCAATGTGGCGTTCGATTCTAACAATTGTTTCAAAAGTCTAAAATTCTCATATTATCTGCGTTATATAAGAAATACACGTGAATTTGTAGGCGTGGTCGGTTTGTAGGTTGGGCGGGGGCGAGTTGGTCGTAAATATTGAGGGTAGATAAGAACCATCCCTGTGTGAAAACATTGAAAAACAAAGAGTCAAATACCGGCAGAAAAGATCAATATTAAAGTGATTTTCAAAAGTTATTACAACAATTTATAAAATTCAATCTTATAAATAAATAAATCGAAAATTCAAACTTAACAAAAATATTTCAAAATTTTCATTTGACCTAATATTACCTATGATATCAAACATCTAATAAGAAAGTATTTATGTAGTTACCAACTTTTCATCTATACTCTTTTATTATTGTGTTTAATTTCAAATCTTTTCTGATATTTGATGCCTTTAGACAAACAGTTCTTATAACCTTTTCCACGATTTTATTACCTTAGGACTTTATACCCATAATTTAAAATCATCAAGATTATATTATAGGGATGGTAGGGGGTTTGGGGGTCTAATGAAATAACGGACGACCCCATGACGATTAGAATGTATGTCATACAATTTTAGTACAAAACAATGTAGATACCACAAGCTACAAATGTATTTATTGGGCGATATAAGGGTATTATATTTAATAATTATCACATATGGGCACACGAAAAGATTTGTGTAAATATAGATTACTTATAAGATTCGAAATGTGATTTCGTATGTAGATATGTAAATATAGGTTTAAACAAATTCAAATGACCCGCGTATCTTAGTTATTAAATAGCTTATGTTACCTATTATAAATACCAACACAATAGCTGGTTAAATCTGAATTGATGGTCATTGGTTAAACTTAAGTGTTTTTATTAAAATTGAGACATTTTAATAGCTAACATTTAATTTCTGTCAGTTTTATCTGCAAAGTGTTACCTCACATGTGTTATAAAAATATTATTTCATCCACTTTAAATTTGTCGATAGTTTTTTATTGTTTGGATGAAATATAAAATCAACCGCGCTTTTTAACACGCATTTTGCTAGTAAACATCAAATTTTGTAAGGCCACCTAGGTTTAACCAATGTCTCCCGATTAAACTTCGTTCTAGCCATTATAAACAAGGTGCAGCCTCGATTCATATTATGTGGGTATCACTATTTATTGGTATAGAGTTTTTCAATAAGTAAAAAATGATTAATAAATAATAATAAAATAAGAGTTTTTCAATAATAATAAGAGGCGTAGGGATGTGACGACCCCACCGCCCACGGGCTGGATAACTGTGTGACAGTAGTTATCCAACCCGTGCAGCCAGTCAGTACCCATTCCCAGCAAGTGTGCAAACCGTGCTTCAGCTGGGGAGTACATAGGGTACTAAAAATATATGCAATTAACGGTTTCCTCGGGGAAGTGGGCGACCCTCGAGTGTATAAAGCCTGGTTAATGGATGGCAGACAACAGAATACGATCAGGGCCGCTTCCTGGGGGTCGACCGACCCGACCACCTGGTCGGTCGAACCCACCATCCCCACCAGTTAGCTTGACGACAGCAGGGCCGGCAACGACCCAGCATGACCCAACGACCTGCTGAATGACCGCCAATACGGCTTTCGACGTAATAGATCAACTGGCGATCTTTTGGTGCATGTGACTCATCTTTTAGGAGAAGCCGTTGAGGAATTCGGGGAGGCCCTTGCGGTCTCTTTGGATATCTCAAAGGCTTTCGATAGGGTTTGGCACGATAGCCTCTTAAACAAGCTCCCCTCTTATGGAATTCCAAGAGACCTTTGCACTTGGATCGCTGATTTTCTGCAGGACCGGTCTATACGAGTTGTTGTTGACGGATGCTCCTCCGAGCCAATGTCGATCAATGCCGGCGTTCCGCAGGGGTCCGTTCTCTCGGCAACACTGTTTCTTCTGCACATTAACGACATGATTGCTCCCAACATGTTTAGTTATGCAGATGACAGCACTATTGTCGAGAGATATAAATCCAGTGCCCGTACTTCAAAGGTTGAAATTGAATGTCTTCGGGAGGAAATGATCGATCGCTTAAACCTTACACTTCAGGCTGTGTCCGATTGGGGCGATGCCAATCTTGTTGGGTTTAATGCAGCGAAAACTCAAGCGTGTTTGTTTTCCGCAAAACGGAGTTCTATATCAACTACTCCGACCTTCCGAAATGTGCCACTAGTAATAGCCGACTGTCTGGAGTTGCTTGGTGTCTCCCTTTCGTCTACACTCAACTTTGGGCAGTTTATTGAATCCAAGGCCCATCTGGCCGCAAAAAAGCTCGGAATTCTGAACAAGGTCAAGCAGTACTTCACACCGGGACAGCTTCTTAACCTTTACCAAGCTCAAGTCCGTTCGTGTGTGGAGTACTGCAGTCACTTGTGGGCTGGCGCCGCTAAATGCCACCTAGGGGCTTTGGATTCAATTGAAAGACGTGCCAAACGTATCATCAACAACCCTTCCTTAGTTGAAGCTCGGCTCTTGAGTCTTGAGCATCGTCGTGAGGTGGCATGTCTTTCGGTGCTCTACAGATTGCATTTCGGAGAATGTGCGTATGGATTACACAATTTAATTCCTCCATCTCCATTACATAATCGTACCTCGAGGCGCTCCGAAGGATATCATCCTTTTATTGTGGATATCCCCAATATTCGAACTCGCCGCTTCGAGTCTTCCTTCATCATAAAAACAGCTAAGCAATGGAATTCACTCCCTAACACCATTTTTCCTAAACAATACAACTTGGACCTCTTCAAAGCCAGGGTGAATAGGCTCCTTCTAGGCAGACGTGCAACCAAGTAGGCCACATCACCGCTTCCCATCAGGTGGGATTGTGGCCAAACCTCTGCCTATTGTTAATAAAAATAAAAAAATAAAAAAAAAAATGTGGAGTCCGCTACTGGTGGAAACAGAAAGACTCGCATGAGATGGTCAGTAGACCAAAATAAAAATGCCATGCGAACATATTATAGGGCGACTGAGGGTGAAACCAACCGGACTGGATACCGAGTGAGACTGCTTCGCGAATTCAACACCTTGGAACCCAACATCGCCCTCACTGAACAAAATCTGGTTGACCGAGTTCGATACATCTTGCGCAGGAACATCTTTAGCGCCTCCGAACTCGAACAACTAGGATGTGCGGCTGTTTCCGCGGAAGCCCCTGAACCGACGCGCGTTGATGACCCACCCGATGTGTCAGTCCTTTATGAGGAGAACACCGGGGTGGAGATCAATGCGATCGGAGCGGAGGAAACTGAGGAAATAGCTGCCCAGGACATGGAAAAAATCAGGAGAGAGCTTGAGGAGATGATCTCTCATTACCGAGGAATACCGGTTAAGCAGCGCTCCCAGCTTCCTCGCGTTCCCTACAGAGCGTCGTAAATTGTTTATTCCTGTAATTTGGCATACATACTGATTTATCATATAAGCAACCAATAAAAATATATATTTTATACCTAACTATAGATGGCATCGATACGAAATTTCCGGCATAAGCTTCCAAAATCTACATACTAATACGTGCTTATTGAAAAACTCTATCTAAATTTCAGTGACACTTTCTACTTAGTCGTGTCTTGAAATAAAACTAGAAGATAAGGTACTTGAATAAAGTACTTAAATAAAAAAGTGGGATATTTCAAGGGCTTGCACACAAGTAGATTGTAAAGATTGTATATCATGTACACTGTGAGTACGTTATTTGTTCCTATAGAGCTAAATTATTGTTCATTTATATCTAGTTCATTCATTCATTCATTCATCAGCCCAAAAAAATGAAAAAAAAAAACAAAAAAAAAGTCACGCTGTCTCAATATTATTGATAAGAACACAATAGAAACACACTAAACTGTCTAGGTTAATTACCATAAAAATCATACTAATTGTATTCTAGTTGATAAGAAAAAAAAACATAATAAAATGAAAAAAAAATCACCCCGTTATTACTTATTATTGATAGGAACATTACAAATTGTCATCACACTATAATATCGATTACTCTAGAATATATTGTAAATTTTGTAAAAGTTACTAAATAAATAAAAAAAAATACAAAAAAAGTCATGCATACATCATTACTCATTATCGATAGCAACACAATGGGGATTGAACACAATATCGATGTGAATTACTTAAAAAAATAGTTACTAAGAAATAAACTTCTTATGGGCACTCTTCACAATCTTCGCGTCGGCGAGTAGTGCCTCTACTACGTTGAAAATGTTTAAATATCTAAAGTATTAAAATACATTTATTTTATGACTTTTTCGATTACGATATTGAAAAGTAAAAAGGGGTTTACAATCCCGATTATGGTTTATTTTCTCTTTTGTGTTTCAAGAAAATGTCAAGAAATTTAATTCAACACATCAAAGATAACTTTATGCATTGCTGCGTATAAAAGTTACATATTTATTAATCAATTCCTTGAACATAAATAACATTTGAACGTTATCGACGAATAGGTGTTTCAAAAGTTCAAAAGCTAATCTTAATTCCATCCACCAGGTAAATAATAAAAACATCACATAACTAATCGTTTAACAATTACTGGAAATACAAAAATACCCATTAATTAGAAAACATATGAAGCCTAGAACTTAAAGAAAGATATTCGATCGAAATCATTATTCATAAATCATTCTCATTCATGACGTCATTGTAAATATAACATTTAAAAATCA
Source organism: Colias eurytheme (assembly GCF_061535395.1). Lineage (NCBI taxonomy): Eukaryota > Metazoa > Arthropoda > Insecta > Lepidoptera > Pieridae > Colias > Colias eurytheme. The sequence goes on along the minus strand of NC_143011.1, from coordinate 3,624,066 downwards.
TAAACTCTGGTGCGTATCACAATATAGTTAAGATTTGATGGGATTATGTGCACAACACTTATGATAGTTAAGTAATATAAAGGATTTGATGTATCCTATTTGGGGTATAAAAGACTGTCCTAATAGATATTATAAGTTAGGTAAGGCTATTTTAATTTTCGTTAACGTTAAAATCCAGTCAAATTACAGCCAGAAGCATCTAGAAGTAGCAGAATTCAAACACCCCTTATTGTGACAGGGTTAAAGCAAATCGCGCTTATAATATAAGAACATCATAATAGGCGTAAGAATCTGTAGAATTCGACATGTCATTGTAGAAGATATAACATGTAACGTGTTAATAAAAACGTATATAAAGCAAACATGTCAGTTTCACAGGGGTCTGTCTTTATTGTTCATGCAAAATATAACAAAAAAATATATATAGATTCGATACAAGACTGTTTAAATTAAAGACAATCTTTTGGCGTATGTATATTTCAAAATTTCATCAAGTTCCTTTATAATTAACAATAAGTAATTTTTCGTTTTTGACGTGACAACGTCTTATAATTCGATAAAGCTGGCTGCTCGCACGAAAAAACATGACTCATGCGGCGTTACCTCGCTCTGACTCATCTGAGGCGTTCCATGTAAGGCTTGAAGTGCGAGCGAGAGCGCGGAACGAGCGACAAAGAAGCACAATCGGACGTTGTCACGTTCAACAGCTATCGTCAGTAAACCGACTTTACAGACAACCAATTTTTTTGACGTGACAACGTCTTATAATTCGATATAGCCGGCTGCACGCACGAAAAAACATGACTCATGCAGCGTTACCTCGCTCTGAGGCGTTCCATGTAAGTCTTGAAGTGCAAGCGAGAGCGCGGAAAGAGCGACAAAGAAGCACAATCGGACGTTGTCACGTTCAACTATCGTCAGTAAACCGACTTTACAGACAACCAATTTTTTTTTATTAACACGTTATACAGACAGGACAAGCCATCATATACCTAGTTATTATATTATAAGGAGACACTATGATCATACTCTACTATAAATCTCGAGTTATAACCCAAGCCAATGAGTGGAGGATTGAATGAAAAAAATTGTACTATCATTTTATGTTCAACATCGTTCCAATCAGTAAATAACGGTACTTTAATATACTTTTTGCATACGTTTAACTTGAACAATGTATGAATTTTGGAATATAACACGTCCCGGAAAGTTCATTGAATAACAGCTTACCCTAGAATAGCCTTTTTTGGTGTACTTCTGTTATCAAAAACCGTAACAGTTACACTTATTTAAATCTGATGAAAGTGTGAGTGATTGATATTCCATTTGTATATACAGATCCATCTATATAATAATTATTAGACATTAATTGATTGAAATATGAAGCTGGATGAAATACACGATTTAAAATAGAATCGACACATATTTAAGTCTTCAAAATTTTTTGATGAGTGGTGTTTTGTATGTGAACCATTACGTTTTTGGGGTTTTAATTTGTCACGTCTAATTATATTATGTACTTTCAAAATTTCAAGGTCATAAGACTGTTAGATTGCACTACATGTGTTCATTAATTAGTGTAGGAGATAATCATCAAATTAACATACTTTAAATGTACATAAAATGTAAAAAGTATTCTAAGAGTTATTTGTTCAATACTAGAAAACTAATAAAATTGATCGACTCAGGCCAAACATCCTGATAAATAACTTTTTAATAAATATACTATCTCATGGGAAGATTTCACAAGAAAAATGTTAAGTAAAGAAATATAATGAAATGTATGTGTCTCATTTCCCTCAAAAAGATTTAGGACTTAACTTGATATTCACTGAAAAACATACTTTTTTAAATGCAAATAACGTGTGAGAACTTAACTAACAAATTTTCTGGAAGGAAGAAGTAAAAATAGCAATATTATATTAATTGCCACAATAAATCCAAAATTATATTATGTGAATTAATTGTATTTGTAGAATATGTATATATGATATAGTATATATTTATATAATATTAAATATATGAAAGTTTATTCATTCGTATAAAACAATTATATCCACGTCTACAACTAAAACGTTAAAGAGAAAAGCAGTTTTTGGATTATCCTCTTAAAATAAAAGAAACAAAAAAAAACGTACTATAAAATGAGACCACAATAATTAAGAGGTATCTGGTATTACACAAATCACTTGTAATGTATCATAATACTTGTAAATATTGAATGCTCAATCCTACGGTGCTTACGCTTCGCTGCATCTCATGAAATCATTTGCGCATTTTAGGATTGCCTCTTAATTATACTACTAAGGGTATTAGCGTCTTCAAAACTGCTCTGTTTCGCATTTAGTATCTCTTCAAGGCAGGGAATTTGCAATTGTATGCCATAATTATACTAGTTACCTATACTTAAAAAGCTGCCTACGAAATTAACAAAGCATAAATATTATGTTCAGCCTGTACTAAAAAGGTTTCTTTAGTGCATAAAATCCAGAGTAATGCAGTTTAGTCGTAAGATCATCCTACTTCGATTATTTACAACTGCTACGTTCGTTACGCTAAGCTACGTATGCTACGTACGTGTCGTAGCATACGTAGCTGCTGCTGGCGTAGCAAACACACATAGGCAAACGCTACGCAGTTCAATTTGACAGGCGACTCGCTGAATTAAGAGACGAATTACGCAATTATTAAAAAATCTATATAATCAATTATTGAAAAATATATGTCGGAGACGGTCAATAGCGCGGATGTAAAACGACTCTAAGCACGAGTTCCGGGAGGTGGCAGCACAGTGAAGTTGGCGGCTTACTTCATGCTTGTACCGGGTCGAGCCCGTGAAGGCTCGCCCTCGGGACGGCACTTCACATTCGAACATCGAAGAGTTCGGACCTTCCACTACTAGGAACTGTTAACCTTTTCTTTGCTAGTGTTTAATTTAAATGTGTAACGTAACGGTTATTAAGTGATTGTATTTAAAGTGATTGTATTAAAACTGACATGATTAAAAAGAGCAACTATGGAGTTTCTTGCCGGTTCTTCTCTGTAGATACTGCTTTCCGAATCGGTGGTAAATAAAGAAATGATTGAGTTTGAGGTGTTTCTTTGCTCGATTACCCAACGCAACGCCCACAGCTTGAAAATAGATTCACATTCTACACCTTGCTCCGACATCAGAATTGGGATCAAATCGAGCAAATGAGAAAACACGTGGCGATAACCTCGATACGATATACGATAACCTGATTAAAAGTCAAAGCGCCGCAACCACGTGGCACTTCGATCCAGTTTCAACGGGAAGAAGCATCCTACAGATCTACGAGCATACGTGTCACTGAGCAGCCAGTGACAAAGGGAGAGCTCGTTATGTGCGGGCAGGGTGGCAACTTCGCCTCGCGCTGCACGGATGACACTGCCGCTCGCATCACCGCGTCGGAAGCCGTATCATCGAGAGCAGCGCCATGTCATCATGTCGTGCACCGTGCCATTGCGTCGAGCGTCCGGCTTCGAGCATCATGCGTCGATCGTCGAGCATCATGCGTCGAGCATCATGCGTCGAGCGTCGAGCGTCATGCGTGGCGCCATGTGGTGCTGCATCCATACTGTGCGCCGCGGCACCAAGCTGGGCTCCGCGACACCACGCCAGGCGTTGCGCATCCACGCCAGGCGCCGCAATACCACGCCGGGCGTCGCGCTACCATCACTACTATCAACACGTCGAGCCTGAGATCACCGGAACCAGAGCGACGTGTCGACGTGTCGTGCAACTATCCTTCAATCTCATACAAAACCGGTCAGTAGATAACATTTCACTTTGAGTGTACAGTCAGATAAAGAAAATAGGATTTCAAAATGTAGTAACTTATTCGAAAGAAAAAGAAATTTATTGCCAAAAACATTAGTTACAAAATTTATTTTAAAATTAATTGAGGAAAATGGTCACAGCCTCGGCAAAATGCTGCACAAAAACAGTGCTGATTTACAGGTTGTACCGAATGTAACGATTAGATTTTGTTTTAAAAGTTGTAGCCTACAAGACCAGTGTATAGTTAAATCTGTTATTATTAGGTCATGCGATATTGCGTTACGGTTTTGTAGTTAGTTAAAACTTATTCCACTACATTCAGCCCATCTTAGTTACGCAGTGATAAATTAACAGTACCTATTTCACTTATTCAGGGACGGGTTTACTTTAGTAGGTAATTCACGTAATTTTAAAAATACTTTGTGGCGTAAGCACTGCCATCAAGATAAATTAAGTAACGAACTGCTTTAATGTTTGTTATTTTGTGAGCTAACACTAAAGAAAGAAAGCACATTAATTTGTACACTGCATCCAGATTCTTCAATCGAACGTAAACAATAAACATTCACTTGTCCGTGTATCAGAACAAAAACAGTATGCGAATTACTTTTAAATTAGTTTCTTAACTACCCGCGTTAGTTTCTTGACTACCCGCATTAATTTCTTAAACTACCTGCGTTACTTTTTATTTAGGCTAACCCTTGACAAATAGCAATTAATTGCTACACAAAGACAGCCTTATTGCTATTCGATTAAAAACGAAAAGTAATGCGTTAACTACTGCATTAGAGGTTTAAAAACTTTTCGTAGGTTTTATTTAAGGTGATATTTGAGGTAATTTCTTAAAATAAAGTTGTGAACAATTCACAGTATACAGTTTTTACGATATGAAGTTTTATGAAATGTTGCAGATTTAGTTTTATCGAATAAAAGGTAAATCGAGGCATTTAGTTTTGAATTTTTACAGAGAATTTATTAGGTCCTTATTTAGGCAGTTCATAATACAATGTCACAGATAATTAGCGTGTGTTCAAATAAACATCTGGCGTAAGATAAATCTTATAATTGGATCTACATTTGGTTTTAGTACATTAGATTGCTTTAAAATTAAGAACTCGTTAACTATCCCATCAACGTTAGGTTAGTTAAATGTTAAGATATTAAGACGGTTAAAAAAAAAAAAGAATATGAAAATAATCTTAAGGTTAATAGCGCCTTTACAGTTTACATACAATCGTCAGATAATGTCTGTTTAATTGAATAGAGAAAAGAAAAACCCATCCAGGTTTTCTGAAAGTTTTTGAAGTGAAACTTCTTTATCGGGGTTGGACAAAAATTTAGGGTAACATTTTTGCGTTACGCCGTACGCGTGACATTTTTGCGTTACGCCATACTCGTGACATTTTTAAGGTCATAAAGAAGTTTCACTTCTTACGTGTGTACTCTAGTACACGCATACATTTTTTTTCTTATCCCTATCACGCGTGATTTGACATATTTCTGTAAAGTTGCATATTGTAAATTATTTTTTGAAAAAATAAGGTCATAAAGAAGTTTCATTTCTTACGTGTGTACACGTACGCGTAGCACACGCACACATTTTTTTTTTTTGGTTTTTAGCTTCAAATAAGTCCTAAACGTGGAGTATTCGATAGTACCTAATCGATTTACATTGTGTGCATTTAATGTAATTTCTTGATAATAGTTTTTGTGACTAGCTGCAGTTTGACGTCAACTGAATACATCAATTAGGTAGTTGTACAGTAGTTGTTGAGTAGTTCATTCTTATTACGTTGAAACTAAAATTTAGCTCAGCCCTTTTGCCGTTCGATATTAGATTCACAGATGAGTTTAAGCCTACACTTATTAATTGTTTTAAGTTGAGTTTTCAAAAGTAAACATAACGTTAAGGAATTTAGCCATATGCAAATTGGCCGATAAAAAAAAAAAAGTTTTGAAGGGTTTCTCGCGATTTTTTTTTGTAGGCAGATATTATGTTATCACATGATTACTTTAAATTCAAGTTGGTAAATATTTAGTTGAGAATAAGCTTTCACCACTTTTTGAGTGTTTTCTGCGGTTCAGTTACGAATTATTCGTTTTAAACTTTTTAAGATGTTATTTTTGTGCTGTTGTCACATTTGTTTGTCAATGATCATAACAACAAAATAAAACTGCTGTTAACATTTGAGCAAGCTGCACAGGCTAGCACAATGATAGATTTGGGAGGTATAGTTCAGTAGAGTTCTAGTTGAGTAGGGTTGTAGCATACTGATAGTTGTGTTGAAAGACGCAGCTGGTAATAACCCTTTTGCAGATTTATCACAGCTGGCAATATCATTATTATCACTACCACATTCCAACGCGGAAATAGAACGTGTTTTTAGCCAAATGAATGTCGTCAAAACTAAGCTTCGCAACCGTTTGTCGGTAAAAACTTTAAATGCCATTTTATACATAAGATTCGACCTAAAGAGGGCAGGAAAATGCTGCTACTCTTACACAGTTCCGGATAATGTACTGCGCTCTATAGGCACCAAGGAAATATATAGTCTTGGCAATGAGGCTTCCACGTCTACGTCAACATTATCGGCTGCGGATGAAGACCAAGATATTAATATTTTATTTGATAATAACACACTCCAGCCAGCAGTTTTACGTATATTATCAACGCATACACCACTAGCACAAGCAGTAGATGTTGAAGCGTGTCTTGTGCTATGTGAACTAAATATTGAAATGTTGACACCACTTTCCGATAACACGTTTTTGATCCAAAGACTGATTGTTTGAGTTGTGGCGGGTTTATTAGGTTTTTTAAAAGTTAGTATTAATCTATTGTCCTCCTCATTCCTCAAATGTTTTGTGACATTGATATAATCAGAAAGTGCAGTAGCGGGACAAATACTTATATTTTCTTTAAAGTATGGAAGTATAAGAAGGGGTTGATCTCTACCCGGAGCCGAAGTTTTTATCAAGTCTGTTATGAAAATCTTAGCTCCACTGTCTGAGAAATAAATATTATTAAGATTGATAAGGGATAAAGTTTGGACCCGCTGTGCTGTACACAGCGCAAGTAAAATTACTATTTTTTTAGTCAACTGCTCCAAATTAATGTTTATATTAGGAAACCAGCTTGAGATATGGTTCAAAACTAATTGTGGGTCCCAAGAATAATTATTGTATTTAGGATTACTGGGTTTCAATTTGAATGCTCCCTTTAGGAGTCGTTTTATGCATTCATCCGACCCGATATTATTTCCTAAGATTAAAGACAAGGCAGACCTGTGCGAGTTTAAAGTACCATATGAAGCCCCTTTGTTAAACTCATTTGTTAAAAACGATATAACTGTCGCTACTGTACTTTCAAAATTGGAAATATTTCTATCTAGACAAAATTGCCACCATAGTTTATAAGTTACGTTATATTGCTTCTTAGTGTTACTGGAAAGCGATGCCAACATTAGTTCGACAGCTTCCGATGGGATGTTTCTCCGTAAGAAGGCTTCGCGGAGAGCCTCGCTGCAGCCAGCGTAAGGTGTGAGTGCAGTGGGCGCGACAGGTGACTGAAATGAGAATGCGTTAGATTCGTATCTGCTTTAAACTTGGAACCCCTACCCTTTACGAGAAAGCTCTGCCAAATGACTTCTCATTTCTTTGCTTTTAGGGGGGGGGGGGGGGCAATAAATGAAATGTACAGACTATACGGCTCTGAGTAAGTAGTGTGTATTGTGTATCAAACGTAACATTCAATTATGTATTGTGTTAATTTTATTTATTACGGATTCAACATCAAACAACTCTACGGTAAGTATCAAGGTGCGTATTAACTATAGAGCTATTGCACGCCTCATAAGCGAAGCGTTGAGGTGGGTACTACTGTCACTTCGCGCAAAACATCTGATTTTTCAAATTTAAAATGTCTTTATGTATCATACATTGCACTTGTAAGATAATACATACACACACATATTAAGAAAAAACACTATTTTTAACGTTCATGATATTTTTGATGTCATTTTTGTTATTTAAACTAGTTAAAAAACAGTTTAAAAAAGTTCTGTCTTGGACGTCCGTGTGTCTGTATGTGCGGATCCTTTTTCTTGTTAACACGATAGCGACCGAAATACTTTACTAATCGAGTCTTTTTTTTTCTCTTACGCTTGAGTATGCTCAGGAATAGAACCCTTTCATTTTTCAGGGTCTGATTCGATGTGGTTTAATTGTTATTAAATAAACAAAAATAATAATTAATAAATATTTATTAAAAAAAAATTATGAGGCGTGCACTTTTGGATTTTCCAAATTATTATTTATTACCTTACCTAATACCTATAGGTATGTTATAGCTAATTGCTGCTGGGCGCTGGCTGCGATTTCGTCCATGTATCTACTGAAAGGTTTCATGACATAATATGAGCACAGGGGAATAAAATAAAAATACCAGTATGTACATCCAAAAATATTTATTTCAATTATTACAAATTATCCTTAATCTAATTTTGAAAATCTAACACTGAATTAGATTCCTTACAATAATATTATTCAAATTAATAACAAAATAACGTATTTTACGGCTAAATTAATATTGAACTAATTATGTAGTTAAAACACGAAAGCGCATTACCTTGTTATACCAGCTGCATTAACCAAAAATTTTATATGATACAATATTTTCAACTGATATCGAAATGTACGAAAATAGTAGGATTTATTTTGTTTTTTTTATTACTATACTTCATAAAGACACAATTAACACTAGAGCGCACGCGCGTGGGACATAGGTCACCCAGTGCTATATATTGCTAAATATTTTTTTAAACAATCGTGCTTGAGTGTTGTTGTCTCAGGTATTCCCCGACTACCAATCACCGGACATTTTAGCAGCGTATCAGCTTCCTTGGTGCAACGAAGTGTACACTGCGAAAATATAAAAGTACATGGGTGACGCAGGTCCCCCGCGCGAGCGTTCTAGGAAGTTTTTGAAATCATACAATTACGAGTGAAAATCAAGTATACCGCTTTTATTTGTTACTGCTCTTATGATCAATTTATACTTTTAAGAAATTATTAATATATGGGTAACGAAAATCGAAATAAAATACTCATATTCGAGTGCTAGGACATACTTATTTTTTATCCATACTATAATATTATAAATGCGAAAGTAACTCTGTCTGTCTGTCTGTTACTCAATCACGCCTAAACTACTGAACCAATTTTTATGAAATTTGGTATGGAGATATTTTGATACCCGAGGAAGGACATAGGCTACTTTTTATCCCGGGAAAATCCCGGAAATCCCACGGGAGCGGGAACTATGCGGGTTTTCTTTGACGGCGCGAGCGAAGCCGCGGGCGGAAACCTAGTTGACAATAAAATTTTATTGGATAAGAACAACTTATTCTTAAACTTTATAATTAGATGATTATTTTTACCAAATTTGTAGTTTCCAAAGTAAAAAAAACTGATTGATCACAATAAGTAATAAATTAGTTACTTTTCACAGAGGTTTATGTTTAGCTCATAATTTAAGTAAAATGAGAAAATATTGATATTTTTTTGTTTCATCACTTAAAAATAAAGTTGATTCATAAATAAGTACTTCGTTTACTTTTTTAACTACGATTTTTATGAAAAAAACGTGCGTCGTATTGGGTGACATATGTGACCCACGCGTGCACTCAAGGAAAATTTTAGGCGCGAGCGCTCTAGTGTTAACTCGTACCTACTCATAATACGATACCTTGGAGTTGGAGCGAAAATATTGTTTGTAATAATTTGGCTAGGTAACTAATTATTGAAATGAAAATAATAATTAGAAAAATGCATTGTGAAACCGTTTTAACCCGGCGTCATTGAGGTTGGGTCAAAATGACCCGGCTTGTTTAATGTTTGATTATATTTTTGTTAATATACAAAATAAAACTAATAATATCTATATATGTTTTATTCTAAACTTGCACCCAAAATGATTCTTACAAAACTTTTATCTCTTAACATCTACATAGTGAATAATATCTGAAGAATGAAGCGATGAAATATAATATATGATCAAACGAACTTCAGAGTGAAGTTCGATCATTATTATATGAATCGCTTCATTCGAAGATATTAACACCCACCACACCCTAACCCAAAGTTTTGTAAGATTACAGACTCTAAAAATAACGAATATCGTACAAAGCGAGCAAATACTTGTCAGGTCGTAATACCCACAATTAAAAAAAAATAAAATCTAAAGGCGTGCGTAGTTGCTAGCATTGAAAAAGGGAACTACATAGTAAATAATATCTTCGAATGAAACGATTCATATAATAATGATCAAACTTCACTCTGAAGTTCGTTTGATCATACATTAGTACATTTCGCATTCAAATCATTCAAAATTATTGTAAAATACACGATGAAATTCGAAAATTTAGTTAAAAACATACTTTGTATAGAACGAATTGTAAAAACGCGTTCACTCGACCTAAGTAAGTATCTAATATGATATCAATAAACTAATCTGAATTATTACTGACTCTACAATTCCTATTTTCATTAAGTATTCCAATTATCTTAATATTAGATACCCAATCTCGATTAAACGCGTTTCTATCTGTGCTTTTCCGTAAATCATTGTTTCATTTTCGAATGTCACTTTTAAAGTAACAAAACACGGCTGACCTACCGTGTTTCGAACAAAATGCATGAAAACTTTCATTAGTAGATAGTTAAGTCTTGTATTTTAAAAGCATGCAATAATTTGTATTTCATTCAAAAACATAATTCGTTTATCGAAACGTTTTTTGCTTAAAACGGTTTCACAATGCATTTTTCTAATTATTATTTTCATTTCAATAATTAGTTACCTAGCCAAATTATTACAAACAATATTTTCGCTCCAACTCCAAGGTATCGTATTACGAGTAGGTACGAGTTAATTGTGTCTTTATGAAGTATAGTAATAAAAAAAACAAAATAAATCTCGTGTAGAGCCATTTAAATCTCGATAATTATTTCTATTAATATTACCTATAGGTACAAACTTTTAAAACTGTCAATTAATGTCAATTGCGCGGCAAATTTGTATTTTTTTTTTTCTTTTTGAAAATTTCATCATCTGTTGTTTTACAGTATTTTTCTATGAAAATATGTGCAGTTTACAATAAAAACTACGTATATCGAAACAATACAGCTTTGTCTGAATATTTAACTATTGTCCTAGTGAATCATTTTCACTATCGTCGAATCAATTTAAAATTCGATCAAGTGCGTTCCGTTTCGGAACGCCACAGATAATAAAATATAGATAATAAAAGTGGCAACGCCACAATGTCATGGTGGTATACATTGAGGATACAAGCACTATAAAGAGATAAGAGAAGCCCGAAAACCATATTCCTGTATGTTCAGTTAATACAGGAAAAGTTATAGGTGGTCAGTGGCGATATTTTACGGCATGATATAGAATTTTAACAATTTCTATATCATATAATATCAAAATAATGTAGATAAATGCTAATGCTTCCTTCTAGGGAAGCGCGCTCCATCATAGGCCACATCTCAGCTTACCATTAGGCGAGATCGTGGTCAAGCGCTTCCCTATCACACAATAAAAAATAAAAAAATAAATAAATAAATAAAATACAATGAGCCGCAAAGATTTTATGAAAAAATTAAGCACAGATTTGAAGGTGCCTTGGATGCAAATACGACTTTTAAAACTGTCAATTAATGTCAATTGCGCGGCAAATTTGTATTTTTTTTTTCTTTTTGAAAATTTCATCATCTGTTGTTTTACAGTATTTTTCTATGAAAATATGTGCAGTTTACAATAAAAACTACGTATATCGAAACAATACAGCTTTGTCTGAATATTAAAATATTATGTTCTCAGTTCAATTACATTATTACTATTTTCGTACATTTCGATATCAGTTGAAAATATTGTATATTTAGGAACAGAAGTGGGAATGAAATAAAAAACACAACGTTACAATTATTTACAAAACTCGTTAATAACTTTATTAACACTAATACCATTTAAATTTAAAACCAAGAACACGAAATACAAAATACAAAATTATAAAATAATTTTACACTAATTCCACAATAATTTCTTTAAACATTACAGTAAAAAAAATCTTATACAAAGGAAAATAACTAGGCAGTTGACTTCACAAACGGGCAGAGTTGTAGTATGTCAATTGACTCGCGACGAATGGTGCCGCGAATGAGCGCGCCAGCGCTTTTATCTGCAATCCGCCACCACTTGTCATCCCCTCTATTGGCGCTGTTTTAGTTTTTGTCTAACACGGCCTCTCCTGACTGGAGGACGTCCTCGTTCTCCTTTGTTTTATGCGGAGAAGTACAGGCTCCTCTCGAAGTGCCTGATGCAGGTTCAACAACAACGACTGGGTCATTTGTGGACTCCTCATCTTCAATACTGGCAGCATCTGGGAAGGATTAATGATAAGGTATTAGCAACTAATAAACATTACACTCCCCTTATAACAGGTAAGCGCAATACACAGAGAGGAAGCACTACGTTCGCTATCTCTGACACCAATGACAGTATAACATGGGCACAACGTTCGCGTATTATACTTTACGCATATAAAATAAAACGACCATATGACATAGGCACGACGTTAGCATATCATGAGTCCAAAACAAATGACGTATAACATAGGCACGACGTTAGCATATTATACGTTACGCATATAAAATAAAACGACCACATGACATAGGCACGACGTTAGCATATCATGAGTCCAAGACAAATGTATAACATAGGCACGACGTTAGCATATTATACATTACGCATATAAAATAAAACGACCACATGACATAGGCACGACGTTAGCTTATCATGAGTCCAAGACAATTGTATAGCATAGGCACGACGTTAGCATACTATACGTTACACATAGAAAATAAAACAACCACATGACATAGGCACGACGTTAGCTTATCATGAGTCCAAGGCAATTGTATAGCATAGGCACGACGTTAGCATACTATACGTTACACATAGAAAATAAAACAACCACATGACATAGGCACGACGTTAGCTTATCATGAGTCCAAGACAATTGTATAGCATAGGCACGACGTTAGCATACTATACGTTACACATAGAAAATAAAACAACCACATGACATAGGCACGACGTTAGCTTATCATGGGAAAACTATAATTTGTGACATAGGCACGTCGTTCGCTTATCACAAATTAGGGATCAGCTCACCCTCAAAAAACGCAGCACATGTCTCAGGAGTCCACTCCCCACGCCACGGCACCATGAATTCTGTCGCAGCTTGCGTCGATTTGCCATAAGAGCCCTCCAGTAACTGCAGCTCGTATCGACCGTGGGGAAGCGTTTTGACCACGCGATATGGGCCGCGCATACCCGAGTCGAGTTTGCCAGTTGTTTGAGCCTGTTTTATAACAAAAAGCAAAGAATTAATTTCAAATAACCGTGATGCCTTTCGGCTAGCATTCACAGTTTTGTCTTGCCAACGTTGGTTATATTTTTTTTAAACGCTCAGAAACACGTTGTCTACGCATTTCTCGTAATGCGTCGCGATTGGGACGAGAGCCTTCTAGTGCGATGTCACCAATGAGGTAACGTAAAACAGGTCACGCAGCTTTAATACCCACCAATAGATTCAGAGGTGAAAAGCTTGTAGTTTTCTGTTTTGTAATGTTCAGAACCAGCTGTAGTCGCCATATGACATCAGACCAATCATTTTGTCGGTGATTGCATTCTATACGAACCATGTTGAGTAAGGTTCGACAATAACGTTCAACCTGCCCGTTTGAATTATGCATCTCTGGTGTTATGAGATGCATGTCAATGCCCAAGTCAGTAAAAAGTTTTGTTATTTCTGAACTCTGAAACATTCGACCCCGATCTGCCACAAATAATTTTAGAGGTCCCAAACAAAGAGATAACATTATAAAAAAATATTTTTAATTCAGTGGAATCTTGACCAAACATAGGATACAAATTACAAAAGACAGTATTTGGAAAAATGTGCGTTTTTATGTGCTATACATATCAAACAATGGTCAATGTATTTTTTTTTACAAATAATAACACCAACCAGATAGTGTCTATAATTTTGCAAGGCCTTTACAACGGCTAAAGTTTCAAGTTTCCAGCTCATAGGAATGATACCTTGGCTCAGCACCTTGAGTTTGTTTACTGAAGTAACTCACCACCCGCTTATGCCCCTTTTCATGAACCTGAAGAAGCACTGCACCATATCCTATACAGCTGGCATCTATATGAACTTCAATAGGTAAAGCCGGATCATACATAGCTAACACAGGTTCACTGGTAAGATGAGAAATAATTACTTGGCGTGCTTCTTCTTGTTCACTACTCCAAATAAAAGGTACCCCTTTTTTCGTCAACTTTGTAATAGGCACAGCCTTTATAGCAAAGCCAGCTATGTAACGTCGAAAATAACTTGAACTGTCTGGTTTGTTTAACGGTCTTTGGAATCGGTGCTTCGACCAAAGCTTTAATCTTTTGACCACTCGGTCGTACCTGACCCTGACTAATCGTACGTCCCAAATATTCGATTTAAGTAGATAGAAAAGAGCATTTCTTTAAATTTATGGAAAACTCCGCGCTTGTAAGAGTTTTAAGAACTCTACGTAAAATCGACAAACCCTCCTCAACCGTACCGCTCATAATGAGGACATCATCGACGTAAACTAGGGCTTCACGATTTAATATATCGGTGCCAATGATGATTGGTGTATTCATCAATTTTGAACTAACTACGTGTAAATCTACTTCTAAAGTAATTTCATTAAACTCTATTGGTAAAGTGACAAAATAAGTCGATTCAATTTCCTGCCCACCAATACCACGCAAGATCCTAAATGCAGGCATTCGCGCACATTTCAAATGCTTTAATAATGATAAGGAAAATAATGATATACTAGAGCCGCTATCGATTAAGACATCGACTGGGATTCCCTGGATGACAGCTACAACAATCTTTATTCTTACTGTCCGGGTTTTCTTCGCAAAAATTAACATTGTTTGTATTACGTGCCTCCCGACTTTAATTTTGCAAAACACGCCTCAGTTTTATGGCCGGGCTTTTTGCAGAAATCACACAATACAGATTTATTCGAATTATTAATAGAAAAATATTTATGGTCATTACTTTGATTAGAAAGAATCGACTTAGCTTTTTTAGAACAATTTGATTGTGTATGACCATGTTGACCGCACAAGAAACATTTCTGTTCGTTAAATCGTCGTTTACGATTATTAACTACATGTTCAGATTTTAAAGAACGATCATAGCGCGACCTGTGATCAAAATGTCTGTTTGAGGAGGAATTGGATTTAACGTAAATTGAAAAGAATTCAACCAATTCATTTGTCGTTAGCTTTGCATTAATGGCTGCAGCGCGAATCTGCGGATCCGTAATCCCTCGTATTATTATTGCAGATATAAGTTCGTCACTTAACCCCCTAACAACACGCAACCTTAGAAGAGAGCGACGAGCATAGTCTGCATACGTTAGGTATTTATCAGAATTGGTACTCATAACGTCATATAAAATATTCGCGATATCAGGTTTCTTAGGACACAAAGGTTTAAATTCTTTTTTAAAATTGCTCCAACTACGGTCTGATGTTACCCATTCATTGAGCCAGGTCCTAGCATCTCCCTTTAAACAATTACCTATACGAGATAGACACTCATTATCATTCCATTGATTTATAACCTTAGCGCAATCGACCTCCTCACACCAGGTTTCTATATCGTTTATACTCGGATCAAAATTTGAAATGTAATAAGATTGGCTCAACCTCACCGTCGTATTGATTGATCGTATAGCATCAACAATACGATTAGTAGCGTTACGATCGCAGCCGACTGTGGCGCTCCCGGAATGTCCCGGTGAAGAAGGGACCGCCGACCCTGAGTGCGCCGCAGGCTCCGGATGCACAGCGACGGGCTCGACGATCCGTGACCTCGGCGGCGTTGTTGTCACACCGCCAGTGTTGGATCCTCGTCGTGACGGAGAAGAGTGACGTTCTTCTAACGACTTTAGTCTATCTGAAATTTGTTGCATTTGTTGTGTTAATGCATCGTTGAAAGGACTATACCGTCGTCGGCTGCGTATAGGAGGTGTAGCACTACGATTCCTAGAACGGCTTCGGTCTTTGTGCTTCTTATTAGGCATCTCGTACGTAATTTTTTTTTTTTTTTACAATGGAGGAAAATGTCGATACAAGGAAACGATAAAAATTAAATATGAAGAAAAAAAAACTATTAACTTAATATTTCGTTAACGTAAAGAAAAAAACTAAGTTGCGGGTACATTTAAAAAAGAATACGTATCGTACTATACAAAGGTGAAATAAGCGTAATTAAATCATATGCTGTAATTTTGTTAAACAAAACACATAAATCACAAAAGGTTTAAATAAATGCTTCAATTACTATACCAAAGCTGCTTTAAGCTATAAATTGATAAGAAGCTCGCTTCTCCTTAGATAGCAAATGATCGGAATATACTCACCAAAATTTTGCGTTATATACTTAGCCACACAACTACTATTTTAATTTCACTTAAACGAAACAATGAAAAGTTTATAAAGTATTATTGAGGGTAATTTAAAAGTGTAATGAACTAATTCGTTTGAAGAGTCAAACTGCCATTTTCAGAAAGCAAACGGTTAAGGACGCGTGAGAATCACTATCCCTCTTCTGAATTTAGGAACAGAAGTGGGAATGAAATAAAAAACACAACACACCACTTTCCGATAACACGTTTTTGATCCAAAGACTGATTGTTTGAGTTGTGGCGGGTTTATTAGGTTTTTTAAAAGTTAGTATTAATCTATTGTCCTCCTCATTCCTCAAATGTTTTGTGACATTGATATAATCAGAAAGTGCAGTAGCGGGACAAATACTTATATTTTCTTTAAAGTATGGAAGTATAAGAAGGGGTTGATCTCTACCCGGAGCCGAAGTTTTTATCAAGTCTGTTATGAAAATCTTAGCTCCACTGTCTGAGAAATAAATATTATTAAGATTGATAAGGGATAAAGTTTGGACCCGCTGTGCTGTACACAGCGCAAGTAAAATTACTATTTTTTTAGTCAACTGCTCCAAATTAATGTTTATATTAGGAAACCAGCTTGAGATATGGTTCAAAACTAATTGTGGGTCCCAAGAATAATTATTGTATTTAGGATTACTGGGTTTCAATTTGAATGCTCCCTTTAGGAGTCGTTTTATGCATTCATCCGACCCGATATTATTTCCTAAGATTAAAGACAAGGCAGACCTGTGCGAGTTTAAAGTACCATATGAAGCCCCTTTGTTAAACTCATTTGTTAAAAACGATATAACTGTCGCTACTGTACTTTCAAAATTGGAAATATTTCTATCTAGACAAAATTGCCACCATAGTTTATAAGTTACGTTATATTGCTTCTTAGTGTTACTGGAAAGCGATGCCAACATTAGTTCGACAGCTTCCGATGGGATGTTTCTCCGTAAGAAGGCTTCGCGGAGAGCCTCGCTGCAGCCAGCGTAAGGTGTGAGTGCAGTGGGTGCGACAGGTGACTGAAATGAGAATGCGTTAGATTCGTATCTGCTTTAAACTTGGAACCCCTACCCTTTACGAGAAAGCTCCGCCAAATGACTTCTCATTTCTTTGCTTTTAGGGGGGGGGGGGGGGGCAATAAATGAAATGTACAGACTATACGGCTTTTAAAATATAAGTCTGGTAAGCGAACTAAACTTTGCTGGTTTAGTTCTTGCTATATCGCTATCCGTGCCTGCTTCTCGTGTTTACGGGTGAATTAAGTTTATCAATAGTCATAAATGCAATGCTATACAGAGGATATACTGCATTTAAAACATGACAAAGTCTGGTAAGCGAACTAAACTTTGCTAGTTTAGTTCTTGCTATATCGCTGTCCGTGGCTGCCTCGCGTGTTTACGGATGAATAAAGTAATGTCCTGTCTTCGCATCCACAGCTAACTGTCCTATACTGTCATAATCTTAACACAGATTCATTCGACATAGCTCCCCACGAGCTCAGTTCTTCATTTTTGCACTCGCACAACTGTGGACAACACAAGAGCAATGCCTCCATTGGTAGCAGTTACAATCAAGGGCTAGCAAGGCAGGCTAGCCATATTACGGATGTTGGAACAACCGACTATATTTAGGGCAATTTTCTTTGTACAGTGTAACGTTTAGACTGTCGTAGCATTCCTACGGAACAAAGATGGGATCAGATCTGCATCCTTAATGAAGTTTATCGAAAGGAGATACTTTCAGACGACGATAGTATTCAAAATCCACCATATTCCTGAACATAATAATGCATAGTTAAGCTTATAATCTCTCTTGCCATTATCCTGCAGCAGAATTCCTTGGCGATAATTTGTTCTCGTTAGAACGAGCGAGGTTGTTACGATAATATGAGAAATCCTGTCAGTTAGAGACCTGAACGACGCGATAGAGTACCGCTATTTCAGTAGTAGTAGCACCTAGAAGGGTGAAGGTATTCTGGAAAGCGGAACTGAAGGCCCGGTCGGCAGCACCAGCCACCTAATAGACAGTGTTCAGTGCTGCACCACTATAATCTGCAAAATGACTCTGACGGTATGAAAATGTACCTACCGTACACGAACGTACATTTTCAAAATATCAAATGATATAGTTGGAATAAAAATCCTATTTGCCTCCGTCTACCCAAAAGACATACGGAGTAGCTAGCAGTAGTTGGTTGAATTAGAATAAAGTACCTATAGTTAAAATCCTTTGTTACTGACTGGATAAATTTGGCTCTTTTCCTATCTGACGTTCATATAGCTGTTGACTGCCTAGTGTTATGCACAAACACAATTGAGTATTTGAATAAAAAAAAATTATTGATTTTTTTTATGTATTTTGAAACTTTATTATTAATAATATTGATATTTAATACAAATAACTTCAAAAACATTTTTTTCCGTTAATTATAAGCAATTAAAAATTGATGAAATTTAAATTAGAATCACGTGACTACAAACGCGCCATGACTGGTCACCATATAGTTGTGACGTCATAATGTTATAACGTTTACGGCTATTACAATAATATTGATTTATTGCTAAGATACGATTTGTTTGTTGGTTCCGAATTAGTTAGTTAGTTACGAAAATAATATTCTTGATGTTGATATATTTATGATCACCGATTTTTGTCAGGAGTTGCCTTTGTAGTATTCGTACATAATGGTACAAAACGATAACTTTTGAGGTTCGCCATTTTTAATATAAATTTAAATAATATAATTAAAATTAATATAATTAATATGTAATTTAATAATGACAACAAAATTAAATAGATCAAAACCCTGTATTTATTATTAACACGCTTTTATTAGCTTCATCTGTATGTTTGTATGTAACCGACTCCTTTCGAAGTTTCGACCCGATTTTGACCCACTTAAAACCGACGGGTTTTGTTCTATCAAGGTCCGATGACAATACAATAATATCATAAATTTATCCTTTTATACTGATAAGGATCGCCAGGATCAGCTTAAAACATATGTTTGTAAGTAACCAATTCTCCTTTCGATTCGATTTAGACCCACTATAAACCGACGGATTTAATTTAAATTTTGTATACTTATAAAAACCCGGTAACAATACAATAATTTCATGAATTTATCTTATTATCCTGTTTAGTTTTTCAAACTACAATACATATTTATTTTTCTATCAACTGCAATGAGTGAAAACTAACATTATGACGTCACACGCATTCGGGTGACGCTTCGGGAGTTGTCGGCGTGTCTTCGGTACTGGATTCAAAGACTAATTTTTATTTTGAAATAACTTTTGAATTATTGCAAAAAAAATAAAAATAAAAACAGTTTTGTTATAAAACTAATATATGATCTTTCCATTTATCACAAAAAAATTTTTCATTCAAATACTCAATTATTATAAATAAGTCAGCCCGAGGCTTTCGGTATATAAGTTCTGATGTAAATCATAATTATATTTTAAAACCGAATTGATTAAAAGTAACGTACTTGGCTGTAGTAATTGCAGTTTTGGGACACAGATAAGCTCCTTATCATTTTAGTCTCTTGAGTTCAGTATATTTGTTTCCAGTACAGAGTTTATGACCTATCAGTTTTAAATAAATAATTCATGCATTGTACTGAAAGTACTAGCCATGTTTAGATTATGATTGGTGGCGTTGGCTCTAAACATTAATAGATACCGCACGGTTTGGTTGGATGTTAAAAATCTGTATTATAATTAAAACCGTTTACCTGTTTTGATATTTTATTGCCTTATTCAAGGGGTGACCTTTTAAATTTATTTCTGACCCCAAAAGTAAGGACCAAGGTCTCTTCTTGTCCGGTTGGGTTAATACTGTGTGAGTTGAGACAGGTGGCAATTCTATGTTAAGATGGTTCAATTGTGCTTCTGCAGAGTTCTAATTGAATAAATAAAGGTTTGAGTTTGAGGTATTTTTGCCTCGTCGGGATCAGCTGTTGCTTCATTTTGTAAGTAACATCTAAATGCGTAATTGAAAGTCGTTACTGGCGCTTTCGCAGATTTACGCTAAAGATAGTGGAAATTGTAGTAACTTTAACTTTTCAAGCCCAAAAGGTTAACTAAGGTACACTTGAACCAATCTCATAAGTTCTAATACTTTTAATCATTATGATTAAAAAAATACTGTAAAACAACAGATGATGAAATTTTCAAAAAGAAAAAAAAATACAAATTTGCCGCGCAATCGACATTAATTGACAGTTCTAAAAGTTTGTACCTATAGGTAATATTAATAGAAATAATTATCGAGATTTAAATGGCTCTACACGAGATTTATTTTGTTTTTTTTATTACTATACTTCATAAAGACACAATTAACTCGTACCTACTCGTAATACGATACCTTGGAGTTGGAGTGAAAATATTGTTTGTAATAATTTGGCTAGGTAACTAATTATTGAAATGAAAATAATAATTAGAAAAATGCATTGTGAAACCGTTTTAAGCAAAAAACGTTTCGATAAACGTAAGTAATTTTATAAGTACCCTCGATAACAATACTTTTTGCAATATCACGCGACACTCCATCGTATCGCATTCAAAATTGGGAATCGGAGTGCGAGGATCTGTGGGTCATGACTGAGGTATTGTTAAATGGTAAGACAATTAAGTTAGCTATTTATATATAATATAACGACTTATGCCCTTATGCACTATGTTCATAATCGCACAACACGACTTATATTATTGCCAGTTTTGGTTTTATAGAAATGATGTGACTTATTATGCTTGAAATTTGTGTACTTTATGACTCAATTGAGGCTTTTTAGTGGAAAAACTATGCACGTAGCTTGAAAAACGAATGAAATCAACGGGTTTTTTTATCGTTATTAGATAATAAAAACAAAACATCATTTAGGTATTTATGCATTTAACCCTAGAAGTCCAATCTACGTAAATTTGACGTATGAACTCTTCTATATTTACCATCGAATCGCTGCAAAATCCAGAATCAACTCATTAGCCGTCGAGACCTAGCAGTACATAGTTGGCTCATCCATGTAAATTCCGCCATTTGGTTGTAAAGAGGATGTTGTGCGTCATTTTGACGTATAATTGGGCTTTTCGTAACTTTTAAAATTGTTTCAAATTTTTATTTTGTGATTTATTTGAATGATTTTTTTCCAAGTCACGTTTCACATGATATCTATAACTATTGTCCTAGTGAATCATTTTCACTATCGTCGAATCAATTTAAAATTCGATCAAGTGCGTTCCGTTTCGGAACGCCACAGATAATAAAATATAGATAATAAAAGTGGCAACGCCACAATGTCATGGTGGTATACATTGAGGATACAAAGAGATAAGAGAAGCCCGAAAACCATATTCCTGTATGTTCAGTTAATACAGGAAAAGTTATAGGTGGTCAGTGGCGATATTTTACGGCATGATATAGAATTTTAACAATTTCTATATCATATAATATCAAAATAATGTAGATAAATGCTAATGCTTCCTTCTAGGGAAGCGCGCTCCATCATAGGCCACATCTCAGCTTACCATTAGGCGAGATCGTGGTCAAGCGCTTCCCTATCACACAATAAAAAATAAAAAAAATAAATAAATAAAATACAATGAGCCGCAAAGATTTTATGAAAAAATTAAGCACAGATTTGAAGGTGCCTTGGATGCAAATACGACTTGTGGCACGCACTTTGAAGAGACTCTACGTGACAATAGCCCAATTTTTTCAAAATATGTGGTACCAGAGTATCCATAAAATGTTTACGAAAATGCAGGACCAAAGTCGAGAAAATATCTTTTGTATATTATTTTGTAGTTTTTAATATTAACATCCTTCTTGACTTTTTGTGGCATAGAATTAAGTATAGTGGGTAATAAGAAATTAGCCGTACGCTTCCCATAAAGATTGTGTACTTTAGGAATAATTAATTTTTTATTAGTTATTTGTCTGGTAGCAAACTGATGCGAAATGGGATTTTGAAAGTTTATGTTATGAAATTGTTCTATGAGAAAAATCTTTTGAAACATTTGTCTTATTGGCAGTACATTACAATAGCTAAATAGTTCGAGAGGTTTATCTTTAAACTTGTTTTTAATATTAATAGGTACAATTTTTTTTATTAGTCTTAGTTGTAAATTTATGATTCTATCAATGTAAGTATTAAATGTACGTCCATAACTTGTGATACCGTATTGTATTATTGATTCTGCCAATGATCTATAGATACCGAGAAGAATTTTGTATGGTACTTTATTTCTGATGATATATAATTTTGAGAGTATGGCCCTAAGTTTATCACACAGATGGTCTATATGATGGTTCCAATTAAATCTGTTATCAACAATCAGTCCTAAGTAAGTATAATAAGGCACTTGGTCCACACATTCACACGAGCAGTCCGGGTTATAATATGTAGCTTTGTGAAGACATACGTGATTGTGTGCCGTGATTTTAAAATTATTAAAGTTTTTCAAATGACTCGAGTGTACATGTACTATTTTTGTTTTCTTAACATTTATGACAAGACCCGCATCGTGCGACCACATTAGGATACGCGTAAAATCTTCCTGTAACTGTTGAGCTGCAGTATTAATATTTTTGTCTGAGGCTATTAGACAGGTGTCATCAGCATATTGATAGATAGAACAGTGGTTGATGACATGTTCCATATCATTTACATACGCCAAGTACAATAAAGGTCCTAACACCGAGCCCTGTGCTGTACCCTCGGTGATGGTCATTTCATTGCTCATTTCATCGCCTACTTTAACACGAAATTTTCTATTAGCAAGATAATCTTTAAACCATCCCAGAAGAGGTCCACGGATACCGGAGTTGTCTAGTTTGTGTATAAGAGTGTCATGCCTGAGTGTATCGAATGCCCTACTATAATCGATAAATAATAGCAGTACATGTTTTTTGTTATCGAGACATGAGTTTACTTCATCTGTAAATTTTGACAAAAGTTGTGAAGTTGACTTACACGGTTGAAATCCAAATTGAGAGACAGATAAAATTTTATTTTCGGCATAGAAATTCTGCATTTGTTCGGCTATAAATTTTTCCACGATTTTGTCTAATACCGGAAGAATGGTAATCGGGCGATAATTTTCATACTCACTTCGCGTACCCTTTTTGTGAATAGGTCGGATTATTCCAGTTTTTAACTCTAAAGGATATTTAGCATTAACAATAGATGCATTAATAAATTTAACTATAATATCTACGATTTTAGTGCATATATTTTTTATGTCAATACATCGAATGTTGTCGAATCCGGGAGCTTTATTGATATTAAGTTTTTTGTTGTTAGCTTTTTTAAGTAGCATTGATTTATTTTGTGGATAATAATAATCATTTTCACATAATAGACGCTTATTGCATTTAGGAATGATTTTTTTAATACTATAATAAAATTCTTGTGCAAAATTATTAGCAATTGTTTTAATGTCTATGTTATTTTTATGAAATGCTTTTAAGATACAGTTGTCTATTGAATTTTTGCAGCGACCTGTTAATGAATTCAAAATTTGCCATAAAGCGTGACTATTGTTGTAGTTTTGATTAATTTGATTATGATAGTAATTATTTCTTGATTTTTCTATGAATTTACGCGTTTTATTACGTAATTTATTGTATTTTAATCGAAGTATTTTATTAGTCGGGTCATTTTTCCAGTCAATAAAAGATAAATCTTTTTTTTCACACATAGTTTTTATGGTGCTAGTAATCCAAGGATCTTTGTTTCTTTTACTTGATGTTGAAATTATTTGTTCAAATTGTGATTGATTATAACAATTTTGGATGGTATTTTTTAAGTTATCATATAATTTATATGGACACTCTGTATTCGTAAAATCATCCCAGCTAACATGATCAAGCAAATTATTAAGTTTATTGTTATCTATTTTTCGAATGACTTTAACGTCACCCTGTACATGTGCTAATGATTGTCCAATGCACGACAATACGATCATACGGTGATCAGCCATTGCAGTGCCGAGCGCGCCCGAGTACAGGTCTAACAATTGCGTCCTTACAAAAATGTGATCGATTACGCTACGCGTTATTATTTGGTTTCTTATTTCAATTCTTGTATAATCGGTTATAACACTTGTTAGACCGCACTCGGCCATGCTATTTATGTAAAAATCTTGAATGTTACCCTTTATTTTTATATCTATGTTCATGTCTCCTAAAACAAAAATATCTAAGTGTTTAAAAGGTTTACTAGATAAAAGATCCTTTATCTCCCTTACGAACAAGTATTTACTTTCGTTGGGTGGCCTATATATTGCACAAATTGTTGCAACGTATTTGTGATTAGTCGTTAAATGACCTATGATTGATTCACAGTGATTTAAAGTGTGATGTTTGAATGTAAATACGTGAACGTTCCGTATGTATATTATAATACCGCCACCTTTTTTATTCTTACGTAACTTTTTGTGCATTATATAGCCATTTACATTGAACATATTTGCGATATTATCTTTAATGTTTACTTCAGTTAATATGAGAATATCTATTGGTGAACATGAACTGTTTATTAATTCTAAAACATAACAAAAATTTTTAATTAGTGATCTTACATTTATATGGACTAAATTTAACTTAAATTGAGATTTCGCTAACGATGGAACATTTTTACAAAATGAGTTATATGTACTACAATTAAAAAGTTCTAAATTATTGCTTGGGATATTCGACTGAACTATGGTGACCTACATAAAATACTACATCTATTACCGCCGATGATGTGCTGGTGCTGCCTGGTTGAGGAGATTTTCAATGTCTGTTTCGCTTCTGATCACAATAGGTTTATTATTCTCTGATTTACGGATTAATATATTCCCATTCTGGAACCACACATATTTATAATTTGGTGTTAATTTTTGCTTAGCTTGCCACAGCAGGGTTTTATTCGCTTTAGTTAGGGCTTTGCGTACTATCACTTTGGTTTTAGCTGCTGGTACTGCTTCATCACATACCACCTGTCCCACAAGTACCTCTCTGCGTCTGGAAGCACGTACCCACATATTACATAATTCCTCCTGTTTGAACTCCAGTTGAATACATCCATCCTGTCCGTTTCTTCCTTCCAGGCGCTTCACGTTGGAGATTCCTTCTTTGGTTAGATTTAGGTTATCAGCTAACTTGTTACATAAGTCATTAAGGTCTTCATTAGGACGAGACGGAATGTTGGCAACTTCTATGACGGTATCCAGACGCTGCTGTTCCATATAGCGCACGTGTTGTTTTAATGCATTTATTTCTAGATCGAGGTGTGATTTTTCGTTTTTGAGGTTAGTATATTTTTTCTCTAGCTCTTTTATTTGTTTATTTTGGGCTTCAACAGTTCTTGTTAGTTCGTCGATTTTGTCACAGCAGAAGCTTAACGATGTTTCGATGGGCTGAAGCTCCTTCTTAAGTATTCTTTTCATTTCTAAAGTAATATCTTTTAGGAATTTGTTAGTATCTATACAACTTGTACCTTGGTTCCCTTCTGAAATAGTATCATCTTCTTCCTCCTCTAAAGGTATTATAAAAGATGATTTTTTGTGAGGCGAGTTAATTTGACAATCGTCACAGGTCCATTCCAGGCTCCCGGCGCCACGCAAGGCGGAGAGCTGTTTGGAGGACAGTCCAGTACATGATTGGGTTGCATGAACAACCTTTCCGCACTTGCTGCATTCCAATCCTGGTGTTCTTTTCGTTAGGCCCTTGTTACAGTTATCACACTTTGACATTGTAATTATTGCACGAGATGTATTGCACAGCAGAACCGGTCAGCGTAGCGGCGCGTATAAGACTCAAGTGTAGTACCTACTAAGAAAGTTCCCACCATAGGTTCACACGGTAACTCGTATATAAACAGTTTGTGCGTTATGCACAGTTAGTTAAGGGCTTGTCGGGACGCGGGTTGGTCGCATTAGGTCGAATATTAATTACATACGAATATATATATGTAGTTAACCTTTGCGTAGTTATTACATCTTTTATTACACCCGCACATAACAAGCCCCTACATTGGTGACCCCCGACGAAAAGTGAACATTATTATAGTGAATTGCATAGATTTCGTTTGTGTGATTATTTAATTTATTGATTAAATAAAAATTTAATTCAAAATGAATCCGGCAGTTCCAGTTAGAGCAGTTTCGTCGGTACAGTTAAACCTTCTCGAGCAGTTAGCACAATTAAAGCAGCGGGTAAACCAGCTGGAATGTGCAGGCTCGAGAGGCAGATCGTTTAGTGGTCGAAGGTATGGGAATCGCGCGCATCGCTCCGCATCCCGAAGTCGCGATCGTGCAGGGATATCAAAACAGAAAAATCCCAATTGGCTATGTTTTTTCATTACTGCTTTAAGCATATCGCCAGATTGTACTATCGTCAACCTTGTGCGTGGCAGAAGCAGCAGGAGAGCCGACTTTTAATAATTTTACCAGTGTCGAAAAATAACCAATCCGCGAGTGAGTGTACTGTGTAGTGATTATAAAGTGTAGTTTAGTGTAATTAAGACATTTGGTACTAAGTTAATGACTTTAGATCTTAGTTTACGGCGACCGTATAAATGGTTATTTATTATCGCCAAGGTAACTCAACTTATATTTTTGTTTATAAAGTGCAGATTTTTTTAGCACCCTAAGGCCGATGCATCGCTCGCACTTATGACGGACGCATCGGATACTCATGTAGGTTATTTTTCTAAGAATCTATCTAAGACTGAACGCAAGTATAGTACGTATGATAGGGAGTTATTAGCAATTTACTTAGCTATTCGTCATTTTCGGAATATGGTCGAAGGACGACAGTTAACGGTGTATACGGATCACAAACCGTTAATTTATGCATTTTCTAAAGTAAATAGCGAGAAAGAGTTACCCAGACGTACACGACACTTGATATTCATTAGTGAGTTCACAACGGATTTGAGGCACGTAAGTGGGCAAGATAATGTCATTGCAGATTCGTTATCACGAGTCGCAACAATAAGTTGTCCCACTGTAATAGATTATGCAGAACTTGCTAAGGATCAACAACAAGATTCTTATATGTTACAATTATCTAATTTGAAAGACGCTAATAATAGGTTAAAGAAAATAATGTTACCTGAAAGTGGTACATTTATTTATTGTAATTTAGATAATGATAAAATTAGACCCTACTTGACTGATAAATTTCGACGTATTGCCTTTGATAGTGTACATAATTTATGTCATCCCGGAATAAGGACTACACGCAAATTGATTCAAAATCGTTTTTATTGGCCAAATATGATTCGTCACGTTGGCCAATGGGTTAAAAGTTAAAACATGCATTGAATGTCAACGATCGAAGGTTAATCGACATACAATGTCAGGTTTAGGATCGTTTCTGCAGTGCGATAGGTTTGAACATATTCATGTTGATTTAATTGGACCTTTACCCACTTCACCCGAAGGTTTTAGGACGTATTGCCTAACCATAGTGATAGGGGGACGCGATGGCCAGAATGTTTTCCTACGAGAGATATAACTGCTGAAACGATTTCGCGTGTAATATATGAAGGATGGATCTCTCGTTTCGGTTGTCCGAAAAAGCTAATAAGCGATCAAGGACGCCAATTCGAAAGTCAATTATTTGCTACACTAATGAAGTTATTAGGTATTAATAAGTTGCGTAC
This sequence comes from Colias eurytheme, assembly GCF_061535395.1. Classification (NCBI taxonomy): domain Eukaryota; kingdom Metazoa; phylum Arthropoda; class Insecta; order Lepidoptera; family Pieridae; genus Colias; species Colias eurytheme. Next base: position 3,596,020 of record NC_143011.1, on the reverse strand, counting down.
GACACCTTACCACCCACAGAGTAACGGGGCGGTAGAGCGTTGGCATAGGTCGCTTAAAGCGGCATTAACGGCTCGCTTATGCAATATATCATCTTCTTGGGTTACGGAATTACCAACTGTGTTGCTAGGACTTAGAACAGCAGTAAGAAGTGATACCGGCATAAGCGCAGCAGAAATAACGTACGGAACAACTTTACGATTACCAGGTGATTATTACGATAAAAAATCGAGTTTTGAAATAGATAGCAGTCTTGAGTATGTAAGTAAATTACGAGACTCTATTAGGAAATATCAGTCAGTAGCTATTAGGCAGAATGAAAGACGGAACATATTTATTCACCCCGATTTGCAAAAGTGCGATTATGTTTTTGTAAGAAACGACGCAGTACGTAAGCCTTTACAACCAACATACGACGGTCCTTATCGTGTGTTGAGTCGAGAGGAAAAGGTATTTTATATTCAAATGACTGGCAGGAAAGTTAGTATATCTGTAGACCGTCTAAAACCTGCATATTATTTGAATGATGATAGTGATACGACATCTGGGGCAGATACTGAGGTTCCGTTACAAATTCCAAGTAGCGAATTGCCTAATACACATACCACGCGTAGTGGAAGAGCTATACGATTACCAGTACGATTTAGGTAATAGTATTGTATTTGTAATTTTTTCAACTATTTTATATTTATTAGAATTACGATGATTATAAGTATTATTAAGTCTTCTTAGAAATGTATAATAAATACTTACTAATCAACACATCGTATTTAATAAATAATAGAACTTAAGTAATTTTGAAACGAGTTCATTGTTTAACGTTTTAAGTATGGTATTTCAAATTTATGTTTGTGTTGAGTTTTGATTGAAATGTTTACTACTTAGAAATTTAAGTACTTTTGATTTATGGCTTATGAGTGTATAGTAATAGCCTTTGTAATATTAAACGATACAAGTGTAAAGAACGTATTGAGATTTGAAATGTTGACGTTACTAAGTGTTAATTGACGTGTAACAATAATCGCACGCCACTTAGAAGACCCAACCGAGTTTTTGTAATAACATAAATAGTTTAACGAAATTAGGTGTTAACTGTAACCACTTGTATACGTTATGATTGATTTATATTGTGAACATTTTTTATACTTTATATTGTAAACATTTTGTAATCTTATATAGCGACACTTTATATATACCCCTTTGTTTATTGTTTAATTTTATTGTAAGATTTTTTTACTTGTATACCCTTTTTATTTTAACCCGCCAGCACTCGCGCCTCAAGAAATTACATCAGCACTCGCGTGTAGAGCATTTTGCTCACGTTTATGAATGTCAATAAATGCATGTTTTACCAAAAAATATGAATAAAAAAACATTTTATTCAATAAAATACACATTATTTATTCTACAAAATATATATTCAAAGAGTTAACAATATTAATCTTTTTTATTTTAATTGACAATCATAGAAACTAATTTGCCAGTCTTGTAAGGCAGTCTTACGGAAAAAATTCGACAAAAAAAACTTTTCAAAAAAAAAACTTAACTAAATATAAATAACTAATCTTCGTCGTATACGCGAGCTTTACACATATCACATACTGTACGACTATGCTCGGTACATAAAAATTTTTGGCAGTAAATGCAGCTCTTTTTGGTCTTGCGATTTTTGCGTCTTGGGCAAACCGCGCAGATACCATTTGGTTTTTCTTCTTCTGGTAACTCAGATTCTGGTAAAAAAACGATTCAACACTTGCTGAAGAGGATATGAAATATTTTGGAAGGTGCTTCTTCTTTGGATATGTGGCTGTGTTAGTTGAAAAGCTAGTTGTTTCAAGTAGTCTTTGCGCGTGATGATTATACCCGTATTTTCTTTGTAAATGATTTGACTGTTGATTCCGGCTATGTTTAGGATCGTGAAAAATAATCTCAGCGGCCATCTACATGCCACTCTTGCCACAGAATACTCTTCTTTTAGTCGATCCACAACATCAACACCTCCTTTCGGTTTATTATAAAAGGTGATAATTTCTGGTTTCGCGGTAGTTCCAGTTGTTGGATCGATTTGGTCGTCGTTATGAAGTGTACTTATCATAAGAACATTTTTTTATTCTTCTTGTTTGGTACGTAAGATACCAGAACCTTGCTCTTATGAAAACCAAAGATACTACTAGGTTTTGGTCTAAAATAAAATAAAATTTGTTCATCCCTTCGATCACGATCCATCTATAACAGAAATTCATAATAGATTACTATTTCAGTAATGTAAAATCATAATATTACATAAAAGTAGCAGTAAAACAGTCGCTAAGATGAAAAAAAATAAAGTCATGAGTAAAAAAAAGTACTTGCGTCGATACCCGCGCGATGAGCAAAACGCCGCCTGATGGTACACGGCGCAACAAACCACCTCGTCCAAGTGACTGGCGCACACTTTCGAGAAGTGAACTGCATACAGGGGTGGGGGACGGAACAAAACTCAGCTACCAAATGAACGATGTACGTACGAATAATTTTGACAAAATGGCGGATGTTTTAAATTTACTGTGAGCAAAATGCTCATAGCGCGAGTGCTCGCGGGTTAAGGGGGGAATGATGTAGCGACGACAAGCCAATTTACGAGTTACCGAAATATTTCAAGTGTAGTACCTACTAAGAAAGTTCCCACCATAGGTTCACACGGTAACTCGTATATAAACAGTTTGTGCGTTATGCACAGTTAGTTAAGGGCTTGTCGGGACGCGGGTTGGTCGCATTAGGTCGAATATTAATTACATACGAATATATATATGTAGTTAACGAAATATAACCTTTGCGTAGTTATTACATCTTTTATTACACCCGCACATAACAAGCCCCTACATCACTTTTAAAGTAACAAAACACGGCTGACCTACCGTGTTTCGAACAAAATGCATGAAAACTTTCATTAGTAGATAGTTAAGTCTTGTATTTTAAAAGCATGCAATAATTTGTATTTCATTCAAAAACATAATTCGTTTATCGAAACGTTTTTTGCTTAAAACGGTTTCACAATGCATTTTTCTAATTATTATTTTCATTTCAATAATTAGTTACCTAGCCAAATTATTACAAACAATATTTTCGCTCCAACTCCAAGGTATCGTATTACGAGTAGGTACGAGTTAATTGTGTCTTTATGAAGTATAGTAATAAAAAAAACAAAATAAATCTCGTGTAGAGCCATTTAAATCTCGATAATTATTTCTATTAATATTACCTATAGGTACAAACTTTTAAAACTGTCAATTAATGTCAATTGCGCGGCAAATTTGTATTTTTTTATTCTCTTTGAAAATTTCATCATCTGTTGTTTTACAGTATTTTTCTATGAAAATATGTGCAGTTTACAATAAAAACTACGTATATCGAAACAATACAGCTTTGTCTGAATATTAAAATATTATGTTCTCAGTTCAATTACATTATTACTATTTTCGTACATTTCGATATCAGTTGAAAATATTGTATCATATAAAATTTTTGGTATAACAAGGTAATGCGCTTTCGTGTTTTAACTACATAATTAGTTCAATATTAATTTAGCCGTAAAATACGTTATTTTGTTATTAATTTGAATAATATTATTGTAAGGAATCTAATTCAGTGTTAGATTTTCAAAATTAGATTAAGGATAATTTGTAATAATTGAAATAAATATTTTTGGATGTACATACTGGTATTTTTATTTTATTCCCCTGTGCTCATATTATGTCATGAAACCTTTCAGTAGATACATGGACGAAATCGCAGCCAGCGCCCAGCAGCAATTAGCTATAACATACCTATAGGTATTAGGTAAGGTAATAAATAATAGCTCTATAGTTAATACGCACCTTGATACTTACCGTAGAGTTGTTTGATGTTGAATCCGTAATAAATAAAATTAACACAATACATGTGTGATTTATATGTGATTTCACTAAGCCCAAATACATAGTCGTACGTACATCGACGATATATAGTTGTAGCATACTGATGGTTGTGTTGTCTCGTACGTTGTGAAGTAAATGTGTGTTGCGTGAAATAATATTGTGATGGTAATGTAGTTCATCGAAGGATGGTGGTGTTCTATCTGGCATGAGGTCCAGGATAGTAGATGTGTGTTCTGACCGGTCAGGAGGACCGGGGCAGTATGGTAACCCTGTAAGGTCAGTGTGGGCTGAGGCAGGATGGTAGTTATTTTGGTATCCCGAGATGAATTACCGTAGTAATGTAGTGTGAGAAATGGCGTACGGGGACACATGATTGTCAGTATGGCTGTATAGGAGATAACTTGAGTTTTAATATACTGTTGGATGAGTAATATTCAGTTCAGATAAGATTTCATTTTTTTTAACTGTTGAGCTATTGAATCCTATAAACACCAATAATCACTTTGAAAAGAAAGATGTTGTTTATACAATGTTCGGGTAACTTCACTTTGTCAATATATTGAGAATGCCTGAGGGCCAAGTACCACTTGAAGTTGATTAATGTTTGAAACTTGAGTTTGAGTTGAGTGATAGCGGTGAATCTTAGTTCGATTGGTCAGTGTGCCAGTAGTCATTTCGTAGCCGTAGTCCGTTGAAGTCGGTGTCTGCTATAAGGGGATTATGGCTGCTTATAGTAAACCGTGGATGCGCGGTATTACCGTAGTCCGTTGAAGCCGGCGTCTGCTATTAGGAGTACAGATAGCTGCTTATAGTAAACCGTGGATGCGCGGTGCGCGGGTGACGCTGGCGGAGGTTGGGTCTTGTAGAGACCATTAGATATGGAATATGGAGTCCGTGGGACTCGGCATTCGGAGGAATGCGTGTGGAACAAACATGAGGTTTGTTGTGGGGCTTAGTGAAAAGCCAGAGTTTGCATTCGGAGGAATGCGTGTGTGTTGTTGGGCTTAGTGAAAAGCCATAGTTGGCATTCGGTGGAATGCGTGTGTGATGATGGGCTTAGTGAAAAGCCAGAGTTGGCATTCGGTGGAATGCGTGTGTGATGATGGGCTTAGTGAAAAGCCACAGGCCTCGGATAAGATTCATGCTCTAGTTTTTTTGTGATACTTTAATAATGATCTTCTGATGACAATAGCAGTGAAAGTGGTGTTTGGTCGCTTATGCGTTATTTTCTTTTAGTAGTAGTTCATAAATTTAATTGAAATGATCAGAATTCAATGTTTCATTATTTTAATCAAAATGGTTAATTTCAAAGGGTTGAAGTTGGAAATTATTTTAGGATATTCAAATTAAGAAAAAAACCTGTTTAGTGTTTTCATATGAACTTAAATTTTGTTTTATGAGATTCTTTGCTATAAGACGTTTCTTGTACAAATTTCATGATTCTGTGTTCACAAGAAATATCCTGAAGGTATCGATTCCATGTGTCCGCTGCGAATGTCGAAAACTGCTATCTTTTGATCGACTGTTATAACTTTTCAAAGCTTAACGGGACGATGGTATGCGATATGAATTTCAAAGGTCTTGATAGATAGACTGATAGACTTACGGACAACTAAGTGATCATAAGGATTTAGTTTTTCAGTTTTGTGGTTTAAAAGCCTAAAAATTAAATATCAGAGTTTAATTGTAAAAATTTGTCAGGATTGGCCGAAGAGCATGTACTGTGCGAGATGTTTTCTGTGTTACAGCACCCACAAACACGAGGACGTGTTCAGCGCAGGATGGCCGTGTCGGAGACGGTCAATAGCGCGGATGTAAAACGACTCTAAGCACGAGTTCCAGGGAGGTGGCAGCACAGTGAAGTTGGCGGCTTACTTCATGCTTGTACCGGGTCGAGCCCGTGAAGGCTCGCCCTCGGGACGGCACTTCACATTCGAACATCGAAGAGTTCGGATCTTCCACTACTAGGAACTGTTAACCATTTCTCTGCTAGTGTTTAATTTAAATGTGTAACGTAACGGTTATTAAAATTGATTGTATTTAAAGTGATTGTATTTAAAATGACTGTATTGTAAAACTGACATGATTAAAAGAGCAACTATGGAGTTTCTTGCCGGTTCTTCTCTGTAGATACTGCTTTCCGAATCGGTGGTAAATAAAGAAATGATTGAGTTTGAGGTGTTTCTTTGCTCGATTACCCAACGCAACGCCCACAGCTTGAAAATAGATTCACAATCTACACCTTGCTCCGACATCAGAATTGGGATCAAATCGAGCAAATGAGAAAACACGTGGCGATAACCTCGATACGATATACGATAACCTGATTAAAAGTCAAAGCGCCGCAACCACGTGGCACTTCGATCCAGTTTCAACGGGAAGAAGCATCCTACAGATCTACGAGCATACGTGTCACTGAGCAGCCGGAGACAAAGGGAGAGCTCGTTATGTGCGGGCAGGGTGGCAACTTCGCCTCGCGCTGCACGGATGACACTGCCGCTCGCATCACCGCGTCGGAAGCCGTATCATCGAGAGCAGCGCCGTGTCATCATGTCGTGCACCGTGCCATTGCGTCGAGCGTCCGGCTTCGAGCATCATGCGTCGATCGTCGAGCATCATGCGTCGAGCATCATGCGTCGAGCGTCGAGCGTCATGCGTGGCGCCATGTGGTGCTGCATCCATACTGTGCGCCGCGGCACCAAGCTGGGCTCCGCGACACCACGCCAGGCGTTGCGCATCCACGCCAGGCACCGCAATATCACGCCGGGCGTCGCGCTACCATCACTACCATCAACACGTCGAGCCTGAGATCACCGGAACCAGAGCGACGTGTCGACGTGTCGTGCAACTATCCTTCAATCTCATACAAAACCGGTCAGTAGATAACATTCCACTTTGAGTGTACAGTAAGATAAAGAAAGTAGGTTTTCAAAATGTAGTTAACTTCAAGTAACTTATTCGAAAGAAAAAGAAATTTATTGCCAAAAACATTAGTTACAAAATTTATTATAAATTAATTGAGGAAAATGGTCACAGCCGCGGCAAAATGCTGCACAACAAGTCAATAACTGCGTTAAAAACAACCGACTTCAAACTTGCACTTGCAACATTTACAAATACAGACAAAAATGCTCATAAAATAAAACTACGGGGCCTATCCGAATAAAATTTTTATGGGACCAATTCGACACCATCCCGCATCGAACAAAAAAAGAATCACGTAAATCGGTTCAGAAACCTCTGAGTAATCGGTGTACATACATAAAAAAAAAAAAAAAAACATACCGGCCGAATTGATAACCTCCTCCTTTTTTTTGAAGTCGGTTAAAAACAGTGCTGATTTACAGGTTGTACCGAATGTAACGATTAGATTTTGTTAAAAGTTGTAGCCTACAGACCAGTGTATAGTTAAATCGTATTGCATTACATTTAACTCAACTTATTTACGCAGTGTTGTTGTTATTAGGTCGTGCGATATTGCTTTACGGTTTTGTAGTTAGTTAAAACTTATTCCATTACATTCAGCCCATCTTAGTTACGCAGTGATAAATTAACAGTACCTATTTCACTTATTCAGGGACGGGTTCACTTTAGTAGGTAATTCACGTAATTTTAAAAAATACTTTGTGGCGTAAGCACTGCCATCAAGATAAATTAAGTAACGAATTGCTTTAATGTTTGTTATTTTGTGAGCTAACACTAACAAAGAAAGCACATTAATTGGTACACTGCATCCAGATCCTTCAATCGAACGTAAACAATAAACATTCACTTGTCCGTGTATCAGAACAAAAACAGTATGCGAATTACTTTCAAATTAGTTTCTTAACTACCCGCGTTAGTTTCTTGACTACCCGCATTAATTTCTTAAACTACCTGCGTTAGTTTTTATTTAGGCTATAACCCTTGACAAATAACAATTAATTGCTACACAAAGACAGCCTTATTGCTATTCGATTAAAAACGAAAAGTAATGCCTTAACTAGTGCATTAGAGGTTTAAAAAAAAAACTTTTCGTAGGTTTTATTTAAGGTGATATTTGAGGTAATTTCTTAAAATAAAGTTGTGAACAATTCACAGTATACAGTTTTACGATATGAAGTTTTATGAAATGTTACAGATTTACTTTGATCGAATAAAAGGTAAATCGAGGCATTTAGTTTTGAATTTTTACTTGGGAGAATTTATTAGGTCCTTATTTAGGCAGTTCATAATACAATGTCGCAGATAATTAGCGTGTTCAAATAAACAGCTGGCCTAAGATAAATGTTATGATTGGAATACGGGTCTAGATTTAGTTTGAGTACGTAACTTGATTGCTTTAAAATTATTTTAACTATCTCATCGACGTTTGGGTCCGTTCAATGTAAAGATATTAAGATTTAAGACTGTTGAAAATAATCTTAAGGTTAATAGCGCCTTTACAGTTTACATACTATCGTCAGATAATGTCTGTTTAATTGCATAGAGAAAAGAAAAACCCATCCAGGTTTTCTGAAGGTTTTTGAAGTGAAAGTTCTTTATCGGGGTTGAAAAAAAATTTAGCGTGACATTTTTCCGTTACGCACCATTTTTTTTCTTATCCCTATCACGCGTGATTCGACATATTTCTGTAAAGTTGCATATAGTAAATTATTTTTTTTGAAAAAATAAGGTCATAAAGAAGTTTCATTTCGTGCGTAGTACACGCACATATTCACACCTCGATCTAGAAATAAATGCATTAAAACAACACGTGCGCTATATGGAACAGCAGCGTCTGGATACCGTCATAGAAGTTGCCAACATTCCGTCTCGTCCTAATGAAGACCTTAATGACTTATGTAACAAGTTAGCTGATAACCTAAATCTAACCAAAGAAGGAATCTCCAACGTGAAGCGCCTGGAAGGAAGAAACGGACAGGATGGATGTATTCAACTGGAGTTCAAACAGGAGGAATTATGTAATATGTGGGTACGTGCTTCCAGACGCAGAGAGGTACTTGTGGGACAGGTGGTATGTGATGAAGCAGTACCAGCAGCTAAAACCAAAGTGATAGTACGCAAAGCCCTAACTAAAGCGAATAAAACCCTGCTGTGGCAAGCTAAGCAAAAATTAACACCAAATTATAAATATGTGTGGTTCCAGAATGGGAATATATTAATCCGTAAATCAGAGAATAATAAACCTATTGTGATCAGAAGCGAAACAGACATTGAAAATCTCCTCAACCAGGCAGCACCAGCACATCATCGGCGGTAATAGATATAGTATTTTATGTAGGTCACCATAGTTCAGTCGAATATCCCAAGCAATAATTTAGAACTTTTTAATTGTAGTACATATAACTCATTTTGTAAAAATGTTCCATCGTTAGCGAAATCTCAATTTAAGTTAAATTTAGTCCATATAAATGTAAGATCACTAATTAAAAATTTTTGTTATGTTTTAGAATTAATAAACAGTTCATGTTCACCAATAGATATTCTCATATTAACTGAAGTAAACATTAAAGATAATATCGCAAATATGTTCAATGTAAATGGCTATATAATGCACAAAAAGTTACGTAAGAATAAAAAAGGTGCCGGTATTATAATATACATACGGAACGTTCACGTATTTACATTCAAACATCACACTTTAAATCACTGTGAATCAATCATAGGTCATTTAACGACTAATCACAAATACGTTGCAACAATTTGTGCAATATATAGGCCACCCAACGAAAGTAAATACTTGTTCGTAAGGGAGATAAAGGATCTTTTATCTAGTAAACCTTTTAAACACTTAGATATTTTTGTTTTAGGAGACATGAACATAGATATAAAAATAAAGGGTAACATTCAAGATTTTTACATAAATAGCATGGCCGAGTGCGGTCTAACAAGTGTTATAACCGATTATACAAGAATTGAAATAAGAAACCAAATAATAACGCGTAGCGTAATCGATCACATTTTTGTAAGGACGCAATTGTTAGACCTGTACTCGGGCGCGCTCGGCACTGCAATGGCTGATCACCGTATGATCGTATTGTCGTGCATTGGACAATCATTAGCACATGTACAGGGTGACGTTAAAGTCATTCGAAAAATAGATAACAATAAACTTAATAATTTGCTTGATCATGTTAGCTGGGATGATTTTACGAATACAGAGTGTCCATATAAATTATATGATAACTTAAAAAATACCATCCAAAATTGTTATAATCAATCACAATTTGAACAAATAATTTCAACATCAAGTAAAAGAAACAAAGATCCTTGGATTACTAGCACCATAAAAACTATGTGTGAAAAAAAAGATTTATCTTTTATTGACTGGAAAAATGACCCGACTAATAAAATACTTCGATTAAAATACAATAAATTACGTAATAAAACGCGTAAATTCATAGAAAAATCAAGAAATAATTACTATCATAATCAAATAATTAATCAAAACTACAACAATAGTCACGCTTTATGGCAAATTTTGAATTCATTAACAGGTCGCTGCAAAAATTCAATAGACAACTGTATCTTAAAAGCATTTCATAAAAATAACATAGACATTAAAACAATTGCTAATAATTTTGCACAAGAATTTTATTATAGTATTAAAAAAATCATTCCTAAATGCAATAAGCGTCTATTATGTGAAAATGATTATTATTATCCACAAAATAAATCAATGCTACTTAAAAAAGCTAACAGAGATAAAGTATGTAATATAATTAAAAAACTTAATATCAATAAAGCTCCCGCATTCGACAACATTCGATGTATTGACATAAAAAATATATGCACTAAAATCGTAGATATTATAGTTAAATTTATTAATGCATCTATTGTTAATGCTAAATATCCTTTAGAGTTAAAAACTGGAATAATCCGACCTATTCACAAAAAGGGTACGCGAAGTGAGTATGAAAATTATCGCCCGATTACCATTCTTCCGGTATTAGACAAAATCGTGGAAAAATTTATAGCCGAACAAATGCAGAATTTCTATGCCGAAAATAAAATTTTATCTGTCTCTCAATTTGGATTTCAACCGTGTAAGTCAACTTCACAACTTTTGTCAAAATTTACAGATGAAGTAAACTCATGTCTCGATAACAAAAAACATGTACTGCTATTATTTATCGATTATAGTAGGGCATTCGATACACTCAGGCATGACACTCTTATACACAAACTAGACAACTCCGGTATCCGTGGACCTCTTCTGGGATGGTTTAAAGATTATCTTGCTAATAGAAAATTTCGTGTTAAAGTAGGCGATGAAATGAGCAATGAAATGACCATCACCGAGGGTACAGCACAGGGCTCGGTGTTAGGACCTTTATTGTACTTGGCGTATGTAAATGATATGGAACATGTCATCAACCATTGTTCTATCTATCAATATGCTGATGACACCTGTCTAATAGCCTCAGACAAAAATATTAATACTGCAGCTCAACAGTTACAGGAAGATTTTACGCGTATCCTAATGTGGTCGCACGATGCGGGTCTTGTCATAAATGTTAAGAAAACAAAAATAGTACATGTACACTCGAGTCATTTGAAAAACTTTAATAATTTTAAAATCACGGCACACAATCACGTATGTCTTCACAAAGCTACATATTATAACCCGGACTGCTCGTGTGAATGTGTGGACCAAGTGCCTTATTATACTTACTTAGGACTGATTGTTGATAACAGATTTAATTGGAACCATCATATAGACCATCTGTGTGATAAACTTAGGGCCATACTCTCAAAATTATATATCATCAGAAATAAAGTACCATACAAAATTCTTCTCGGTATCTATAGATCATTGGCAGAATCAATAATACAATACGGTATCACAAGTTATGGACGTACATTTAATACTTACATTGATAGAATCACAAATTTACAACTAAGACTAATAAAAAAAATTGTACCTATTAATATTAAAAACAAGTTTAAAGATAAACCTCTCGAACTATTTAGCTATTGTAATGTACTGCCAATAAGACAAATGTTTCAAAAGATTTTTCTCATAGAACAATTTCATAACATAAACTTTCAAAATCCCATTTCGCATCAGTTTGCTACCAGACAAATAACTAATAAAAAATTAATTATTCCTAAAGTACACAATCTTTATGGGAAGCGTACGGCTAATTTCTTATTACCCACTATACTTAATTCTATGCCACAAAAAGTCAAGAAGGATGTTAATATTAAAAACTACAAAATAATATACAAAAGATATTTTCTCGAATTAATTAAAACAATAAAATAAACATAATAAACAACATTGTAATGAACACCCTGTATTTGTATGTCATGAATAGATAAGGAACCGGTTTATGTAGTCACTTCTTTTGTCTTCCTTGCGAATAACAAACCATCCCAGAAGAGGTCCACGGATACCGGAGTTGTCTAGTTTGTGTATAAGAGTGTCATGCCTGAGTGTATCGAATGCCCTACTATAATCGATAAATAATAGCAGTACATGTTTTTTGTTATCGAGACATGAGTTTACTTCATCTGTAAATTTTGACAAAAGTTGTGAAGTTGACTTACACGGTTGAAATCCAAATTGAGAGACAGATAAAATTTTATTTTCGGCATAGAAATTCTGCATTTGTTCGGCTATAAATTTTTCCACGATTTTGTCTAATACCGGAAGAATGGTAATCGGGCGATAATTTTCATACTCACTTCGCGTACCCTTTTTGTGAATAGGTCGGATTATTCCAGTTTTTAACTCTAAAGGATATTTAGCATTAACAATAGATGCATTAATAAATTTAACTATAATATCTACGATTTTAGTGCATATATTTTTTATGTCAATACATCGAATGTTGTCGAATCCGGGAGCTTTATTGATATTAAGTTTTTTAATTATATTACATACTTTATCTCTGTTAGCTTTTTTAAGTAGCATTGATTTATTTTGTGGATAATAATAATCATTTTCACATAATAGACGCTTATTGCATTTAGGAATGATTTTTTTAATACTATAATAAAATTCTTGTGCAAAATTATTAGCAATTGTTTTAATGTCTATGTTATTTTTATGAAATGCTTTTAAGATACAGTTGTCTATTGAATTTTTGCAGCGACCTGTTAATGAATTCAAAATTTGCCATAAAGCGTGACTATTGTTGTAGTTTTGATTAATTATTTGATTATGATAGTAATTATTTCTTGATTTTTCTATGAATTTACGCGTTTTATTACGTAATTTATTGTATTTTAATCGAAGTATTTTATTAGTCGGGTCATTTTTCCAGTCAATAAAAGATAAATCTTTTTTTTCACACATAGTTTTTATGGTGCTAGTAATCCAAGGATCTTTGTTTCTTTTACTTGATGTTGAAATTATTTGTTCAAATTGTGATTGATTATAACAATTTTGGATGGTATTTTTTAAGTTATCATATAATTTATATGGACACTCTGTATTCGTAAAATCATCCCAGCTAACATGATCAAGCAAATTATTAAGTTTATTGTTATCTATTTTTCGAATGACTTTAACGTCACCCTGTACATGTGCTAATGATTGTCCAATGCACGACAATACGATCATACGGTGATCAGCCATTGCAGTGCCGAGCGCGCCCGAGTACAGGTCTAACAATTGCGTCCTTACAAAAATGTGATCGATTACGCTACGCGTTATTATTTGGTTTCTTATTTCAATTCTTGTATAATCGGTTATAACACTTGTTAGACCGCACTCGGCCATGCTATTTATGTAAAAATCTTGAATGTTACCCTTTATTTTTATATCTATGTTCATGTCTCCTAAAACAAAAATATCTAAGTGTTTAAAAGGTTTACTAGATAAAAGATCCTTTATCTCCCTTACGAACAAGTATTTACTTTCGTTGGGTGGCCTATATATTGCACAAATTGTTGCAACGTATTTGTGATTAGTCGTTAAATGACCTATGATTGATTCACAGTGATTTAAAGTGTGATGTTTGAATGTAAATACGTGAACGTTCCGTATGTATATTATAATACCGCCACCTTTTTTATTCTTACGTAACTTTTTGTGCATTATATAGCCATTTACATTGAACATATTTGCGATATTATCTTTAATGTTTACTTCAGTTAATATGAGAATATCTATTGGTGAACATGAACTGTTTATTAATTCTAAAACATAACAAAAATTTTTAATTAGTGATCTTACATTTATATGGACTAAATTTAACTTAAATTGAGATTTCGCTAACGATGGAACATTTTTACAAAATGAGTTATATGTACTACAATTAAAAAGTTCTAAATTATTGCTTGGGATATTCGACTGAACTATGGTGACCTACATAAAATACTATATCTATTACCGCCGATGATGTGCTGGTGCTGCCTGGTTGAGGAGATTTTCAATGTCTGTTTCGCTTCTGATCACAATAGGTTTATTATTCTCTGATTTACGGATTAATATATTCCCATTCTGGAACCACACATATTTATAATTTGGTGTTAATTTTTGCTTAGCTTGCCACAGCAGGGTTTTATTCGCTTTAGTTAGGGCTTTGCGTACTATCACTTTGGTTTTAGCTGCTGGTACTGCTTCATCACATACCACCTGTCCCACAAGTACCTCTCTGCGTCTGGAAGCACGTACCCACATATTACATAATTCCTCCTGTTTGAACTCCAGTTGAATACATCCATCCTGTCCGTTTCTTCCTTCCAGGCGCTTCACGTTGGAGATTCCTTCTTTGGTTAGATTTAGGTTATCAGCTAACTTGTTACATAAGTCATTAAGGTCTTCATTAGGACGAGACGGAATGTTGGCAACTTCTATGACGGTATCCAGACGCTGCTGTTCCATATAGCGCACGTGTTGTTTTAATGCATTTATTTCTAGATCGAGGTGTGAATATGTGCGTGTACTACGCACGAAATGAAACTTCTTTATGACCTTATTTTTTCAAAAAAAATAATTTACTATATGCAACTTTACAGAAATATGTCGAATCACGCGTGATAGGGATAAGAAAAAAAATGGTGCGTAACGGAAAAATGTCACGCTAAATTTTTTTTCAACCCCGATAAAGAAGTTTCACTTCAAAAACCTTCAGAAAACCTGGATGGGTTTTTCTTTTCTCTATGCAATTAAACAGACATTATCTGACGATAGTATGTAAACTGTAAAGGCGCTATTAACCTTAAGATTATTTTCAACAGTCTTAAATCTTAATATCTTTACATTGAACGGACCCAAACGTCGATGAGATAGTTAAACCAACCAACTACAGTTTTGCTACCTTGCATACGTAAATTTAGTCGACATTTCATGGACATGCACAACTTCCACCTTGGAATTCTGGAATGAAGTAATGGATTATAAAGACGCAGCTGGTAATAACCCTTTTGCAGATTTATCACAGCTGGCAATATCATTATTATCACTACCACATTCCAACGCGGAAATAGAACGTGTTTTTAGCCAAATGAATGTCGTCAAAACTAAGCTTCGCAACCGTTTGTCGGTAAAAACTTTAAATGCCATTTTATACATAAGATTCGACCTAAAGAGGGCAGGAAAATGCTGCTACTCTTACACAGTTCCGGATAATGTACTGCGCTCTATAGGCACCAAGGAAATATATAGTCTTGGCAATGAGGCTTCCACGTCTACGTCAACATTATCGGCTGCGGATGAAGACCAAGATATTAATATTTTATTTGATAATAACACACTCGAATAAGAGATGTTATTATTTATGATGTCATTATTTACATATTATGTGTAAATAAATGTGTTGGATATATAAAATTTTAAGTAAAATGTCGTTTTATTTGACATTAAAAATTTTTAGCAAAATATTTAGCTTAATTATAAATCCTTTAGCAAAATTTTGGCAAAATTTTAACAGCCATTTAGCAAATTTTATGTTAGTCTTGCTGGCAACACTGGTCTCGGGCACAGAACAGTAAAAACCTCGGAGCAATTAAAACAAATAGAAGTGCTATAGTGTCATAATTATTAATATGAAAACCACTGTCGCCAAACCCACACATTTAAACCGATAGCTAAACACAAGTTTGATGCTAATTTTTGTTTTTAATCAGTGTTGCCAACGTAGGCGATTTTTCGCCATTTATGCTACTCCAGGGACAATTTTTTATACTACATATCGCTCATTTTGAACAACCTAGTTTTTCAACAACAAAATAACAATAACATCTGCAACTGTCATAACTCACTGTCAAGTGTCAACTGCCAATTCACACAAAAGTTGCCATAGATAAAAAAATTATATGAATATTTTCTGCTAATGCTGTGTCTACACGATCATTGATTAATTATGGCTGGAGAATGTTTGGCATGTAATTTGAACGTATTAGTGACGCATAAGAGAATCAAATGCACTAAATGTGGTGCACTTTATCATACGGAATGCGTTCTATCAACCAATTCTTCACAAGTGGCCCGTACTAATTGGATATGTCCCGCTTGTGTTGCTGCTTCTCGAAGGGGTGGTGACAACACAAACACACCTATTAGGCCTTCTCCTCGTGCAGTGACGTCCCCTGTGGCTGCTTCCTCCATTGGTGACTCCGCGAATTTTTCTACCATCTTGTCGGAGCTCAAATCATTCCGTAGTGATATGCAATTGAGATTAGACAAACAAGAAGAGAAGATAGACACTTTCAGTGGGGCTCTTGATTGTTTACAATCTGAAATAATCGAAATGAAAAAGTGCTTTCAGTCACTTCGCACCGATCTAGACTCTGTAGTGGAATGCTCCAGTAAATTAAAAGATATAAGCAATCGTAATGAGGCCGCTCTGAAGTGTACGAAGAACTCAATTGTGGACATTAAAAACAAACTAGTTGAACACGAAAGCTCACTAGAATTTCTCTCGAAGAAGTTCGACGATATGCAAGCTGATTCCTCGTCACAGACATTAACTACAACTGAATTAAAAGTCAGTACTTCTACTATTGACAATAATTTGAAAACTCTTCAAAATAAGGTTAACCAATTGGAACAAATATCCAGAAGACATAATTTTGAATTACATGGCGTACCTGAAAAAAAGGATGAGAACTTAAGTTCAATTGTGTCTAACTTGTTGGATAAAATATCTGTCTCGCTTCCCAACGATGCTGTTATTTCTTGCTATCGTGTGGCCAAACGGGTGAAAAGTACCGACCGCCCGCGCACTATTTTGGTTACATTGATGACTCCTAGGCATCGCGATATGATATTATCAGCAGTGCATCGCTACAACAAATCTAACTCCAGGAATGTATTGAACTCGCTTGACCTCGGTGTTGTAGGTGAAGTTAAACAAGTTTATGTAGCTGAAAATCTCACACCAGAAATGAGACATATTTTCATGGAGGCTAGACAAGCTTCTAAGACACTTGATTACAAGTTCGTGTGGGTTAAGTTTGGGAAGGTCTATATGAGAAAAAACGAACATTCTCCAGCTGTAATCATTAATAGTCTAGATAAGATTAAAAATCTGCCATAGTCTTTACATAATTATCTGCATCTACATTTAATTTTTATTATTATTATTTTTTTAACCGCTGCATTATGCTAATTTTTTACCAGAATGTAAACAGAATTAGAAGTAAGCTTCAGGATTTCTTTTTAAATGTATTAAACTGCAATTACGATATTATCTGTTTAACAGAAACTAATCTCGATCCTTCAATTAAAGATAGTGAAATATTGGATAATCGCTATAGAATTTTCAGGAGAGATCGGGATAAGTGCACTAGTCATAAAATTTCTGGTGGAGGTGTTTTAATTGCAGTAAAAAAAGATTACATAGTTAATAGAGTTTTCGAATGGGAAACTAATGTGGAATGTATTTGGCTAAGCTTAATTAACTTTAAAAATAAACACATTAGCAAAATTATAAAAATATGTCTAGTGTACTTACCACCGGATCTTTCCATTGATAAACTGAAAGCTTTCTATAATAATACTACTGAGATTTTGTCAGGATCCGATGATTCTTTTATTTTACTGGGGGATTTCAATACTCCTAATTTAGATTGGATTAATTGTAACGCGACGAAAACTGCTACTCCTAGACCTTTGTTTAATGACGTTAAAGTCAACTTAATTTTAGACTTGATGACTTATGGCAACCTTAACCAGTACAACTTTATCAAAAATGACAATAATCGCACTCTGGATTTATTTTTTGCCCGTTTGATTCCGGTATCACTTGAACCCTCAATCGCACTTAGTAAAATGGACGTTCATCATCCACCTTTTGAAGTGTGTGTGAATGACATTCACGTCCCGTCCCTCGAACCATGTAAGAATAATAAAATCTTAAATTTTAGAAAATGTGATATAAATAAATGTAAAGATGAACTTAGGAATATTGAGGAAGGTTCTCCTTTCCTCCGCGGATATAAATGAAAATCTAACACAGTTTTATGACACTCTAAATCTCATCATTAAAAATAATACACCTTATAAGCAACAAAGAAATTCATCAATACCTATTTGGTTTAGTAACTCTCTAATCAAATGCCTACGGGAAAAAGAGAAATTTCATCATAAATTTAAAATGTATAAAAACCCACGTGATTATGACACTTTCTCTCTTTTGCGTAAAAGGTCTAAAAAGATGATGAAGGAGTGTTATAACAATTATTTAAAAGATGTTGAATCGTGTCTACATAAAGGTAACATTAAATTATTCTGGAATTACGTAAAGAGTAAAAATAAATGTTCAAGTTTTCCCCAACTAGTTAAATATAATAACATTGTTGCTACTAAGGGTAGTGATATCTGTCAAACATTTGCTAAATATTTCCATTCTGTATATGAAAATAATGCCATTGTTGAGGATCCCTTCCACAACAATTGGTCTAATTGTCTTAACAAAGTAGTAATTGAAGCGCATGATGTTAAAAAACTTCTTAAACAATTGGATCCGAACAAGGGTCCTGGACCGGACGGTATTCCATCTCATTTTGTTAAATCTTGCTATAACGAACTCACCTTACCACTTTATATAATTTTTAATAGATCTCTATCTACAGGCATCTTTCCTGACTTTTGGAAGATCGCTCACGTAATTCCAATATTCAAATCCGGCGATAGATCGGACTGTTGTAATTACAGACCTATCTGCATACTAAATTGCTTTGCTAAAATATTTGAACGTGTTATTTACAATCAAATTTATAATTTTGTTAAACCTTTACTTATTTCTGAACAACATGGATTTGTCGCGCGTAAATCAACAACATCTAATTTAACTGAATATGCTGACTATCTCCTAGAAACTTTGGACAACAAAGGACAAGTGGATGTCATTTACACCGACTTTCAGAAGGCGTTCGATAAAGTCAACCATGAGCTCCTGATTAAAAAGCTGATGATTTGTGGCATACATGGGAACTTATTGCGTTGGATCATCTCGTACATTAAAAACCGCACTCAAATAGTTGCTCTCAACGGCTACCTATCTGAACCCTATTCTGTTCCTTCCGGTGTTCCCCAAGGTTCCCATCTTGGCCCTCTTTTGTTCGCGGTTTTTATAAATGATGCACCCTTACGATTTAATATAGGTAGTAAATGTCTACTTTATGCGGATGATCTGAAACTATATAGAAAAGTCGATAATATTGCTGACTGTCAGTTGCTTCAAGAAGACTTAATTGCTCTTCATGCCTGGTGTAAGAGAAATTTAATGAAATTAAATACCTCTAAGTGTCATGTTGTCACATTTACTAATAAAGTAAACAGTATTAACTTTTCGTATCAAATTTCAAATATTATCTTAGGTCGTAAAGAATTCATACGAGATCTAGGGGTGACATTCGATAAAAGTTTATCATTTATCGATCATGTCGAATCTACTGTCAAAAAAGCCAATCAAAATTTAGGCTTTATATTACGAATGTCCAGATCTTTTAAAAATAAAAATAGTGTCCTAATTCTTTATAAATCTCTGGTCCGTAGCACCCTTGAATATGGCTCCTCAGTGTGGTCTCCATTCTACAAAACACATATCGACAAGCTCGAATCGGTACAAAAACGATTTTTACGTTCTCTATGCAATCGTGAACACCTTAGAAGATCCTTGCCCACCTATGACATTCGACTTAAATATTTCAATTTGGATTCACTTGAAATGCGACGTAAATTCATTGATTTAACCTATATGTATAAAATTATCAATAACCTAATTCACACCGATATACTTTGTAAATTCTCTTTATATTGTAACGCTCGTGTCACTCGGAACGCTAAACCCTTCTATATACCCGCCACTCGCTTATATATTTCTTATAATAACCCAGTATATAGGTTATGCCGACTATATAACGAAATAGTTAATAAAGATAACACTATTGACATTTTTTCAAATAGTCTAACCAGTTTTCGTCGCCTAGTACTTACTGCTCTGCGTAGCACCTGAAGCATACGGATTTATGTCGAATCTTGTTAGCCTATAAGTATATCTTTTATTGTATTTTTTTTTTTTTTTTATTGTTGTGGTAACAGTATTTTTAATTGTTTTTACATCTTTCACACTCTAAACATTTGTGTATCCATAGAATAGGCTTATACATAGAACGTTATTAATTGTACTTGAATAATTTGTTTGTTATATTGTTGTATAAGCTGTTTGGAAACTAATAAAATAAAATAAAATAAAAAAATTTGCGACAAGAACGTGTTAACGAGCATATGTATCGTTATGGAATAATGACACAGTAGAATCCGGCGCATCGCGCTCTACTTTCTGCTAAAACGCGATATTTCTAGCTCCAAAAATGACCGAGTTATGAGGGAAAAGGTCGGCGACTATCGGTTTAGCGAAATCTCTTTAGGCTCTTGAATTTAATGCAAGAACGGTTCATGTCAGTTGTTGCTACTCCCTTGAGAAGGAAACTGCTGCCCGATTGCGGTAAAATCGTAACAGCTTATTGTGTCACGGTTTTGCTGAAAGGTAAGTACAGCTTTTTGTTTTTTTAGTGATTTATATTTTCAACTATAACGGGACATTTGCATGTGGGTCATTATTGTAGTAAAAATAGTATTCGCATGCTACGGTTTACATAGGAATGTCCCGTTGTTGCTGAAATGAACAATGTTTTTTGTTGGTTAATTTAATATGTTCCGTTACAGTTGATAATAAAAGTACAAAATGTTTTGTCTTTATGTTGGTTATCTCAAGTTAACACATTTTTCATGAAAAATAATACATTTTTACAACGAATACACTACAATGTTGCATTATAAATGATAAAAATGTTGTCTGATTACTTAATTTATTTTTCAGATGAAAGGTCTGAAGGTCTGATGAAGAAATGAAGGAAGATTGTAAATCTTGTCCCAGGAAATAATGAAAATTCACTTATGCTAGAAAAATTAAAAGATCATACTGATTCTCGAATTACTAATAAAGTTCTGAATATAATTTGATTCAAAAAAACGAGAACGTTTTAATATGTTATATTGAGCTGAATAGTCTAAGCATAATAATTAAAAAGTTACAGGAATTTTAAACTTTCAAATGCGTTTTCCCAACAATTGAGATTTTGACTTTGTCACGTTATAGAAGCAAATGAGCGATATTAGGTAAATAGGCATACAGCCGGTAATCAGGCCGAATACTCTGAACACAGATAATTATATAAAGTATAGGTAAATCGATGAATTTTGTGACTGCTTGAACCAAAAACGAATCACACTGGCGAATTTTTATATGGATAAATACAATTTGTACACTTAATTAAATGTTTATTTAGTTATCTCATTTCATTTCGTGTTCACAGTTTAGGCATGACTATCATCGTAATTCTTCTTCTTCTTCTTTTTTTTTCAAATGGCAACTCCTGATCCCAGATCATCGTAATTAGAATTCTTTTAATTCACGTCTACCCTCTTCAAGAGTATTTTTTTAAACACGATAATCTCATTTAATTGTTAAATCAAACAAAACTCTATTAATTAAATATGTCGCGCTTAAGTAATGAAGAATATTTTGAGGAGGAACCAAGTAAGTTGAGACAATATTTATTTTATCAAAATAGAAGCCTGTACTGCTATTAGTATTTTTTAACCTCTTATGGCTAATTTTGCTGGAGATAATGATGATGAACCGCTGCCCTACCTCAAATTCGACTAGCTACGGCCCTGTGATGAAGTCCACTTCTATGAGGGATATCATGTGCAAAAGATACTTGTAGTTTATGTTTGCTCATAAACTATTCTTTATATTATATAAACTAGCTACCCGCCCCGGCTTCGCACGGGTGCAATGGCGGCCGGCCGGTACCGCCGCAAACGCTACGTCCCGCAATTTTTAAAGTAAATGACAAAAGAAAGTTATTGTGGGTTATCCATAAGAGATAGACATAATATATACCATCACGGACTTTTCTGTAGACCTTTTCAATACTTAGTACATTATTTTGATAAAACTCGTAGGGTTTAGCCTGCGTTTGCAATGTAGGTAAGAGGAAAAAATGTAATTATTTACGGCATCACATTAGAAACCTCAAAAATAACAGTACTTCTCCACTATTTAATTTAATTATTATACATATACACCTTCCTCTTGAATCACTCTATCTATTAAAAAAACCGCATCAAAATCCGTTGCGTAGTTTCAAAGATTTAAGCGTACAAAGGGACATAGGGACAGAGAAAGCGACTTTGTTTTATACTATGTAGTGATTCCAATGCGATCGGAAAAATAAAGAAAAGGTATAATAACTAAATCATTGTTCATTTACTTTCAGGGTTATCTCCCTCATCAGAATCGCGAGAGCGACGCAGCAGTACTGACTCGAGTGAATCTTTACCAGAGCTAAATATTGAAGTGGTACCTAAAAGAAAAGATGACGATGACCCAGAAGAGTTTTATCAGGAGTTAGAGAAAAAAATGAAGGAAATTATATCGGCAGATCGAAGAGGGTGTGATGCCCCGAAATCTGATACTATTGACAAAGAATCAGTAGAATTAAATGCAGTAGAAAAACCCAGTAGTCCAGAGATATAATTATGATCTCCGAAGTTTATATATGTAATTATGATAATTTTACGGAATTTTAAAAGCATATAAGTAGTTTATTAAATGTTACTTCATTACATATACATAATTGTAAATAAATAGGTCACAATGGTTATTTTATTGGTATATAATTGTTTATTTAATTATTTAATAATTACCTGCTTATCCAGGAGGCTATTCGAGATAATAGCACGATGGATTATTAGTTGAATATCAACTTACCTAAACTTAATTAATTTTAAGTAATTTTATAAGTACCCTCGATAACAATACTTTTTGCAATATCACGCGACACTCCATCGTATCGCATTCAAAATTGGGAATCGGAGTGCGAGGATCTGTGGTTCATGACTGAGGTATTGTTAAATGGTAAGACAATTAAGTTAGCTATATAACGACTTATGCCCTTATGCACTATGTTCATAATCGCACAACACGACTTATATTATTGCCAGTTTTGGTTTTATAGAAATGATGTGACTTATTATGCTTGAAATTTGTGTTTTTGTGTACTTTATGACTCAATTGAGGCTTTTTAGTGGAAAAACTATGCACGTAGCTTGAAAAACGAATGAAATCAACGGGTTTTTTTATCGTTATTAGATAATAAAAACAAAACATCATTTAGGTATTTATGCATTTAACCCTAGAAGTCCAATCTACGTAAATTTGACGTATGAACTCTTCTATATTTACCATCGAATCGCTGCAAAATCCAGAACCAACTCATTAGCCGTCGAGACCTAGCAGTACATAGTTGGCTCATCCATGTAAATTCCGCCATTTGGTTGTAAAGAGGATGTTGTGCGTCATTTTGACGTAGGTATAATTGGGCTTTTCGTAACTTTTAAAATTGTTTCAAATTTTTATTTTGTGATTTATTTGAATGATTTTTTTCCAAGTCACGTTTCACATGATATCTATAGTATTATACTATAGATTGAGTATAAAATGGGATCCAGACAACTTTTATACTAGGACGAAAAACCTTCAATTTTAGTAAATGACGATTATTGTCCTCCGCTGGATTTGGACTTCAAGCAAAGGGATTGGGTGGCTGAAGATGTTGTCCGGAGTAAAACCGAATATGTTATGGGGTTTTGTTACCCATGTATAATGAAAGCCGTAGATTGTAAAATAAACCTTTAATCGATCTTTCAATAATACAGTACTATGTTGTTAATGCTATACAATGTTTCACCAGTCACCACAATGAGTCTAGTCTGTACAGGTTAGCAGGAGACAATCATTGAGTATTGGTATTAAATACGTATCAACTGCGTATTGCGTTTTGCGTATTAACTATTGTCCTAGTGAATCATTTTCACTATCGTCGAATCAATTTAAAATTCGATCAAGTGCGTTCCGTTTCGGAACGCCACACATAATAAAATATAGATAATAAAAGTGGCAACGCCACAATGTCATGGTGGTATACATTGAGGATACAAGCACTATAAAGAGATAAGAGAAGCCCGAAAACCATATTCCTGTATGTTCAGTTAATACAGGAAAAGTTATAGGTGGTCAGTGGCGATATTTTACGGCATGATATAGAATTTTAACAATTTCTATATCATATAATATCAAAATAATGTAGATAAATGCTAATGCTTCCTTCTAGGGAAGCGCGCTCCATCATAGGCCACATCTCAGCTTACCATTAGGCGAGATCGTGGTCAAGCGCTTCCCTATCACACAATAAAAAATAAAAAAAATAAATAAATAAAATACAATGAGCCGCAAAGATTTTATGAAAAAATTAAGCACAGATTTGAAGGTGCCTTGGATGCAAATACGACTTGTGGCACGCACTTTGAAGAGACTCTACGTGACAATAGCCCAATTTTTTCAAAATATGTGGTACCAGAGTATCCATAAAATGTTTACGAAAATGCAGGACCAAAGAAGTATCGATATTGCGGATTTTTTTCCCATAAAAAGGCAAATTACCAAAGCACAGTGGCTAAAACGCTCATAAATTGTCAAGACTGGTTATAAATACTTTTTTTTTATGCGACTATTATAGACTATAGTATTATTGTCTTGATTATTGTAGTTAGATAATTTTTTTGAAAAAAGATTAAAAACGAGTTATTTTTTAAAAACTTACCCAATTATAAGAAGAAAATATAAGTTTAACATTTTTTGTTGGCTTTTTTTAGATGATTCAATTATCGTTCTGTATTTATATAAACAAAGAGTATAATATCATTAAATGCACTTAATGTGTTAACTGTATTTTTAATATCTATTGCAAAAAATAGTTAATTTCCATAGAAATATATTAGTATCCCAAGTTAACTGATAAATACCTTTTGCACGCCTCATAAGCGAAGCGTTGAGGTGGGTACTACTGTCACTTCGCGCAAAACATCTGATTTTTCAAACTTAAAATGTCTTTATGTATCATACATTGCACTTGTAAGATAATACATACACACACATATTAAGAAAAAACACTATTTTTAACGTTCATGATATTTTTGATGTCATTTTTGTTATTTAAACTAGTTAAAAAACAGTTTAAAAAAGTTCTGTCTTGGACGTCCGTGTGTCTGTATGTGCGGATCCTTTTTCTTGTTAACACGATAGCGACCGAAATACTTTACTAATCAAGTCTTTTTTTTTCTCTTACGCTTGAGTATGCTCAGGAATAGAACCCTTTCATTTTTCAGGGTCTGATTCGATGTGGTTTAATTGTTATTAAATAAACAAAAATAATAATTAATAAATATTTATTAAAAAAAAATTATGAGGCGTGCACTTTTGGATTTTCCAAATTATTTTTAAAAATATAAAGATTTGTTGTTGCAGATTTATTGAAAAAAACGATTTAAAAATAATAAGGAATAGTGTGTGTTGTTTCCGTGCAGTATTCAATTAATAGACCAATAGCAACACGGCATTAATGCCAAACTGTCTCATGTCGTCACTTGAACCAATGACACTAAAAGAGTTGTTCCTTTATGCTCATGAAACTGTATATAATATTATGTAGTATTTAATAAACTAAATATACGTGTTTGTGAAAAAGTAAATTCTAGCCTATGTTCAAATAAAAATAGTAGGTAGCGTTTATTTCCCTCTGAGTAAGTAGTGTGTATTGTGTATCAAAAGTAACATTCAATTATGTATTGTGTTAATTTTATTTATTACGGATTCAACATCAAACAACTCTACGGTAAGTATCAAGGTGCGTATTAACTATAGAGCTATTATTTATTACCTTACCTAATACCTATAGGTATGTTATAGCTAATTGCTGCTGGGCGCTGGCTGCGATTTCGTCCATGTATCTACTGAAAGGTTTCATGACATAATATGAGCACAGGGGAATAAAATAAAAATACCAGTATGTACATCCAAAAATATTTATTTCAATTATTACAAATTATCCTTAATCTAATTTTGAAAATCTAACACTGAATTAGATTCCTTACAATAATATTATTCAAATTAATAACAAAATAACGTATTTTACGGCTAAATTAATATTGAACTAATTATGTAGTTAAAACACGAAAGCGCATTACCTTGTTATACCAGCTGCATTAACCAAAAATTTTATATGATACAATATTTTCAACTGATATCGAAATGTACGAAAATAGTAATAATGTAATTGAACTGAGAACATAATATTTTAATATTCAGACAAAGCTGTATTGTTTCGATATACGTAGTTTTTATTGTAAACTGCACATAATATTTTCATAGAAAAATACTGTAAAACAACAGATGATGAAATTTTCAAATAATTTGGAAAATCCAAAAGTGCACGCCTCATAATTTTTTTTTAATAAATATTTATTAATTATTATTTTTGTTTATTTAATAACAATTAAACCACATCGAATCAGACCCTGAAAAATGAAAGGGTTCTATTCCTGAGCATACTCAAGCGTAAGAGAAAAAAAAAGACTCGATTAGTAAAGTATTTCGGTCGCTATCGTGTTAACAAGAAAAAGGATCCGCACATACAGACACACGGACGTCCAAGACAGAACTTTTTTAAACTGTTTTTTAACTAGTTTAAATAACAAAAATGACATCAAAAATATCATGAACGTTAAAAATAGTATTTTTTCTTAATATGTGTGTGTATGTATTATCTTACAAGTGCAATGTATGATACATAAAGACATTTTAAGTTTGAAAAATCAGATGTTTTTCGCGAAGTGACAGTAGTACCCACCTCAACGCTTCGCTTATGAGGCGTGCAAAAGAAAAAAAAATACAAATTTGCCGCGCAATTGACATTCATTGACAGTTCTAAAAGTTTGTACCTATAGGTAATATTAATAGAAATAATTATCGAGATTTAAATGGCTCTACACGAGATTTATTTTGTTTTTTTTTATTACTATACTTCATAAAGACACAATTAACTCGTACCTACTCGTAATACGATACCTTGGAGTTGGAGCGAAAATATTGTTTGTAATAATTTGGCTTGGTAACTAATTATTGAAATGAAAATAATAATTAGAAAAATGCATTGTGAAACCGTTTTAAGCAAAAAACGTTTCGATAAACGAATTATGTTTTTGAATGAAATACAAATTATTGCATGCTTTTAAAATACAAGACTTAACTATCTACTAATGAAAGTTTTCATGCATTTTGTTCGAAACACGGTAGGTCAGCCGTGTTTTGTTACTTTAAAAGTGACATTCGAAAATGAAACAACGATTTACGGAAAAGCACAGATAGAAACGCGTTTAATCGAGATTGGGTATCTAATATTAAGATAATTGGAATACTTAATGAAAATAGGAATTGTAGAGTCAGTAATAATTCAGATTAGTTTATTGATATCATATTAGATACTTACTTAGGTCGAGTGAACGCATTTTTACAATTCGTTCTATACAAAGTATGTTTTTAACTAAATTTTCGAATTTCATCGTGTATTTTACAATAATTTTGAATGATTTGAATGCGAAATGTACTAATGTATGATCAAACGAACTTCAGAGTGAAGTTTGATCATTATTATATGAATCGTTTCATTCGAAGATATTATTTACTATGTAGTTCCCTTTTTCAATGCTAGCAACTACGCACGCCTTTAGATTTTATTTTTTTTTTAATTGTGGGTATTACGACCTGACAAGTATTTGCTCGCTTTGTACGATATTCGTTATTTTTAGAGTCTGTAATCTTACAAAACTTTGGGTTAGGGTGTGGTGGGTGTTAATATCTTCGAATGAAGCGATTCATATAATAATGATCGAACTTCACTCTGAAGTTCGTTTGATCATATATTATATTTCATCGCTTCATTCTTCAGATATTATTTACTATGTAGATGTTAAGAGATAAAAGTTTTGTAAGAATCATTTTGGGTGCAAGTTTAGAATAAAACATATATAGATATTATTAGTTTTATTTTGTATATTAACAAAAATATAATCAAACATTATTCTTGCAAAATTGATTCTGCAAATTCGTTTTCATTAACTACATTAAGTTTATAGAACCTTGCAAAGGTTTCGGAATGTTTAGTCCAGCCAGCAGTTTTACGTATATTATCAACGCATACACCACTAGCACAAGCAGTAGATGTTGAAGCGTGTCTTGTGCTATGTGAACTAAATATTGAAATGTTGACACCACTTTCCGATAAAACGTTTTTGATCCAACGACTGATTGTTTGAGTTGTGGCGGGTTTATTAGGTTTTTTAAAAGTTAGTATTAATCTATTGTCCTCCTCATTCCTCAAATGTTTTGTGACATTGATATAATCAGAAAGTGCAGTAGCGGGACAAATACTTATATTTTCTTTAAAGTATGGAAGTATAAGAAGGGGTTGATCTCTACCCGGAGCCGAAGTTTTTATCAAGTCTGTTATGAAAATCTTAGCTCCACTGTCTGAGAAATAAATATTATTAAGATTGATAAGGGATAAAGTTTGGAACCGCTGTGCTGTACACAGCGCAAGTAAAATTACTAATTTTTTAGTCAACTGCTCCAAATTAATGTTTATATTAGGAAACCAGCTTGAGATATGGTTCAAAACTAATTGTGGGTCCCAAGAATAATTGTATTTAGGATTACTGGGTTTCAATTTGAATGCTCCCTTTAGGAGTCGTTTTATGCATTCATCCGACCCGATATTATTTCCTAAGATTAAAGACAAGGCAGACCTGTGCGAGTTTAAAGTACCATATGAAGCCCCTTTGTTAAACTCATTTGTTAAAAACGATATAACTGTCGCTACTGTACTTTCAAAATTGGAAATATTTCTATCTAGACAAAATTGCCACCATAGTTTATAAGTTACGTTATATTGATTCTTAGTGTTACTGGAAAGCGATGCCAACATTAGTTCGACAGCTTCCGATGGGATGTTTCTCCGTAAGAAGGCTTCGCGGAGAGCCTCGCTGCAGCCAGCGTAAGGTGTGAGTGCAGTGGGCGCGACAGGTGACTGAAATGAGAATGCGTTAGATTCGTATCTGCTTTAAACTTGGAACCCCTACCCTTTACGAGAAAGCTCTGCCAAATGACTTCTCATTTCTTTGCTTTTAGGGGGGGGGGGGGGGCAATAAATGAAATGTACAGACTATACGGCTTTTAAAATATAAGTCTGGTAAGCGAACTAAACTTTGCTGGTTTAGTTCTTGCTATATCGCTATCCGTGCCTGCTTCTCGTGTTTACGGGTGAATTAAGTTTATCAATAGTCATAAATGCAATGCTATACAGAGGATATACTGCATTTAAAACATGACAAAGTCTGGTAAGCGAACTAAACTTTGCTAGTTTAGTTCTTGCTATATCGCTGTCCGTGGCTGCCTCGCGTGTTTACGGATGAATAAAGTAATGTCCTGTCTTCGCATCCACAGCTAACTGTCCTATACTGTCATAATCTTAACACAGATTCATTCGACATAGCTCCCCACGAGCTCAGTTCTTCATTTTTGCACTCGCACAACTGTGGACAACACAAGAGCAATGCCTCCATTGGTAGCAGTTACAATCAAGGGCTAGCAAGGCAGGCTAGCCATATTACGGATGTTGGAACAACCGACTATATTTAGGGCAATTTTCTTTGTACAGTGTAACGTTTAGACTGTCGTAGCATTCCTACGGAACAAAGATGGGATCAGATCTGCATCCTTAATTAAGTTAATCGAAAGGAGATACTTTCAGACGACGATAGTATTCAAAATCCACCATATTCCTGAACATAATAATGCATAGTTAAGCTTAAAATCTCTCTTGCCATTATCCTGCAGCAGAATTCCTTGGCGATAATTTGTTCTCGTTAGAACGAGCGAGGTTGTTACGATAATATGAGAAATCCTGTCAGTTAGAGACCTGAACGACGCGATAGAGTACCGCTATTTCAGTAGTAGTAGCACCTAGAAGGGTGAAGGTATTCTGGAAAGCGGAACTGAAGGCCCGGTCAGCAGCACCAGCCACCTAATAGACAGTGTTCAGTGCTGCACCACTATAATCTGCAAAATGACTCTGACGGTATGAAAATGTACCGTACACGAACGTACATTTTCAAAATATCAAATGATAAAGTTGGAATAAAAATCCTATTTGCCTCCGTCTACCCAAAAGACATACGGAGTAGCTAGTAGTAGTTGGTTGAATTAGAATCCCTTATTCACTGGAGGCACAGAATATATGGACGCCAATGTGAATTTGAATACATAAGTAATTACTTATTTCTTTATTTGAAAGAGTAAGGTGTGCAGATAGTATACCTACCAATAAATCACACAAATTTTTATATTATATAATATATTAACAATCCCAGATGAAAAGTTAATCAAATAAGAACCAAAAAGTAAATTAGATTTAGATACATTTATTTCAAAGGATTTACAATTCACTTCTAACGTTTTAGAATAATATTATAAACTTGTACACCTTGACAAAAAGTAAAAAATAAGCCCAACAACACACACGCATTCCTCCGAATGCAAACTCTGGCTTTTCACTAAGCCCCACAACAAACCTCATGTTTGTTCCACACGCATTCCTCCGAATGCCGAGTCCCACGGACTCCCATATTCCAATGGTCTCTACAAGACCCAACCTCCGCCAGCGTCACCCGCGCACCGCGTATCCACGGTTTACTATAAGCAGCTATCTGTACTCCTAATAGCAGACGCCGGTTTCAAACGGACTACGGTAATACCGCGTATCCACGGTTCACTATAAGCAGCCATAGCTCCTAATAGCAGACACCGATTTCAACGGACTACGGCTACGAAATGACTACTGGCACTCTCTGACCAAACGAACTAAGATTCATCGCTACCACTCAACTCAAACTCAAATTTCAAACACTAACCAACTTCAAGTGGTACTTGGCCCTCAGGCATCCTCAATATATTAACAAGGTGAAGTTACCCGAACATAGTATAAACAAAATCTGTCTTTTCAAAGTGATTATTGGTGTTTACAGGATTCAATAGCTCAACAGTAAAAAAAAGTGAAACCTGAACTGAACTATTACTCATCCAACAGAATCAATATTCTTAATCGTTTTTCATTTTAATAAACTCAAGTTATCTCCTATACAGCCATACCGACAATCATGCGTCCTCGTACGCCATTTCTCACACTACATTACTACGGTAATTCATCTCGGGATACCAAAATAGCTACTATCCTGCCTCGGCCCACACTGACCTTACAGGGTTACCATACTGCCCCAGTCCTCCTGACCGGTCAGAACACATCTACTATCCTGGACTTCATGCCAGATTGAACACCACAATCCTTCGACGAACTACATTACCATCACAATATTATTTCACGCAACACACATTTACTTCACAACGTACGAGACAACACAACCATCAGTATGCTACAACTATACTCCACTACAACTCTACTGAATTATACCTCCCAAGTCTATCATAGTGATAGCCTGTGCAGCTTGCTCAAATTTTAACAGCAGTTTTATTTTGTTGTTATGATCATTGACAAACAAATGTGACAACAGCACAAAAATAACATCTTAAAAAGTTTAAAACGAATAATTCGTAACTGAACCGCAGAAAACACTCAAAGTGGTGAAAGCTTATTCTCAACTGAATATTTACCAACTTGAATTTAAAGTAATCATGTGATAACATATCTGCCTACAAAAAAATCGCGAGAAACCCTTCAAATTTTTTTTTTATCGGCAAATTTGAAAACTCAACTTAAAACAATTATTAAGTGTAGGCTTAAACTCATCTGTGAATCTAATATCGAACGGCAATAGGGCTGAGCTAAATTTTAGTTTCAACGTAATAAGAATGAACTGCTCAACAACTACTGTACAACTACCTAATTGATGTATTCAGTTGATGTCAAACTGCAGCTAGTCACAAAAACTATTATCAAGAAATTACATTAAATGCACACAATGTAAATCGATTAGGTACTATCGAATACTCCACGTTTAGGACTTATTTGAAGCTAAAAACCAAAAAAAATGTGTGCGTGTGCTACGCGTACGTGTACACACGTAAGAAATGAAACTTCTTTTTGACCTTATTTTTTCAAAAAATAATTTACAATATGCAACTTTACAGAAATATATCAAATCACGCGTGATAGGGATAAGAAAAAAAATGTATGCGTGTACTAGAGTACACACGTAAGAAGTGAAACTTCTTTATGACCTTAAAAATGTCACGAGTATGGCGTAACGCAAAAATGTCACGCGTACGGCGTAACGCAAAAATGTCACGCTTACGGCGTAACGCAAAAATGTTACACTAAATTTTTGTCCAACCCCGATAAAGAAGTTTCACTTCAAAAACTTTCAGAAAACCTGGATGGGTTTTTCTTTTCTCTATTCAATTAAACAGACATTATCTGACGACAGTATGTAAACTGTAAAGGCGCTATTAACCTTAAGATTATTTCCAGTTTTTTTTTTTTAAAGTCTTAATATCTTAACATTTAACGTACCCTAACGTTGATGGGATAGTTCTTAATTTTAAAGCAATCTAATGTACTAAAACCAAATGTAGATTCCAAAGATTTATCTTACGCTAGATGTTTATTTGAACACACGCTAATTATCTGTGACATTGTATTATGAACTGCCTAAATAAGGACCCAATAAATTCTCTGTAAAAATTCAAAACTAAATGCCTCGATTTACCTTTTATTCGATAAAACTAAATCTGCAACATTTCATAAAACTTCATATCGTAAAACTGTATACTGTGAATTGTTCACAACTTTATTTTAAGAAATTACCTCAAATATCACCTTAAATAAAACCTACGAAAAGTTTTTTTTTAAACCTCAAATGCACTAGTTAAGGCATTACTTTTCGTTTTTAATCGAATAGCAATAAGGCTGTCTTTGTGTAGCAATTAATTGCTATTTGTCAAGCGGTTCATTTTTGTTATTTAAACTAGTTAAAAAACAGTTTAAAAAAGTTCTGTCTTGGACGTCCGTGTGTCTGTATGTGCGGATCCTTTTTCTTGTTAGCACGATAGCGACCGAAATACTTTACTAATCGAGTCTTTTTTTTTCTCTTACGCTTGAGTATGCTCAGGAATAGAACCCTTTCATTTTTCAGGGTCTGATTCGATGTGGTTTAATTGTTATTAAATAAACAAAAATAATAATTAATAAATATTTATTAAAAAAAAATTATGAGGCGTGCACTTTTGGATTTTCCAAATTATTTGAAAATTTCATCATCTGTTGTTTTACAGTATTTTTCTATGAAAATATTATGTGCAGTTTACAATAAAAACTACGTATATCGAAACAATACAGCTTTGTCTGAATATTAAAATATTATGTTCTCAGTTCAATTACATTATTACTATTTTCGTACATTTCGATATCAGTTGAAAATATTGTATCATATAAAATTTTTGGTATAACAAGGTAATGCGCTTTCGTGTTTTAACTACATAATTAGTTCAATATTAATTTAGCCGTAAAATACGTTATTTTGTTATTAATTTGAATAATATTATTGTAAGGAATCTAATTCAGTGTTAGATTTTCAAAATTAGATTAAGGATAATTTGTAATAATTGAAATAAATATTTTTGGATGTACATACTGGTATTTTTATTTTATTCCCCTGTGCTCATATTATGTCATGAAACCTTTCAGTAGATACATTATGTTCTCAGTTCAATTACATTATTACTATTTTCGTACATTTCGATATCAGTTGAAAATATTGTATCATATAAAATTTTTGGTATAACAAGGTAATGCGCTTTCGTGTTTTAACTAGATAATTAGTTCAATATTAATTTAGCCGTAAAATACGTTATTTTGTTATTAATTTGAATAATATTATTGTAAGGAATCTAATTCAGTGTTAGATTTTCAAAATTAGATTAAGGATAATTTGTAATAATTGAAATAAATATTTTTGGATGTACATACTGGTATTTTTATTTTATTCCCCTGTGCTCATATTATGTTATGAAACCTTTCAGTAGATACATGGACGAAATCGCAGCCAGCGCCCAGCAGCAATTAGCTATAACATACCTATAGGTATTAGGTAAGGTAATAAATAATAGCTCTATAGTTAATACGCACCTTGATACTTACCGTAGAGTTGTTTGATGTTGAATCCGTAATAAATAAAATTAACACAATTAACTTTTAACAATTAACTTTAAATAAAATTAACAAAATTAACTTTTGATACACAATACACACTACTTACTCAGAGGGAAATAAACGCTACCTACTATTTTTATTTGAACATAGGCTAGAATTTACTTTTTCACAAACACGTATATTTTTAAAAGCATAATATTATAGTTTATTAAATACTACATAATATTATATACAGTTTCATGAGCATAAAGGAACAACTCTTTTAGTGTCATTGGTTCAAGTGACGACATGAGACAGTTTGGCATTAATGCCGTGTTGCTATTGGTCTATTAATTGAATACTGCACGGAAACAACACACACTATTCCTTATTATTTTTAAATCGTTTTTTTTCAATAAATCTGCAACAACAAATCTTTATATTTTTAAAAAAAGGTATTTATCAGTTAACTTGGGATACTAATATATTTCTATGGAAATTAACTATTTTTTGCAATAGATATTAAAAATACAGTTAACACATAAAGTGCATTTAATGATATTATACTCTTTGTTTATATAAATACAGAACGATAATTGAATCATCTAAAAAAAGCCAACAAAAAATGTTAAACTTATATTTTCTTCTTATAATTGGGTAAGTTTTTAAAAAATAACTCGTTTTTAATCTTTTTTCAAAAAAATTATCTAACTACAATAATCAAGACAATAATACTATAGTCTATAATAGTCGCATAAAAAAAAAGTATTTATAACCAGTCTTGACAATTTATGAGCGTTTTAGCCACTGTGCTTTGGTAATTTGCCTTTTTTATGGGAAAAAAATCCGCAATATCGATACTTCTTTGGTCCTGCATTTTCGTAAACATTTTATGGATACTCTGGTACCACATATTTTGAAAAAATTGGGCTATTGTCACGTAGAGTCTCTTCAAAGTGCGTGCCACAAGTCGTATTTGCATCCAAGGCACCTTCAAATCTGTGCTTAATTTTTTCATAAAATCTTTGCGGCTCATTGTATTTTATTTATTTATTTTTTTTATTTTTTATTGTGTGATAGGGAAGCGCTTGACCACGATCTCGCCTAATGGTAAGCTGAGATGTGGCCTATGATGGAGCGCGCTTCCCTAGAAGGAAGCATTAGCATTTATCTACATTATTTTGATATTATATGATATAGAAATTGTTAAAATTCTATATCATGCCGTAAAATATCGCCACTGACCACCTATAACTTTTCCTGTATTAACTGAACATACAGGAATATGGTTTTCGGGCTTCTCTTATCTCTTTATAGTGCTTGTATCCTCAATGTATACCACCATGACATTGTGGCGTTGCCACTTTTATTATCTATATTTTATTATCTGTGGCGTTCCGAAACGGAACGCACTTGATCGAATTTTAAATTGATTCGACGATAGTGAAAATGATTCACTAGGACAATACTCAATGATTGTCTCCTGCTAACCTGTACAGACTAGACTCATTGTGGTGACTGGTGAAACATTGTATAGCATTAACAACATAGTACTGTATTATTGAAAGATCGATTAAAGGTTTATTTTACAATCTACGACTTTCATTATACATGGGTAACAAAACCCCATAACATATTCGGTTTTACTCCGGACAACATCTTCAGCCACCCACTCCCTTTGCTTGAAGTCCAAATCCAGCGGAGGACAATAATCGTCATTTACTAAAATTGAAGGTTTTTCGTCCTAGTATTAAAGTTGTCTGGATCCCATTTTATACTCAATCTATAGTATAATACTATAGATATCATGTGAAACGTGACTTGGAAAAAAATCATTCAAATAAATCACAAAATAAAAATTTGAAACAATTTTAAAAGTTACGAAAAGCCCAATTATACGTCAAAATGACGCACAACATCCTCTTTACAACCAAATGGCGGAATTTACATGGATGAGCCAACTATGTACTGCTAGGTCTCGACGGCTAATAAGTTGGTTCTGGATTTTGCAGCGATTCGATGGTAAATATAGAAGAGTTCATACGTCAAATTTACGTAGATTGGACTTCTAGGGTTAAATGCATAAATACCTAAATGATGTTTTGTTTTTATTATCTAATAACGATAAAAAAAACCCGTTGATTTCATTCGTTTTTCAAGCTACGTGCATAGTTTTTCCACTAAAAAGCCTCAATTGAGTCATAAAGTACACAAATTTCAAGCATAATAAGTCACATCATTTCTATAAAACCAAAACTGGCAATAATATAAGTCGTGTTGTGCGATTATGAACATAGTGCATAAGGGCATAAGTCGTTATATTGCAAAGAGTAAAAAAAAAATTATGTGAATACATTGAGTTATTCCATGAAGTACTCGTTCATAAGGCCACAACTACAAAAAAACACGAAAAAAGTATATTTCTGGGGTTGTTACAACATGTGTTCATATGTAAAAATATAGTCTAACATCATAATTCGCACGCTGAGAACGAAAGTGACCTAATACGAAATTCGTGTTTTTTGGGAATCATCAAAAAAGTGTTCGTAATTTACAGAACTATTTACAAATCATGTCATAATTTGTTCGAATGCAAAGTTATATAAGATATTAAAGTCTGATATCATTTTAGAGGATATTATCCACCCATACAATCCATAAAAAATAAATTAAATTAAATTTAAATATTTTTTATCTTTTTTTAAAAATTACCATTAGATATTGCGTCACTTTAGTACTGAAAACTTGTAACTCATCTTTGACTAGTTTGGGAATGAGTCACTTTAGTATTTTTGTTCTATGCATGCATTTGGACGTAACCTGAATTATGTCAACTTAGTATTAAAATATTAATGGGAAGTAGTCTAATGAAACCAAATGTTAACTAAGAAATTATATTTATTGTTTGTTTCAAGACTCATTTTTACTATTTACTTAATACCTATGGGCAATCAACTCTAATATTGGTATTATTAATCAACAAAAAATTATACTTCAGTATAATTAATTAAAAAAAGTAATACAAAAGTGCAGTTTTAGTTAGGAACTAGCGGTCCGCCCCGGCTCCGCCCGTGGTACATATTTCACAATAAAAGGTAGTCTATGTTCTTTCTCAATGTCTAAAGATTATCTGTGCCAAATTTCATCAAAATCGGTTCAGTAGTTTATGCGTGAAAACCATACATACATACAAACCTTTCCTCTTTATAATATTAGGGGAGACCGGGTACAAAAGTAACGGTGGGTCGAAAGTAACAAATGCTCTCTAGATTTATCCAATGGGCGAACACCGCTTAGCCTCTGTCAGGCGATAGCCGAGAACGTCCCCCTTAATTGTATTCATTCGCCGCGTGCGCAACGCGCTGTTAGGCTGTGTGACAGGACGCTACGTGTTTTCACGAATCAAAAGTAAGATTTTCGACATTTTTTTATTAAACGTTTACGTAGTCTTAAAAGGATGATAGAAATCTGAATGTTTGCATATCAATTCTTGATTAGAGTAATTGTACATTGCTCATAATCATATTTATGTAGCACGTTCCGTTTTAAAGTTTTGTTGCACGTCTTGGCAAAAATATAGACGGGTACAAAAGTAACATAGCCCTATGGGTACAAAAGTAACATGATATTTTTGTCCCATTATGATTATGTATATTTTTATGTACATCTTTACTTCAACAGAATGCCGCGACAACGCATTAGAACTACTGATCGAGGAATTACCGACACGGCCTCTAATTGTTGCACCATTTTGAAAGATGGTGCAACAATTAGAGGCCTTGCAAAAATATAATAATATTTGCCATGTAACATTATATAGATTTATAAAAAAAATAAAAGCCGGTAATACTAGTGCAGCTACCTTGCGTCGATCGAGATTTACTAATACAAGTAAAGTAATCTACGCGACTATTTAATCGAGTGCTCTGCAGTTTTTTTTCAGTTATCTCCATCGACTAGCATAATGTGAATAATTTTTTTGATAACCTTGCTGAGGTATTGGGAAAGGTACCAATTTGAGTCAAAAGATATTTGGAATATGGACGAGACAGGGGTGACCACTGTCCAAAAACCTAGCAAAATTGTAGATTAAAAAGGGGTTAAACAAGTAGGTGCCATAACCTTAGCAGAGCCTGGAAAATTACTAACTGTTGCTGTTGCCATTAATGCTCTAGGAGAACACATTCCGCTTTTTTCGTATTGCCGAGGGTCTTGTTGGTTGTTCTGGAGCTGGGAATGCTAGTGGATGGATGCAGGATGCAGAATTTTTAATTATAAAAAGAATGATTCCCTTAATTAATCTCATTACTTGAACTTCGAATATTTTTTATTATATTTGTAAGTATTATATTTAAAATACAAAAGTTGATATGTGTTATTAATACAAAGTCTTTAAACAAATAATTTGTTGATTTACCATCATAATATTGTATTAATTACCAACCCCTTTGTCTTGTTACTTTCGACCCACGACGTGTTACTTTCGACCTGCTTACGGGGTCGAAAGTAACAACTTACGATTTTTTTTTTAATTTAATTTATTAATATAAAACACTAAATAATATAATAAATTGAGTTGCTAGTGTAAAGAATATAAACTAAATTTATACATGGTTATATTAATTTAGTGATAACAGTTACACCCAGTCAGAAATCAAGGTACAAGTACAAAGTGTTACTTTTGTACCCGGTCTCCCCTACTAGCTTACCGCCCGCGGCTTCGCCTACTTTGTTTCAAACCTAATAAATTATACACTAAAACCTTCCTATTTAATCACTCTATGAATTAAAAAAAACCGCATCAAAATCCGTTCCGTAGTTTTAAAGATTTAAGCATACAAAGGGACATAGGAACAGAAAAAGCGACTTTGTTTTATACTATGTAGTGTAGATTTATTTCGCACCTCTTAAAGTGAAAGTTTATCTAAAAATTTTGGCTCAGAGCAGATAGATAAATAGCGAACAAAACGCAAGTAAGATCCTGGGAAGTACTAAGTAAAATTCTACTAACAGCTGCGAGTGAAAATCTAGGTAATGAGATACGATGCAGAAACAAGTGGCCGAATGCCAAAAGGTTACTAACGAAAAGAATGAAGCATACCTATCGTTACAGCAGACTTACACTTGCAGACGAGAGAGAGCATAAAGCGCGACGAAGGAAAAAAAATAACTACACAAGAGAAAGAAGAAGAAATGTGTTGATGTCAACTAACTTGAAGAGATTGCTAAAAGTTTCTCAACGAAGGACTCGAGAAACTTTTACAGCCAAACTAATAGAGGTAGGAAAGATTTCAAACCTAGAACCTCAGCTTGTAAAAGTAAAGATAGTGAGCTACTAAATAGTAAGAACGATATTATTAAAAGATGGAATTAGTACTTCCAAGAACTGCTAAATAGCACAGAAACTGCTGAAACACCTTCTGCCATACAAAATTATACTAACATCCCAGATATCTCACTGCCTACAAATAGACGAAGTTAGATTGGCCATTAGGAAACTCAAAAATCATAAGCCACCAGGAACTGATTACATCTCTGTGGAATTGCTTAAATATGCTGAAACTAGCTTTAAGGAGAAATTTTATGAGCTGATAGTCCAGGTGTAGTAGTCTGAAACGACGCCCTGTTAACTTTTCTTTATTCTTTCTAAAAGCACATTGCCTTACACATTGCATAGGTACATGAACCACAGACTAAGTACAGGGTTGCCACAACAATGACATAAGAAAAATAATTATAGTTAAGTTTTTCTAATATAATCTAATACGCCCGATGAGTGGAACATCGCAGTAACATAGGGTATATATTACAGCGGTGTGTACAGCACAAGAAAGGTGACATATTTGATTGCCAGAATTATCACGGTATATCTCTTTTAAACACGGCATATAAAATCTTCGCCTATGTCCTTTTCAATAGAATATCTCCATACACAGAAGACAAACTAGGCGACTACCAGTACGCTTGGGGCCCTAACCGTTCGACTACTGATCAGATTTTAAAACACTTGAGTTCAATGTCATAACACACCATATTATTTTCGTGAATTTTAAGGCTGCATACGACAATGTTCACCGAAATTTCCTGTACCAAGCGTTGACTGAGATCGGCATTCCACCACAATTGGTGTCGTCACTTACAGCAATGACGTTAAAAAAATAAAAAAGCGTCGTTCGGATCCATTCAGTATCTTGCAACCTTTTAGGGCAATGGAAGGCCTTAGGCAGGGTGATGCGCTCTCCAGCCTTCTGATTAACATAGCCTTAGAAAAATGCATCCGAGATTCCAGAAATTGAGACATCGGGCACTTTATTTTTCGAATAGATACAAATACTGAGATACGCGGATGATATAGACCTGGATCGGGAGGACGCTACCAGCAGTGATCCTCTACTGCTGTTAACGCATATATTACTATAGACCAAACTGCCCAAAAGCTCGGTCTACAAGTCAAGTTCGTGGCTGTACGTGACTTTGTGTACCTGGCATAATTAATAACAAACCAGAACGAAATATCTGCAGAAATATTTAAACGAATTATGGCTGATTCGGCCTTCTAAGATATTTTTGATCGAAACTGCTATGCCGAAACATAAAGGTACTGCTATAAAAGACCCTACTAAGACCAGTACTAACATACGGGTCCGAAAGTTGGGTCCTGAGCAAAAAAATGAGGATTGCCTGCTGGTGTTCTAGCGAAAAATCCTCAGACGGATTTTCGGTGCTGTGCTGGAAAATAGACATTGGAGAACGCGGTATAACCATGAGCTTTATGAAATGTACGAGGAGCCGAATGTCTTATAGACCATAAAACTAGGCCGTTTACGCTGGGCCGGATACGAGGCACGTATGGACGACAAGAAGGCACCTCTGCGTCTTCTCTATGGAAAACCAGATGGGCCGAAGCTCCGATGGTTGGATGGCATCTAATGATTGCTGTGAAAATCTGGAGAACTCAGACAAAGGACCGAGAGATCTGGAAGAAAATACTGGACCAGGCCAAGGCCCACTAGCAGCTGTAGAGCCTCAGATGATGATGATCACTCAGCGAGGAAACTCTTGTATTTCATGATAACTTTTTGGGTATGAATTTTTCGTTTTCTTTTTCATTTTCTTGAACCATTTGTAATATAAAATCATCTTTAATCTCTTCATAATAATGACCTAAACATAAATATTTAAACAAATTATTATTGAAACAATGACATAAACTTTAATACGCCATAAAATTAACTTATCAAAATATTATTAAAACGGCCTATTTATACATAATACACTTAAACAAAGAAAGCATTTAATAAAGTACAGGCATAACGAGAAATATGTCGTTACCTTTAGAATAGTTGATAATACAAAAATGACTTAATATGATTTAAGTCACAATTCAAAAACTGCATTTTAGTACAAAAGTGACCTAATACGAATAAAGGTCTTGTTAGGATTAGAACATTGACATAATATTTACTTACCTTTCGGTAAATAAACGCCGCAATCAGGATTAAATCACTTTAAAACTAAGAAATGTAATCACCGTGCCGACATAATACTAAAACGGTCACTATTTTAGCGGAGGGACGTTTAAAATACGCAAATTATAAAGAGACGCAACATACGTGTTTTTCGGTTTCTAGGTGACATAGGATAGTTTTTGATTTATTAAATGATAGAATACCTTATTCTGAGTCATTTTATGAGTATAACTCATTTTTGCAAAATTTTGAGTTAGGTCACTTTCGAAAATTCAAACTTAACAAAAATATTTCAAAATTTTCATTTGACCTAATATTACCTATGATATCAAACATCTAATAAGAAAGTATTTATGTAGTTACCAACTTTTCATCTATACTCTTTTATTATTGTGTTTAATTTCAAATCTTTTCTGATATTTGATGCCTTTAGACAAACAGTTCTTATAACCTTTTCCACGATTTTATTACCTTAGGACTTTATACCCATAATTTAAAATCATCAAGATTATATTATAGGGATGGTAGGGGGTTTGGGGGTCTAATGAAATAACGGACGACCCCATGACGATTAGAATGTATGTCATACAATTTTAGTACAAAACAATGTAGATACCACAAGCTACAAATGTATTTATTGGGCGATATAAGGGTATTATATTTAATAATTATCACATATGGGCACACGAAAAGATTTGTGTAAATATAGATTACTTATAAGATTCGAAATGTGATTTCGTATGTAGATATGTAAATATAGGTTTAAACAAATTCAAATGACCCGCGTATCTTAGTTATTAAATAGCTTATGTTACCTATTATAAATACCAACACAATAGCTGGTTAAATCTGAATTGATGGTCATTGGTTAAACTTAAGTGTTTTTATTAAAATTGAGACATTTTAATAGCTAACATTTAATTTCTGTCAGTTTTATCTGCAAAGTGTTACCTCACATGTGTTATAAAAATATTATTTCATCCACTTTAAATTTGTCGATAGTTTTTTATTGTTTGGATGAAATATAAAATCAACCGCGCTTTTTAACACGCATTTTGCTAGTAAACATCAAATTTTGTAAGGCCACCTAGGTTTAACCAATGTCTCCCGATTAAACTTCGTTCTAGCCATTATAAACAAGGTGCAGCCTCGATTCATATTATGTGGGTATCACTATTTATTGGTATAGAGTTTTTCAATAAGTAAAAAATGATTAATAAATAATAATAAAATAAGAGTTTTTCAATAATAATAAGAGGCGTAGGGATGTGACGACCCCACCGCCCACGGGCTGGATAACTGTGTGACAGTAGTTATCCAACCCGTGCAGCCAGTCAGTACCCATTCCCAGCAAGTGTGCAAACCGTGCTTCAGCTGGGGAGTACATAGGGTACTAAAAATATATGCAATTAACGGTTTCCTCGGGGAAGTGGGCGACCCTCGAGTGTATAAAGCCTGGTTAATGGATGGCAGACAACAGAATACGATCAGGGCCGCTTCCTGGGGGTCGACCGACCCGACCACCTGGTCGGTCGAACCCACCATCCCCACCAGTTAGCTTGACGACAGCAGGGCCGGCAACGACCCAGCATGACCCAACGACCTGCTGAATGACCGCCAATACGGCTTTCGACGTAATAGATCAACTGGCGATCTTTTGGTGCATGTGACTCATCTTTTAGGAGAAGCCGTTGAGGAATTCGGGGAGGCCCTTGCGGTCTCTTTGGATATCTCAAAGGCTTTCGATAGGGTTTGGCACGATAGCCTCTTAAACAAGCTCCCCTCTTATGGAATTCCAAGAGACCTTTGCACTTGGATCGCTGATTTTCTGCAGGACCGGTCTATACGA
Source organism: Colias eurytheme (assembly GCF_061535395.1). Lineage (NCBI taxonomy): Eukaryota > Metazoa > Arthropoda > Insecta > Lepidoptera > Pieridae > Colias > Colias eurytheme. The sequence continues at coordinate 3,552,259 of NC_143011.1, read as the reverse complement.
GTTGTTGTTGACGGATGCTCCTCCGAGCCAATGTCGATCAATGCCGGCGTTCCGCAGGGGTCCGTTCTCTCGGCAACACTGTTTCTTCTGCACATTAACGACATGATTGCTCCCAACATGTTTAGTTATGCAGATGACAGCACTATTGTCGAGAGATATAAATCCAGTGCCCGTACTTCAAAGGTTGAAATTGAATGTCTTCGGGAGGAAATGATCGATCGCTTAAACCTTACACTTCAGGCTGTGTCCGATTGGGGCGATGCCAATCTTGTTGGGTTTAATGCAGCGAAAACTCAAGCGTGTTTGTTTTCCGCAAAACGGAGTTCTATATCAACTACTCCGACCTTCCGAAATGTGCCACTAGTAATAGCCGACTGTCTGGAGTTGCTTGGTGTCTCCCTTTCGTCTACACTCAACTTTGGGCAGTTTATTGAATCCAAGGCCCATCTGGCCGCAAAAAAGCTCGGAATTCTGAACAAGGTCAAGCAGTACTTCACACCGGGACAGCTTCTTAACCTTTACCAAGCTCAAGTCCGTTCGTGTGTGGAGTACTGCAGTCACTTGTGGGCTGGCGCCGCTAAATGCCACCTAGGGGCTTTGGATTCAATTGAAAGACGTGCCAAACGTATCATCAACAACCCTTCCTTAGTTGAAGCTCGGCTCTTGAGTCTTGAGCATCGTCGTGAGGTGGCATGTCTTTCGGTGCTCTACAGATTGCATTTCGGAGAATGTGCGTATGGATTACACAATTTAATTCCTCCATCTCCATTACATAATCGTACCTCGAGGCGCTCCGAAGGATATCATCCTTTTATTGTGGATATCCCCAATATTCGAACTCGCCGCTTCGAGTCTTCCTTCATCATAAAAACAGCTAAGCAATGGAATTCACTCCCTAACACCATTTTTCCTAAACAATACAACTTGGACCTCTTCAAAGCCAGGGTGAATAGGCTCCTTCTAGGCAGACGTGCAACCAAGTAGGCCACATCACCGCTTCCCATCAGGTGGGATTGTGGCCAAACCTCTGCCTATTGTTAATAAAAATAAAAAAATAAAAAAAAAAATGTGGAGTCCGCTACTGGTGGAAACAGAAAGACTCGCATGAGATGGTCAGTAGACCAAAATAAAAATGCCATGCGAACATATTATAGGGCGACTGAGGGTGAAACCAACCGGACTGGATACCGAGTGAGACTGCTTCGCGAATTCAACACCTTGGAACCCAACATCGCCCTCACTGAACAAAATCTGGTTGACCGAGTTCGATACATCTTGCGCAGGAACATCTTTAGCGCCTCCGAACTCGAACAACTAGGATGTGCGGCTGTTTCCGCGGAAGCCCCTGAACCGACGCGCGTTGATGACCCACCCGATGTGTCAGTCCTTTATGAGGAGAACACCGGGGTGGAGATCAATGCGATCGGAGCGGAGGAAACTGAGGAAATAGCTGCCCAGGACATGGAAAAAATCAGGAGAGAGCTTGAGGAGATGATCTCTCATTACCGAGGAATACCGGTTAAGCAGCGCTCCCAGCTTCCTCGCGTTCCCTACAGAGCGTCGTAAATTGTTTATTCCTGTAATTTGGCATACATACTGATTTATCATATAAGCAACCAATAAAAATATATATTTTATACCTAACTATAGATGGCATCGATACGAAATTTCCGGCATAAGCTTCCAAAATCTACATACTAATACGTGCTTATTGAAAAACTCTATCTAAATTTCAGTGACACTTTCTACTTAGTCGTGTCTTGAAATAAAACTAGAAGATAAGGTACTTGAATAAAGTACTTAAATAAAAAAGTGGGATATTTCAAGGGCTTGCACACAAGTAGATTGTAAAGATTGTATATCATGTACACTGTGAGTACGTTATTTGTTCCTATAGAGCTAAATTATTGTTCATTTATATCTAGTTCATTCATTCATTCATTCATCAGCCCAAAAAAATGAAAAAAAAAAACAAAAAAAAAGTCACGCTGTCTCAATATTATTGATAAGAACACAATAGAAACACACTAAACTGTCTAGGTTAATTACCATAAAAATCATACTAATTGTATTCTAGTTGATAAGAAAAAAAAACATAATAAAATGAAAAAAAAATCACCCCGTTATTACTTATTATTGATAGGAACATTACAAATTGTCATCACACTATAATATCGATTACTCTAGAATATATTGTAAATTTTGTAAAAGTTACTAAATAAATAAAAAAAAATACAAAAAAAGTCATGCATACATCATTACTCATTATCGATAGCAACACAATGGGGATTGAACACAATATCGATGTGAATTACTTAAAAAAATAGTTACTAAGAAATAAACTTCTTATGGGCACTCTTCACAATCTTCGCGTCGGCGAGTAGTGCCTCTACTACGTTGAAAATGTTTAAATATCTAAAGTATTAAAATACATTTATTTTATGACTTTTTCGATTACGATATTGAAAAGTAAAAAGGGGTTTACAATCCCGATTATGGTTTATTTTCTCTTTTGTGTTTCAAGAAAATGTCAAGAAATTTAATTCAACACATCAAAGATAACTTTATGCATTGCTGCGTATAAAAGTTACATATTTATTAATCAATTCCTTGAACATAAATAACATTTGAACGTTATCGACGAATAGGTGTTTCAAAAGTTCAAAAGCTAATCTTAATTCCATCCACCAGGTAAATAATAAAAACATCACATAACTAATCGTTTAACAATTACTGGAAATACAAAAATACCCATTAATTAGAAAACATATGAAGCCTAGAACTTAAAGAAAGATATTCGATCGAAATCATTATTCATAAATCATTCTCATTCATGACGTCATTGTAAATATAACATTTAAAAATCATAAACTCTGGTGCGTATCACAATATAGTTAAGATTTGATGGGATTATGTGCACAACACTTATGATAGTTAAGTAATATAAAGGATTTGATGTATCCTATTTGGGGTATAAAAGACTGTCCTAATAGATATTATAAGTTAGGTAAGGCTATTTTAATTTTCGTTAACGTTAAAATCCAGTCAAATTACAGCCAGAAGCATCTAGAAGTAGCAGAATTCAAACACCCCTTATTGTGACAGGGTTAAAGCAAATCGCGCTTATAATATAAGAACATCATAATAGGCGTAAGAATCTGTAGAATTCGACATGTCATTGTAGAAGATATAACATGTAACGTGTTAATAAAAACGTATATAAAGCAAACATGTCAGTTTCACAGGGGTCTGTCTTTATTGTTCATGCAAAATATAACAAAAAAATATATATAGATTCGATACAAGACTGTTTAAATTAAAGACAATCTTTTGGCGTATGTATATTTCAAAATTTCATCAAGTTCCTTTATAATTAACAATAAGTAATTTTTCGTTTTTGACGTGACAACGTCTTATAATTCGATAAAGCTGGCTGCTCGCACGAAAAAACATGACTCATGCGGCGTTACCTCGCTCTGACTCATCTGAGGCGTTCCATGTAAGGCTTGAAGTGCGAGCGAGAGCGCGGAACGAGCGACAAAGAAGCACAATCGGACGTTGTCACGTTCAACAGCTATCGTCAGTAAACCGACTTTACAGACAACCAATTTTTTTGACGTGACAACGTCTTATAATTCGATATAGCCGGCTGCACGCACGAAAAAACATGACTCATGCAGCGTTACCTCGCTCTGAGGCGTTCCATGTAAGTCTTGAAGTGCAAGCGAGAGCGCGGAAAGAGCGACAAAGAAGCACAATCGGACGTTGTCACGTTCAACTATCGTCAGTAAACCGACTTTACAGACAACCAATTTTTTTTTATTAACACGTTATACAGACAGGACAAGCCATCATATACCTAGTTATTATATTATAAGGAGACACTATGATCATACTCTACTATAAATCTCGAGTTATAACCCAAGCCAATGAGTGGAGGATTGAATGAAAAAAATTGTACTATCATTTTATGTTCAACATCGTTCCAATCAGTAAATAACGGTACTTTAATATACTTTTTGCATACGTTTAACTTGAACAATGTATGAATTTTGGAATATAACACGTCCCGGAAAGTTCATTGAATAACAGCTTACCCTAGAATAGCCTTTTTTGGTGTACTTCTGTTATCAAAAACCGTAACAGTTACACTTATTTAAATCTGATGAAAGTGTGAGTGATTGATATTCCATTTGTATATACAGATCCATCTATATAATAATTATTAGACATTAATTGATTGAAATATGAAGCTGGATGAAATACACGATTTAAAATAGAATCGACACATATTTAAGTCTTCAAAATTTTTTGATGAGTGGTGTTTTGTATGTGAACCATTACGTTTTTGGGGTTTTAATTTGTCACGTCTAATTATATTATGTACTTTCAAAATTTCAAGGTCATAAGACTGTTAGATTGCACTACATGTGTTCATTAATTAGTGTAGGAGATAATCATCAAATTAACATACTTTAAATGTACATAAAATGTAAAAAGTATTCTAAGAGTTATTTGTTCAATACTAGAAAACTAATAAAATTGATCGACTCAGGCCAAACATCCTGATAAATAACTTTTTAATAAATAAGCTGTTGGGTTGTGGAATGAAACGCCTTCTTCACAACTGATATTTTAATATTCCTCCTTGTTACATTCACTTTTTACTATAATATTCGCAATCTTTCACAATCTTAAATAATAGATTTAAATAACCCTAAAACAAGCATGAGGCACGGCTAAGGCACTGACTTGTTGACCGCACTGGTCGGCTGTTCAGGATCAATTGCTAGCTGATCGTTTCTTCAAAAAATGTGAGCGATCGACTGACAACTAACCGACTGGAGGGGAGGTTAAGTTGTCAGGCGGTAGATTATAAATAACAGAAAACCTTGTCTATGGAAAATAATGTACTATGTATGATTTTAAGATTTGTAACAGCTCGGCCATCCGATCTTCAACGAGTGCCTTCGTTGGCTTAAATTAAATTTAAACAAAAATAAAATGTTAAAATATGGAAAACAAAATGCAACCATACTTACATGAAATTGAAACAAATACTTATAATAATATGTATTTACAACTAGTTCCCGAAGTTTGAATTGGTATGATTAGCTTTTACAAATAATCAAAATTACACAAGGAAACAAGCCTAGAATAAGATTTACAAATTTCGAAAAAAAAAGAAAATAAATAAATATATATATCTCTATTGGAACTACTTCGACAATCGCTACAAACATTTGTATAACAAAAACTCACTTCTCTATCCGTTTGATTAGGACTAATTCAAATTCAAATAATTTATTGCTCACCAATACATTTTTACATATTAGTGACCTTATGCAGGTATTGCAATACAATCATAATGTTATATTTATATTACATAATACTATCTCATACATTTAAATTTGACAATAATTAGATCACAAAAATAACAATGTACAATAATAATTGTTGCTTTCTTATGGGCGGCACACCATTGTACCCAGCATGCCCTCAACAGTAATCAAAATCACTCAGAACTCACTGCTTGCACATAGACTGCATATTGTTACTCTTTGGGCGGCACATCATTGTACCCAGCATGCCCTCAACAGTAATAAAAATCACTCAGTACTCATTGCTTGCACATAGACTGCATATTGTTACTCTTTGGGCGGCACATCATGCCCGGCATGCCCACAGTATGTAAGCTATTCGTTTTGGGCGGCACATCATTGTGCCCGGCATACCCATAATAATCATACAAAATCACTCGGTACTCACTGTTCACACATATACTGCATTTTGGTTCTCGTTGGGCGGCATATTGTGCCCGGCACGCCCACAATATGCAAGCTATTTCAAATTCCATGTGTTTGTTATAAACGTCGATCATTCTTCGTTCATACCAAACACGTAGACTTGACTCGTCATTTATAGAAGGATGTGTATTACAACATACATAAAGAACTTTAAACTACCTAATGTGTATGTATAAAATTTAATTATTTTGATTCTCAATGGCATCAGAACAACTATCATCACCGTCATTATCGCTATCAGACATCGATTTAAAATTTAACCAAGGGTGCATTTTGTCGGCTGCCACGACAGCTTCGTACCGCCTACCTTTTCGAGATAAAGGGGTATCCTCTACCACATAACGGTCGTTTGGTAAAACTTTAATTACGCGGTACGGTCCCTGTAGTTTGGGTTCCAACTTTTTAGACTGCCCGCTGCCAGATGCAACTGCTCTCAAAATTCGCACTAGATCACCTACTTTATATACTTTTGCCGCTTTTCTTTTTCTATTATACCGTTCTTCACTGACCTTCGCTTGCTGTTTCATCAGGCAGCGTGCATCTAATCTAATATCGTCAATCTTACCGTCTACTATTCCATGTCCTACATCCGAAATTACTTCACTTAATATACCTTGCGAAGGATTTGTAACTCTACGCCCAAATAATAATTCACTAGGAGTTTTTTTTGTGACGTCGTGTATTGTCGTATTAATGCCTAACTGTATATCCGATAGATTATCATCCCATGTTCTAGGATCTTTGCCATGGTTCATGGTTCCCAATGATGCCAATATAGTTCGGTTTGACCTTTCTACTTGACCATTTGCTCGCGGCGTGGCTACTGCATTCATAACATGCTTTATGCCTAAGGCCTGTATAAACTTCCTAAACCTCTTGCTGGTAAAACAGCTACCTCTATCAGAAATGAGGCGTGTTGGAGTACCAAAATACCCAATAAGATTTTTTTTAATTACTTTTATAGTTTCCGACGTTTTGGTACTTTTGACGGCAGCCAAAGAAACAAATTTAGTAAAGGCATCGATGATTACTAAGATATATGAGTTCCCCTTCTTACTCTTAATGAAAGGCCAAACATGGTCCACGTGGACCGTGTGAAAGGGGATTTCTACTTTTTCTATGGAATGTAGGTGACCTTGTCGAGCACCACCTGGCATCTTATGGTGAGCACATTCTAAACATGCTGAAACATATTTGGTGACAAAGGTTCTCATTTTAGGAAACCAATATAATGCCCGAATACGATCTAAAGTCTTTTCTAACCCAAAATGGCCTACGTCATCGTGATTGGCTTTAACAATTTGCCAGCGTGCGCCTCTAGGCACTACCCATTTGATATTATCATCAGCTATGATCCTGTATACACGTCCATTTTTTTATTTGTAATTTTGAAATGTACTTACTATGTTGGGGGATTCTGGATCACTTAATATTTCTTTAATACGCCTTATATCGTCATCTGAAGATTGAACAGTAGTAATCCAATCTTCAGCAGTAACACTAAGTATATCAATAACGTGCAAATCGTCTACTTTTGAGTCTGATGGAGCTCGACTCAGGGCATCCACATGTGACATCTTATCTCCTGGTCGATACTCAATTTCACAGTCATATTCTTGTAACTGCACCCACCATCTTGCAATTTTCGGGATCACATCTCGTTTTGTAAGTGTGGTGCGTAATGAATTACAATCTGTTAGTATTTTGAAGCGTAGGCCTAACAAGTAGACCCTAAACTTGTTTAATGACGCTATCACAGCTAGAGTTTCTAACTCAAACGAGTGAAGTTTCTGCTCTTCTACCGTGGTTTGACGACTGTAGTATGCTACAACTCTCCATAAACCTTTCTCGTCTTTCTGAAGAAGAATACCCGCGATGCCGAATCTACACGCATCCGTGTGTAACTGAGTTTCTAAATTTTTGTCGTATAGTGCGAGAATTGGTCTGCTGGTCAATCGTTTTTTTAATCTCTGTAAATGCAGTTGCTTCTTCTTCCCCCCATTTCCAAGGCGCATTTTTCTTTAGAAGACCCGTCAATGGTTTTACTATCAGAGCAAAATCCTTGACAAATCTTCTAAAGAAGCTGGCAAGACCTAAAAATCGTCTAACGTCATGCTGATTTAAGGGAGTAGGAAATTTTGAGACTGCTCCAGTTTTCGCAGAGCCTGGTTGGATACCATTACCACTTATTTCAAACCCTAAAAAGTCTAATTTATCAAACATAAATTTACATTTCTGCATTTTCAGTGTTAAGCCTCCTTCTTTTAATAAGTTCAAAACTTCTTCTAGTCTTTGCAGCGCTTCATCAAAGCAACGCGCGGGTATCAAAACATCATCCATATACACAATTACATAACTTAACCGTGCTTTATTAAGAATCTTATGCATGGCTCTTTGGAAAACCGAAGGAGCGTTTGCTAAGCCAAATGGCATTCTGGTGTATTCATATTGTCCATCTGGCGTAACAAACGCGGTCTTCTCTTGAGACTTCTCCGAGATGGGAATCTGATAGTACCCTGAAGCCAAATCCAGCGATATGAACATCTTATGGCCCGCTAATTGATCAAGAAGGTCTTCTACCCTAGGGAGAGGATAATGGTCTCACTTAGTCCTGCTGTTTAAGGCTCTGTAGTCAACACACATTCGCCTCTCACCACTTTTCTTTCTTACCAATACAATGGGGCTCGCGTAAGGTGATGAAGGTATATAAAGATGCCTACAAAAAAAAATCGCGAGAAACCCTTCAAAACTTTTTTTTTTTTATCGGCCAATTTGCATATGGCTAAATTCCTTAACGTTATGTTTACTTTTGAAAACTCAACTTAAAACAATTAATAAGTGTAGGCTTAAACTCATCTGTGAATCTAATATCGAACGGCAAAAGGGCTGAGCTAAATTTTAGTTTCAACGTAATAAGAATGAACTACTCAACAACTACTGTACAACTACCTAATTGATGTATTCAGTTGACGTCAAACTGCAGCTAGTCACAAAAACTATTATCAAGAAATTACATTAAATGCACACAATGTAAATCGATTAGGTACTATCGAATACTCCACGTTTAGGACTTATTTGAAGCTAAAAACCAAAAAAAAAAAATGTGTGCGTGTGCTACGCGTACGTGTACACACGTAAGAAATGAAACTTCTTTATGACCTTATTTTTTCAAAAAATAATTTACAATATGCAACTTTACAGAAATATGTCAAATCACGCGTGATAGGGATAAGAAAAAAAATGTATGCGTGTACTAGAGTACACACGTAAGAAGTGAAACTTCTTTATGACCTTAAAAATGTCACGAGTATGGCGTAACGCAAAAATGTCACGCGTACGGCGTAACGCAAAAATGTTACCCTAAATTTTTGTCCAACCCCGATAAAGAAGTTTCACTTCAAAAACTTTCAGAAAACCTGGATGGGTTTTTCTTTTCTCTATTCAATTAAACAGACATTATCTGACGATTGTATGTAAACTGTAAAGGCGCTATTAACCTTAAGATTATTTTCATATTCTTTTTTTTTTTTAACCGTCTTAATATCTTAACATTTAACTAACCTAACGTTGATGGGATAGTTAACGAGTTCTTAATTTTAAAGCAATCTAATGTACTAAAACCAAATGTAGATCCAATTATAAGATTTATCTTACGCCAGATGTTTATTTGAACACACGCTAATTATCTGTGACATTGTATTATGAACTGCCTAAATAAGGACCTAATAAATTCTCTGTAAAAATTCAAAACTAAATGCCTCGATTTACCTTTTATTCGATAAAACTAAATCTGCAACATTTCATAAAACTTCATATCGTAAAAACTGTATACTGTGAATTGTTCACAACTTTATTTTAAGAAATTACCTCAAATATCACCTTAAATAAAACCTACGAAAAGTTTTTAAACCTCTAATGCAGTAGTTAACGCATTACTTTTCGTTTTTAATCGAATAGCAATAAGGCTGTCTTTGTGTAGCAATTAATTGCTATTTGTCAAGGGTTAGCCTAAATAAAAAGTAACGCAGGTAGTTTAAGAAATTAATGCGGGTAGTCAAGAAACTAACGCGGGTAGTTAAGAAACTAATTTAAAAGTAATTCGCATACTGTTTTTGTTCTGATACACGGACAAGTGAATGTTTATTGTTTACGTTCGATTGAAGAATCTGGATGCAGTGTACAAATTAATGTGCTTTCTTTCTTTAGTGTTAGCTCACAAAATAACAAACATTAAAGCAGTTCGTTACTTAATTTATCTTGATGGCAGTGCTTACGCCACAAAGTATTTTTAAAATTACGTGAATTACCTACTAAAGTAAACCCGTCCCTGAATAAGTGAAATAGGTACTGTTAATTTATCACTGCGTAACTAAGATGGGCTGAATGTAGTGGAATAAGTTTTAACTAACTACAAAACCGTAACGCAATATCGCATGACCTAATAATAACAGATTTAACTATACACTGGTCTTGTAGGCTACAACTTTTAAAACAAAATCTAATCGTTACATTCGGTACAACCTGTAAATCAGCACTGTTTTTGTGCAGCATTTTGCCGAGGCTGTGACCATTTTCCTCAATTAATTTTAAAATAAATTTTGTAACTAATGTTTTTGGCAATAAATTTCTTTTTCTTTCGAATAAGTTACTACATTTTGAAATCCTATTTTCTTTATCTGACTGTACACTCAAAGTGAAATGTTATCTACTGACCGGTTTTGTATGAGATTGAAGGATAGTTGCACGACACGTCGACACGTCGCTCTGGTTCCGGTGATCTCAGGCTCGACGTGTTGATAGTAGTGATGGTAGCGCGACGCCCGGCGTGGTATTGCGGCGCCTGGCGTGGATGCGCAACGCCTGGCGTGGTGTCGCGGAGCCCAGCTTGGTGCCGCGGCGCACAGTATGGATGCAGCACCACATGGCGCCACGCATGACGCTCGACGCTCGACGCATGATGCTCGACGCATGATGCTCGACGATCGACGCATGATGCTCGAAGCCGGACGCTCGACGCAATGGCACGGTGCACGACATGATGACATGGCGCTGCTCTCGATGATACGGCTTCCGACGCGGTGATGCGAGCGGCAGTGTCATCCGTGCAGCGCGAGGCGAAGTTGCCACCCTGCCCGCACATAACGAGCTCTCCCTTTGTCACTGGCTGCTCAGTGACACGTATGCTCGTAGATCTGTAGGATGCTTCTTCCCGTTGAAACTGGATCGAAGTGCCACGTGGTTGCGGCGCTTTGACTTTTAATCAGGTTATCGTATATCTTATCGAGGTTATCGCCACGTGTTTTCTCATTTGCTCGATTTGATCCCAATTCTGATGTCGGAGCAAGGTGTAGAATGTGAATCTATTTTCAAGCTGTGGGCGTTGCGTTGGGTAATCGAGCAAAGAAACACCTCAAACTCAATCATTTCTTTATTTACCACCGATTCGGAAAGCAGTATCTACAGAGAAGAACCGGCAAGAAACTCCATAGTTGCTCTTTTTAATCATGTCAGTTTTAATACAATCACTTTAAATACAATCACTTAATAACCGTTACGTTACACATTTAAATTAAACACTAGCAAAGAAAAGGTTAACAGTTCCTAGTAGTGGAAGGTCCGAACTCTTCGATGTTCGAATGTGAAGTGCCGTCCCGAGGGCGAGCCTTCACGGGCTCGACCCGGTACAAGCATGAAGTAAGCCGCCAACTTCACTGTGCTGCCACCTCCCGGAACTCGTGCTTAGAGTCGTTTTACATCCGCGCTATTGACCGTCTCCGACATATATTTTTCAATAATTGATTATATAGATTTTTTAATAATTGCGTAATTCGTCTCTTAATTCAGCGAGTCGCCTGTCAAATTGAACTGCGTAGCGTTTGCCTATGTGTGTTTGCTACGCCAGCAGCAGCTACGTATGCTACGACACGTACGTAGCATACGTAGCTTAGCGTAACGAACGTAGCAGTTGTAAATAATCGAAGTAGGATGATCTTACGACTAAACTGCATTACTCTGGATTTTATGCACTAAAGAAACCTTTTTAGTACAGGCTGAAACTGAGTTTTGCTACCTTGCATACGTAAATTTAGTCGACATTTCATGGACATGCACAACTTCCACCTTGGAATTCTGGAATGAAGTAATGGATTATAAAGACGCAGCTGGTAATAACCCTTTTGCAGATTTATCACAGCTGGCAATATCATTATTATCACTACCACATTCCAACGCGGAAATAGAACGTGTTTTTAGCCAAATGAATGTCGTCAAAACTAAGCTTCGCAACCGTTTGTCGGTAAAAACTTTAAATGCCATTTTATACATAAGATTCGACCTAAAGAGGGCAGGAAAATGCTGCTACTCTTACACAGTTCCGGATAATGTACTGCGCTCTATAGGCACCAAGGAAATATATAGTCTTGGCAATGAGGCTTCCACGTCTACGTCAACATTATCGGCTGCGGATGAAGACCAAGATATTAATATTTTATTTGATAATAACACACTCCAGCCAGCAGTTTTACGTATATTATCAACGCATACACCACTAGCACAAGCAGTAGATGTTGAAGCGTGTCTTGTGCTATGTGAACTAAATATTGAAATGTTGACACCACTTTCCGATAACACGTTTTTGATCCAAAGACTGATTGTTTGAGTTGTGGCGGGTTTATTAGGTTTTTTAAAAGTTAGTATTAATCTATTGTCCTCCTCATTCCTCAAATGTTTTGTGACATTGATATAATCAGAAAGTGCAGTAGCGGGACAAATACTTATATTTTCTTTAAAATATGGAAGTATAAGAAGGGGTTGATCTCTACCCGGAGCCGAAGTTTTTATCAAGTCTGTTATGAAAATCTTAGCTCCACTGTCTGAGAAATAAATATTATTAAGATTGATAAGGGATAAAGTTTGGACCCGCTGTGCTGTACACAGCGCAAGTAAAATTACTATTTTTTTAGTCAACTGCTCCAAATTAATGTTTATATTAGGAAACCAGCTTGAGATATGGTTCAAAACTAATTGTGGGTCCCAAGAATAATTATTGTATTTAGGATTACTGGGTTTCAATTTGAATGCTCCCTTTAGGAGTCGTTTTATGCATTCATCCGACCCGATATTATTTCCTAAAATTAAAGACAAGGCAGACCTGTGCGAGTTTAAAGTACCATATGAAGCCCCTTTGTTAAACTCATTTGTTAAAAACGATATAACTGTCGCTACTGTACTTTCAAAATTGGAAATATTTCTATCTAGACAAAATTGCCACCATAGTTTATAAGTTACGTTATATTGCTTCTTAGTGTTACTGGAAAGCGATGCCAACATTAGTTCGACAGCTTCCGATGGGATGTTTCTCCGTAAGAAGGCTTCGCGGAGAGCCTCGCTGCAGCCAGCGTAAGGTGTGAGTGCAGTGGGCGCGACAGGTGACTGAAATGAGAATGCGTTAGATTCGTATCTGCTTTAAACTTGGAACCCCTACCCTTTACGAGAAAGCTCTGCCAAATGACTTCTCATTTCTTTGCTTTTAGGGGGGGGGGGGGGGCAATAAATGAAATGTACAGACTATACGGCTCTGAGTAAGTAGTGTGTATTGTGTATCAAACGTAACATTCAATTATGTATTGTGTTAATTTTATTTATTACGGATTCAACATCAAACAACTCTACGGTAAGTATCAAGGTGCGTATTAACTATAGAGCTATTGCACGCCTCATAAGCGAAGCGTTGAGGTGGGTACTACTGTCACTTCGCGCAAAACATCTGATTTTTCAAATTTAAAATGTCTTTATGTATCATACATTGCACTTGTAAGATAATACATACACACACATATTAAGAAAAAACACTATTTTTAACGTTCATGATATTTTTGATGTCATTTTTGTTATTTAAACTAGTTAAAAAACAGTTTAAAAAAGTTCTGTCTTGGACGTCCGTGTGTCTGTATGTGCGGATCCTTTTTCTTGTTAACACGATAGCGACCGAAATACTTTACTAATCGAGTCTTTTTTTTTCTCTTACGCTTGAGTATGCTCAGGAATAGAACCCTTTCATTTTTCAGGGTCTGATTCGATGTGGTTTAATTGTTATTAAATAAACAAAAATAATAATTAATAAATATTTATTAAAAAAAAATTATGAGGCGTGCACTTTTGGATTTTCCAAATTATTATTTATTACCTTACCTAATACCTATAGGTATGTTATAGCTAATTGCTGCTGGGCGCTGGCTGCGATTTCGTCCATGTATCTACTGAAAGGTTTCATGACATAATATGAGCACAGGGGAATAAAATAAAAATACCAGTATGTACATCCAAAAATATTTATTTCAATTATTACAAATTATCCTTAATCTAATTTTGAAAATCTAACACTGAATTAGATTCCTTACAATAATATTATTCAAATTAATAACAAAATAACGTATTTTACGGCTAAATTAATATTGAACTAATTATGTAGTTAAAACACGAAAGCGCATTACCTTGTTATACCAGCTGCATTAACCAAAAATTTTATATGATACAATATTTTCAACTGATATCGAAATGTACGAAAATAGTAGGATTTATTTTGTTTTTTTTATTACTATACTTCATAAAGACACAATTAACACTAGAGCGCACGCGCGTGGGACATAGGTCACCCAGTGCTATATATTGCTAAATATTTTTTTAAACAATCGTGCTTGAGTGTTGTTGTCTCAGGTATTCCCCGACTACCAATCACCGGACATTTTAGCAGCGTATCAGCTTCCTTGGTGCAACGAAGTGTACACTGCGAAAATATAAAAGTACATGGGTGACGCAGGTCCCCCGCGCGAGCGTTCTAGGAAGTTTTTGAAATCATACAATTACGAGTGAAAATCAAGTATACCGCTTTTATTTGTTACTGCTCTTATGATCAATTTATACTTTTAAGAAATTATTAATATATGGGTAACGAAAATCGAAATAAAATACTCATATTCGAGTGCTAGGACATACTTATTTTTTATCCATACTATAATATTATAAATGCGAAAGTAACTCTGTCTGTCTGTCTGTTACTCAATCACGCCTAAACTACTGAACCAATTTTTATGAAATTTGGTATGGAGATATTTTGATACCCGAGGAAGGACATAGGCTACTTTTTATCCCGGGAAAATCCCGGAAATCCCACGGGAGCGGGAACTATGCGGGTTTTCTTTGACGGCGCGAGCGAAGCCGCGGGCGGAAACCTAGTTGACAATAAAATTTTATTGGATAAGAACAACTTATTCTTAAACTTTATAATTAGATGATTATTTTTACCAAATTTGTAGTTTCCAAAGTAAAAAAAACTGATTGATCACAATAAGTAATAAATTAGTTACTTTTCACAGAGGTTTATGTTTAGCTCATAATTTAAGTAAAATGAGAAAATATTGATATTTTTTTGTTTCATCACTTAAAAATAAAGTTGATTCATAAATAAGTACTTCGTTTACTTTTTTAACTACGATTTTTATGAAAAAAACGTGCGTCGTATTGGGTGACATATGTGACCCACGCGTGCACTCAAGGAAAATTTTAGGCGCGAGCGCTCTAGTGTTAACTCGTACCTACTCATAATACGATACCTTGGAGTTGGAGCGAAAATATTGTTTGTAATAATTTGGCTAGGTAACTAATTATTGAAATGAAAATAATAATTAGAAAAATGCATTGTGAAACCGTTTTAACCCGGCGTCATTGAGGTTGGGTCAAAATGACCCGGCTTGTTTAATGTTTGATTATATTTTTGTTAATATACAAAATAAAACTAATAATATCTATATATGTTTTATTCTAAACTTGCACCCAAAATGATTCTTACAAAACTTTTATCTCTTAACATCTACATAGTGAATAATATCTGAAGAATGAAGCGATGAAATATAATATATGATCAAACGAACTTCAGAGTGAAGTTCGATCATTATTATATGAATCGCTTCATTCGAAGATATTAACACCCACCACACCCTAACCCAAAGTTTTGTAAGATTACAGACTCTAAAAATAACGAATATCGTACAAAGCGAGCAAATACTTGTCAGGTCGTAATACCCACAATTAAAAAAAAATAAAATCTAAAGGCGTGCGTAGTTGCTAGCATTGAAAAAGGGAACTACATAGTAAATAATATCTTCGAATGAAACGATTCATATAATAATGATCAAACTTCACTCTGAAGTTCGTTTGATCATACATTAGTACATTTCGCATTCAAATCATTCAAAATTATTGTAAAATACACGATGAAATTCGAAAATTTAGTTAAAAACATACTTTGTATAGAACGAATTGTAAAAACGCGTTCACTCGACCTAAGTAAGTATCTAATATGATATCAATAAACTAATCTGAATTATTACTGACTCTACAATTCCTATTTTCATTAAGTATTCCAATTATCTTAATATTAGATACCCAATCTCGATTAAACGCGTTTCTATCTGTGCTTTTCCGTAAATCATTGTTTCATTTTCGAATGTCACTTTTAAAGTAACAAAACACGGCTGACCTACCGTGTTTCGAACAAAATGCATGAAAACTTTCATTAGTAGATAGTTAAGTCTTGTATTTTAAAAGCATGCAATAATTTGTATTTCATTCAAAAACATAATTCGTTTATCGAAACGTTTTTTGCTTAAAACGGTTTCACAATGCATTTTTCTAATTATTATTTTCATTTCAATAATTAGTTACCTAGCCAAATTATTACAAACAATATTTTCGCTCCAACTCCAAGGTATCGTATTACGAGTAGGTACGAGTTAATTGTGTCTTTATGAAGTATAGTAATAAAAAAAACAAAATAAATCTCGTGTAGAGCCATTTAAATCTCGATAATTATTTCTATTAATATTACCTATAGGTACAAACTTTTAAAACTGTCAATTAATGTCAATTGCGCGGCAAATTTGTATTTTTTTTTTTCTTTTTGAAAATTTCATCATCTGTTGTTTTACAGTATTTTTCTATGAAAATATGTGCAGTTTACAATAAAAACTACGTATATCGAAACAATACAGCTTTGTCTGAATATTTAACTATTGTCCTAGTGAATCATTTTCACTATCGTCGAATCAATTTAAAATTCGATCAAGTGCGTTCCGTTTCGGAACGCCACAGATAATAAAATATAGATAATAAAAGTGGCAACGCCACAATGTCATGGTGGTATACATTGAGGATACAAGCACTATAAAGAGATAAGAGAAGCCCGAAAACCATATTCCTGTATGTTCAGTTAATACAGGAAAAGTTATAGGTGGTCAGTGGCGATATTTTACGGCATGATATAGAATTTTAACAATTTCTATATCATATAATATCAAAATAATGTAGATAAATGCTAATGCTTCCTTCTAGGGAAGCGCGCTCCATCATAGGCCACATCTCAGCTTACCATTAGGCGAGATCGTGGTCAAGCGCTTCCCTATCACACAATAAAAAATAAAAAAATAAATAAATAAATAAAATACAATGAGCCGCAAAGATTTTATGAAAAAATTAAGCACAGATTTGAAGGTGCCTTGGATGCAAATACGACTTTTAAAACTGTCAATTAATGTCAATTGCGCGGCAAATTTGTATTTTTTTTTTCTTTTTGAAAATTTCATCATCTGTTGTTTTACAGTATTTTTCTATGAAAATATGTGCAGTTTACAATAAAAACTACGTATATCGAAACAATACAGCTTTGTCTGAATATTAAAATATTATGTTCTCAGTTCAATTACATTATTACTATTTTCGTACATTTCGATATCAGTTGAAAATATTGTATATTTAGGAACAGAAGTGGGAATGAAATAAAAAACACAACGTTACAATTATTTACAAAACTCGTTAATAACTTTATTAACACTAATACCATTTAAATTTAAAACCAAGAACACGAAATACAAAATACAAAATTATAAAATAATTTTACACTAATTCCACAATAATTTCTTTAAACATTACAGTAAAAAAATCTTATACAAAGGAAAATAACTAGGCAGTTGACTTCACAAACGGGCAGAGTTGTAGTATGTCAATTGACTCGCGACGAATGGTGCCGCGAATGAGCGCGCCAGCGCTTTTATCTGCAATCCGCCACCACTTGTCATCCCCTCTATTGGCGCTGTTTTAGTTTTTGTCTAACACGGCCTCTCCTGACTGGAGGACGTCCTCGTTCTCCTTTGTTTTATGCGGAGAAGTACAGGCTCCTCTCGAAGTGCCTGATGCAGGTTCAACAACAACGACTGGGTCATTTGTGGACTCCTCATCTTCAATACTGGCAGCATCTGGGAAGGATTAATGATAAGGTATTAGCAACTAATAAACATTACACTCCCCTTATAACAGGTAAGCGCAATACACAGAGAGGAAGCACTACGTTCGCTATCTCTGACACCAATGACAGTATAACATGGGCACAACGTTCGCGTATTATACTTTACGCATATAAAATAAAACGACCATATGACATAGGCACGACGTTAGCATATCATGAGTCCAAAACAAATGACGTATAACATAGGCACGACGTTAGCATATTATACGTTACGCATATAAAATAAAACGACCACATGACATAGGCACGACGTTAGCATATCATGAGTCCAAGACAAATGTATAACATAGGCACGACGTTAGCATATTATACATTACGCATATAAAATAAAACGACCACATGACATAGGCACGACGTTAGCTTATCATGAGTCCAAGACAATTGTATAGCATAGGCACGACGTTAGCATACTATACGTTACACATAGAAAATAAAACAACCACATGACATAGGCACGACGTTAGCTTATCATGAGTCCAAGGCAATTGTATAGCATAGGCACGACGTTAGCATACTATACGTTACACATAGAAAATAAAACAACCACATGACATAGGCACGACGTTAGCTTATCATGAGTCCAAGACAATTGTATAGCATAGGCACGACGTTAGCATACTATACGTTACACATAGAAAATAAAACAACCACATGACATAGGCACGACGTTAGCTTATCATGGGAAAACTATAATTTGTGACATAGGCACGTCGTTCGCTTATCACAAATTAGGGATCAGCTCACCCTCAAAAAACGCAGCACATGTCTCAGGAGTCCACTCCCCACGCCACGGCACCATGAATTCTGTCGCAGCTTGCGTCGATTTGCCATAAGAGCCCTCCAGTAACTGCAGCTCGTATCGACCGTGGGGAAGCGTTTTGACCACGCGATATGGGCCGCGCATACCCGAGTCGAGTTTGCCAGTTGTTTGAGCCTGTTTTATAACAAAAAGCAAAGAATTAATTTCAAATAACCGTGATGCCTTTCGGCTAGCATTCACAGTTTTGTCTTGCCAACGTTGGTTATATTTTTTTTAAACGCTCAGAAACACGTTGTCTACGCATTTCTCGTAATGCGTCGCGATTGGGACGAGAGCCTTCTAGTGCGATGTCACCAATGAGGTAACGTAAAACAGGTCACGCAGCTTTAATACCCACCAATAGATTCAGAGGTGAAAAGCTTGTAGTTTTCTGTTTTGTAATGTTCAGAACCAGCTGTAGTCGCCATATGACATCAGACCAATCATTTTGTCGGTGATTGCATTCTATACGAACCATGTTGAGTAAGGTTCGACAATAACGTTCAACCTGCCCGTTTGAATTATGCATCTCTGGTGTTATGAGATGCATGTCAATGCCCAAGTCAGTAAAAAGTTTTGTTATTTCTGAACTCTGAAACATTCGACCCCGATCTGCCACAAATAATTTTAGAGGTCCCAAACAAAGAGATAACATTATAAAAAAATATTTTTAATTCAGTGGAATCTTGACCAAACATAGGATACAAATTACAAAAGACAGTATTTGGAAAAATGTGCGTTTTTATGTGCTATACATATCAAACAATGGTCAATGTATTTTTTTTTACAAATAATAACACCAACCAGATAGTGTCTATAATTTTGCAAGGCCTTTACAACGGCTAAAGTTTCAAGTTTCCAGCTCATAGGAATGATACCTTGGCTCAGCACCTTGAGTTTGTTTACTGAAGTAACTCACCACCCGCTTATGCCCCTTTTCATGAACCTGAAGAAGCACTGCACCATATCCTATACAGCTGGCATCTATATGAACTTCAATAGGTAAAGCCGGATCATACATAGCTAACACAGGTTCACTGGTAAGATGAGAAATAATTACTTGGCGTGCTTCTTCTTGTTCACTACTCCAAATAAAAGGTACCCCTTTTTTCGTCAACTTTGTAATAGGCACAGCCTTTATAGCAAAGCCAGCTATGTAACGTCGAAAATAACTTGAACTGTCTGGTTTGTTTAACGGTCTTTGGAATCGGTGCTTCGACCAAAGCTTTAATCTTTTGACCACTCGGTCGTACCTGACCCTGACTAATCGTACGTCCCAAATATTCGATTTAAGTAGATAGAAAAGAGCATTTCTTTAAATTTATGGAAAACTCCGCGCTTGTAAGAGTTTTAAGAACTCTACGTAAAATCGACAAACCCTCCTCAACCGTACCGCTCATAATGAGGACATCATCGACGTAAACTAGGGCTTCACGATTTAATATATCGGTGCCAATGATGATTGGTGTATTCATCAATTTTGAACTAACTACGTGTAAATCTACTTCTAAAGTAATTTCATTAAACTCTATTGGTAAAGTGACAAAATAAGTCGATTCAATTTCCTGCCCACCAATACCACGCAAGATCCTAAATGCAGGCATTCGCGCACATTTCAAATGCTTTAATAATGATAAGGAAAATAATGATATACTAGAGCCGCTATCGATTAAGACATCGACTGGGATTCCCTGGATGACAGCTACAACAATCTTTATTCTTACTGTCCGGGTTTTCTTCGCAAAAATTAACATTGTTTGTATTACGTGCCTCCCGACTTTAATTTTGCAAAACACGCCTCAGTTTTATGGCCGGGTTTTTTGCAGAAATCACACAATACAGATTTATTCGAATTATTAATAGAAAAATATTTATGGTCATTACTTTGATTAGAAAGAATCGACTTAGCTTTTTTAGAACAATTTGATTGTGTATGACCATGTTGACCGCACAAGAAACATTTCTGTTCGTTAAATCGTCGTTTACGATTATTAACTACATGTTCAGATTTTAAAGAACGATCATAGCGCGACCTGTGATCAAAATGTCTGTTTGAGGAGGAATTGGATTTAACGTAAATTGAAAAGAATTCAACCAATTCATTTGTCGTTAGCTTTGCATTAATGGCTGCAGCGCGAATCTGCGGATCCGTAATCCCTCGTATTATTATTGCAGATATAAGTTCGTCACTTAACCCCCTAACAACACGCAACCTTAGAAGAGAGCGACGAGCATAGTCTGCATACGTTAGGTATTTATCAGAATTGGTACTCATAACGTCATATAAAATATTCGCGATATCAGGTTTCTTAGGACACAAAGGTTTAAATTCTTTTTTAAAATTGCTCCAACTACGGTCTGATGTTACCCATTCATTGAGCCAGGTCCTAGCATCTCCCTTTAAACAATTACCTATACGAGATAGACACTCATTATCATTCCATTGATTTATAACCTTAGCGCAATCGACCTCCTCACACCAGGTTTCTATATCGTTTATACTCGGATCAAAATTTGAAATGTAATAAGATTGGCTCAACCTCACCGTCGTATTGATTGATCGTATAGCATCAACAATACGATTAGTAGCGTTACGATCGCAGCCGACTGTGGCGCTCCCGGAATGTCCCGGTGAAGAAGGGACCGCCGACCCTGAGTGCGCCGCAGGCTCCGGATGCACAGCGACGGGCTCGACGATCCGTGACCTCGGCGGCGTTGTTGTCACACCGCCAGTGTTGGATCCTCGTCGTGACGGAGAAGAGTGACGTTCTTCTAACGACTTTAGTCTATCTGAAATTTGTTGCATTTGTTGTGTTAATGCATCGTTGAAAGGACTATACCGTCGTCGGCTGCGTATAGGAGGTGTAGCACTACGATTCCTAGAACGGCTTCGGTCTTTGTGCTTCTTATTAGGCATCTCGTACGTAATTTTTTTTTTTTTTTACAATGGAGGAAAATGTCGATACAAGGAAACGATAAAAATTAAATATGAAGAAAAAAAAACTATTAACTTAATATTTCGTTAACGTAAAGAAAAAAACTAAGTTGCGGGTACATTTAAAAAAGAATACGTATCGTACTATACAAAGGTGAAATAAGCGTAATTAAATCATATGCTGTAATTTTGTTAAACAAAACACATAAATCACAAAAGGTTTAAATAAATGCTTCAATTACTATACCAAAGCTGCTTTAAGCTATAAATTGATAAGAAGCTCGCTTCTCCTTAGATAGCAAATGATCGGAATATACTCACCAAAATTTTGCGTTATATACTTAGCCACACAACTACTATTTTAATTTCACTTAAACGAAACAATGAAAAGTTTATAAAGTATTATTGAGGGTAATTTAAAAGTGTAATGAACTAATTCGTTTGAAGAGTCAAACTGCCATTTTCAGAAAGCAAACGGTTAAGGACGCGTGAGAATCACTATCCCTCTTCTGAATTTAGGAACAGAAGTGGGAATGAAATAAAAAACACAACACACCACTTTCCGATAACACGTTTTTGATCCAAAGACTGATTGTTTGAGTTGTGGCGGGTTTATTAGGTTTTTTAAAAGTTAGTATTAATCTATTGTCCTCCTCATTCCTCAAATGTTTTGTGACATTGATATAATCAGAAAGTGCAGTAGCGGGACAAATACTTATATTTTCTTTAAAGTATGGAAGTATAAGAAGGGGTTGATCTCTACCCGGAGCCGA
Source organism: Colias eurytheme (assembly GCF_061535395.1). Taxonomy (NCBI): domain Eukaryota; kingdom Metazoa; phylum Arthropoda; class Insecta; order Lepidoptera; family Pieridae; genus Colias; species Colias eurytheme. Next base: position 3,529,587 of record NC_143011.1, on the reverse strand, counting down.
AGTTTTTATCAAGTCTGTTATGAAAATCTTAGCTCCACTGTCTGAGAAATAAATATTATTAAGATTGATAAGGGATAAAGTTTGGACCCGCTGTGCTGTACACAGCGCAAGTAAAATTACTATTTTTTTAGTCAACTGCTCCAAATTAATGTTTATATTAGGAAACCAGCTTGAGATATGGTTCAAAACTAATTGTGGGTCCCAAGAATAATTATTGTATTTAGGATTACTGGGTTTCAATTTGAATGCTCCCTTTAGGAGTCGTTTTATGCATTCATCCGACCCGATATTATTTCCTAAGATTAAAGACAAGGCAGACCTGTGCGAGTTTAAAGTACCATATGAAGCCCCTTTGTTAAACTCATTTGTTAAAAACGATATAACTGTCGCTACTGTACTTTCAAAATTGGAAATATTTCTATCTAGACAAAATTGCCACCATAGTTTATAAGTTACGTTATATTGCTTCTTAGTGTTACTGGAAAGCGATGCCAACATTAGTTCGACAGCTTCCGATGGGATGTTTCTCCGTAAGAAGGCTTCGCGGAGAGCCTCGCTGCAGCCAGCGTAAGGTGTGAGTGCAGTGGGTGCGACAGGTGACTGAAATGAGAATGCGTTAGATTCGTATCTGCTTTAAACTTGGAACCCCTACCCTTTACGAGAAAGCTCCGCCAAATGACTTCTCATTTCTTTGCTTTTAGGGGGGGGGGGGGGGCAATAAATGAAATGTACAGACTATACGGCTTTTAAAATATAAGTCTGGTAAGCGAACTAAACTTTGCTGGTTTAGTTCTTGCTATATCGCTATCCGTGCCTGCTTCTCGTGTTTACGGGTGAATTAAGTTTATCAATAGTCATAAATGCAATGCTATACAGAGGATATACTGCATTTAAAACATGACAAAGTCTGGTAAGCGAACTAAACTTTGCTAGTTTAGTTCTTGCTATATCGCTGTCCGTGGCTGCCTCGCGTGTTTACGGATGAATAAAGTAATGTCCTGTCTTCGCATCCACAGCTAACTGTCCTATACTGTCATAATCTTAACACAGATTCATTCGACATAGCTCCCCACGAGCTCAGTTCTTCATTTTTGCACTCGCACAACTGTGGACAACACAAGAGCAATGCCTCCATTGGTAGCAGTTACAATCAAGGGCTAGCAAGGCAGGCTAGCCATATTACGGATGTTGGAACAACCGACTATATTTAGGGCAATTTTCTTTGTACAGTGTAACGTTTAGACTGTCGTAGCATTCCTACGGAACAAAGATGGGATCAGATCTGCATCCTTAATGAAGTTTATCGAAAGGAGATACTTTCAGACGACGATAGTATTCAAAATCCACCATATTCCTGAACATAATAATGCATAGTTAAGCTTATAATCTCTCTTGCCATTATCCTGCAGCAGAATTCCTTGGCGATAATTTGTTCTCGTTAGAACGAGCGAGGTTGTTACGATAATATGAGAAATCCTGTCAGTTAGAGACCTGAACGACGCGATAGAGTACCGCTATTTCAGTAGTAGTAGCACCTAGAAGGGTGAAGGTATTCTGGAAAGCGGAACTGAAGGCCCGGTCGGCAGCACCAGCCACCTAATAGACAGTGTTCAGTGCTGCACCACTATAATCTGCAAAATGACTCTGACGGTATGAAAATGTACCTACCGTACACGAACGTACATTTTCAAAATATCAAATGATATAGTTGGAATAAAAATCCTATTTGCCTCCGTCTACCCAAAAGACATACGGAGTAGCTAGTAGTAGTTGGTTGAATTAGAATAAAGTACCTATAGTTAAAATCCTTTGTTACTGACTGGATAAATTTGGCTCTTTTCCTATCTGACGTTCATATAGCTGTTGACTGCCTAGTGTTATGCACAAACACAATTGAGTATTTGAATAAAAAAAAATTATTGATTTTTTTTATGTATTTTGAAACTTTATTATTAATAATATTGATATTTAATACAAATAACTTCAAAAACATTTTTTTCCGTTAATTATAAGCAATTAAAAATTGATGAAATTTAAATTAGAATCACGTGACTACAAACGCGCCATGACTGGTCACCATATAGTTGTGACGTCATAATGTTATAACGTTTACGGCTATTACAATAATATTGATTTATTGCTAAGATACGATTTGTTTGTTGGTTCCGAATTAGTTAGTTAGTTACGAAAATAATATTCTTGATGTTGATATATTTATGATCACCGATTTTTGTCAGGAGTTGCCTTTGTAGTATTCGTACATAATGGTACAAAACGATAACTTTTGAGGTTCGCCATTTTTAATATAAATTTAAATAATATAATTAAAATTAATATAATTAATATGTAATTTAATAATGACAACAAAATTAAATAGATCAAAACCCTGTATTTATTATTAACACGCTTTTATTAGCTTCATCTGTATGTTTGTATGTAACCGACTCCTTTCGAAGTTTCGACCCGATTTTGACCCACTTAAAACCGACGGGTTTTGTTCTATCAAGGTCCGATGACAATACAATAATATCATAAATTTATCCTTTTATACTGATAAGGATCGCCAGGATCAGCTTAAAACATATGTTTGTAAGTAACCAATTCTCCTTTCGATTCGATTTAGACCCACTATAAACCGACGGATTTAATTTAAATTTTGTATACTTATAAAAACCCGGTAACAATACAATAATTTTATGAATTTATCTTATTATCCTGTTTAGTTTTTCAAACTACAATACATATTTATTTTTCTATCAACTGCAATGAGTGAAAACTAACATTATGACGTCACACGCATTCGGGTGACGCTTCGGGAGTTGTCGGCGTGTCTTCGGTACTGGATTCAAAGACTAATTTTTATTTTGAAATAACTTTTGAATTATTGCAAAAAAAATAAAAATAAAAACAGTTTTGTTATAAAACTAATATATGATCTTTCCATTTATCACAAAAAAATTTTTCATTCAAATACTCAATTATTATAAATAAGTCAGCCCGAGGCTTTCGGTATATAAGTTCTGATGTAAATCATAATTATATTTTAAAACCGAATTGATTAAAAGTAACGTACTTGGCTGTAGTAATTGCAGTTTTGGGACACAGATAAGCTCCTTATCATTTTAGTCTCTTGAGTTCAGTATATTTGTTTCCAGTACAGAGTTTATGACCTATCAGTTTTAAATAAATAATTCATGCATTGTACTGAAAGTACTAGCCATGTTTAGATTATGATTGGTGGCGTTGGCTCTAAACATTAATAGATACCGCACGGTTTGGTTGGATGTTAAAAATCTGTATTATAATTAAAACCGTTTACCTGTTTTGATATTTTATTGCCTTATTCAAGGGGTGACCTTTTAAATTTATTTCTGACCCCAAAAGTAAGGACCAAGGTCTCTTCTTGTCCGGTTGGGTTAATACTGTGTGAGTTGAGACAGGTGGCAATTCTATGTTAAGATGGTTCAATTGTGCTTCTGCAGAGTTCTAATTGAATAAATAAAGGTTTGAGTTTGAGGTATTTTTGCCTCGTCGGGATCAGCTGTTGCTTCATTTTGTAAGTAACATCTAAATGCGTAATTGAAAGTCGTTACTGGCGCTTTCGCAGATTTACGCTAAAGATAGTGGAAATTGTAGTAACTTTAACTTTTCAAGCCCAAAAGGTTAACTAAGGTACACTTGAACCAATCTCATAAGTTCTAATACTTTTAATCATTATGATTAAAAAAATACTGTAAAACAACAGATGATGAAATTTTCAAAAAGAAAAAAAAATACAAATTTGCCGCGCAATCGACATTAATTGACAGTTCTAAAAGTTTGTACCTATAGGTAATATTAATAGAAATAATTATCGAGATTTAAATGGCTCTACACGAGATTTATTTTGTTTTTTTTATTACTATACTTCATAAAGACACAATTAACTCGTACCTACTCGTAATACGATACCTTGGAGTTGGAGTGAAAATATTGTTTGTAATAATTTGGCTAGGTAACTAATTATTGAAATGAAAATAATAATTAGAAAAATGCATTGTGAAACCGTTTTAAGCAAAAAACGTTTCGATAAACGTAAGTAATTTTATAAGTACCCTCGATAACAATACTTTTTGCAATATCACGCGACACTCCATCGTATCGCATTCAAAATTGGGAATCGGAGTGCGAGGATCTGTGGGTCATGACTGAGGTATTGTTAAATGGTAAGACAATTGTAGGTAACTCATTAGGTTACACATATACATACATATACATACATATTATAATATATATACATATTATATTATATTAACATTTTATCATTACAAGCGATGCGTACAAGCAATAAATTATCGATAGTTAACTTTATTAAATTATCGATAAGGTTTTATCGAACGATGTCCTCCCTAGGACCGAGGAGTACCGTTAGGTCGCGATAAGCTTCGACCAATCGTACGATGCGGGGCCGCGCGCGGGGGGCGCATCACGTTGCGCGAGCGCAGGCCGGCCGCAGAGAGGCAGTCGTGTTCTGACCTCGACGCGGAGCGCATGTCGCTTGATCTCGTAATTTATTGTAAACGTAATTACAAATATATACGTCTTCCTCTATTCTTCGTGTCATTATTCCAATCATCAGTCTTCGGCACTTACCTTACTCCTTACCTACTCCACACTGGTGACCCCGTGAAGAACACATCATGACGGAAAAAACACATACGATGGAGTCGTCTAGTGAGGGGAAAGTGTCGATAGATTCCGACAACGAGGTGTACAAGATGAGCGTGCGTATCCCACCATTTTGGCCAGAAGAGCCGGAGATTTGGTTTGCCCAGGTGGAGGGACAGTTTGCAATCAACCGAATAACTAGTGACCAAACCAAGTTCAATCATGTTATCAACCAACTGGATAACAAATACTCCAAAGAAGTAAAGGACATCATTATACATCCTCCTGAGGAAAACAAATATGAGACATTAAAAGCGACGCTCATCAAACGCCTGACTGAGTCAAACGAAAAGAAGCTGAAGCAACTCCTGATGCACGAGGAGCTTGGAGACAGGAAGCCCTCCCGATTCCTTCGACACCTACAGAGCTTGGCAGGATCCGATGTCCCGAACGACTTCCTAAAAACCATCTGGATCAGCCGTCTCCCCTATGGCACGCAGACTGTCTTGGCGGGTCAACCAGGGACGGCTAAACTAGAAGATCTCGCCGATTTAGCGGACCGGGTCTACGACCTGGCGACTTCAAATCCTGGCGTCGCCTCCGTGAGCCAGGAAAGCGCCGGCTCCGCTCTCAGCGACCTGACGCGTGAGGTGGCCGAACTCCGGAGACAACTACAGAAGCTGGGGTCGGAGAGAAGTGGAAGATCGAGATCCAGGACTGCTCGACCGCGACGCCAGTCAACTTCTAGGCAACGATCGCAGTCCCAGTACCGAAAGTACCCACTTTGCTGGTACCACGGCAAATTTGGAGACAGGGCCAGTAAATGCATTCGCCCCTGTGACTTCAAGGCGGAAAACTCCATGGGCGGTCGATAATGGCGACTGACGATTGCCCATCCTCTACTGGTCGCCTCTTCGTCACCGACCGATCCTCGAAGACGCAATTTCTGGTCGACACTGGTAGCGACCTCTGTGTCTTCCCACGCTCGGTGCTGCGAGATCGTCGTGCTCCAACAGGGTTTCAACTGTGCGCCGCCAACGGGTCCAATATCTCAACATACGGCTACATCCATTTAAATTTAGACTTTGGCTTACGCAGATGCTTTTCTTGGCGTTTTGTAGTAGCAGATGTATCAAAACCTATCATAGGCGTAGACTTTTTGAACTTTTATAATCTTATGGTAGATTGTAGACATAAGCGCTTAGTTGATAATACTACTTCTGTAACTGCTGTAGCTAGCCTCGTAGCTGATTGTAATACTAGCCTTTATTCTGTCAAAGTTGTAACTGGTGATACTCCTTATCACAAAATTCTTACCGAGTTCCCAGAGATCACTCGACCAGCTGGTACGCATCGCACAGTACTCCACAACACCACACATCACATACTCACGACGCCAGGGCCTCCAGTTTCCTCATCACCCCGCCGTCTTGCGCCTGATAAATTAAAAATTGCTCAGCAGGAATTTCAGTCCATGCTCGCCAGCGGGATTGCCAGACCTTCGAAGAGTCCATGGTCCTCTCCGCTTCACCTAGCGTGTAAGAAGGACAACGGTTGGCGGCCGTGCGGCGATTACCGCATGTTGAACGCCCGCACTGTGCCCGACAGGTACCCAATTCGTCATATTCACGATTTTGCCCATTCTATAGCTGGTTGCAAGATCTTTAGCACCCTTGATTTGGTCAAAGCCTATCATCAGATACCTGTCAGCGCAGAGGATATTCCCAAGACGGCAATAACCACACCGTTTGGATTATTTGAATTCCCTTTCATGACCTTTGGCCTTCGAAATGCGGGCCAAACTTTCCAGAGGTTTGTGGACGAGATGACCAGGGGACTAGATTTCGTGTACTGCTATCTCGACGATTTTTTAGTGTTTTCGCGCGACGGCAAGCAGCATGAAGAGCACCTCCGGATCATCTTTGGTAGGCTGAGGGACTACGGCATGGTGATAAACACGTCGAAGTGTGTTTTCGGGGCTAAAGAGGTAACATTTTTAGGTTATAGCATCTCCGAACGAGGCTCCCGACCACTTGACGTCAAAGTCCAGGCGATTAAGGATTTCCCTGCACCCACCAACGTCCGGCAACTAAGGGCATTTTTGGGCATGCTTAATTTTTATAGGAGATTTCTTCCTCACGCTGCTGAAGTTCAAGCCCCTTTGCACGCGTTGTTGACTGGTTCAGTAAAAGGATCACACCCTATCCAGCTCACAAGGGAGACCCTAGCTGCCTTCGAAGCTTGTAAGGAGAGCTTGACTAACGCCGCTCTTCTAGCACATCCAGACTGCTCTGCTAAGCTCGCCCTGGTGACTGATGCGTCAGACAAGGCGATCGGTGCAGTTCTTCAACAATTTAAGGACAACTCGTGGGAGCCGTTAGCTTTTTTCTCACGAAAGTTAAGCCCTTCTCAGGTAAAGTACTCACCTTATGACAGGGAACTACTTGCCATTTATGAAGCGGTAAAACACTTCCGGCATATGCTCGAGGCCCGACACTTCATAGTCTATACTGATCATAAGCCGATCAGTTTTGCATTCCATGAAAGGAAGAAAAACTGTTCACCCAGGCAGTATAGACATTTAGACTTCATTTCCCAGTTCACAACTGATATACGACATATAGCGGGTAAGGATAATGTCGTTGCTGATACCCTGTCGCGGATCGAGGAACTGGGAGCGCCTGTCGACCTCGAGACTTTAGCCAAGGCCCAGGCTGCGGACAACGAGCTTTCTAAGTTACTAGAAGAGGGCTCATCATTGCGCCTGGAGAAACTACACATACCTGGAAGTCGTATAGCTCTGTACTGCGACGTAAGTACGCCGACTTCCAGACCATATGTACCCAAATTTTTCAGGAAGCAGGTCTTCGACAGCCTGCACTCACTCAGCCACCCTGGCGCTAATGCATCGGCTAAATTAGTTGCTGAGCGATTCGTATGGCCAGGAGTGCGCAAGGACTGCAGAGAGTTTGCACGAGCCTGCATTCCATGTCAACGTGCCAAGGTAACACGCCACGTGACTGCTCCATTAGGTACGTTCAATTTACCCAGGACACGGTTTAAACACATCCACATTGACCTTGTGGGACCCCTTCCTCCCTCCAATGGTTACCGGTATTGTTTGACGGCGGTAGATAGGTTTACTCGTTGGCCAGAAGCAATACCGATCGAGGACATCACAGCGGAGACAGTTGCCAAAGCCTTGCTCTCGGGCTGGATAGCTCGATTCGGCTGCCCTACAAATATTACAACCGACCGTGGTCGTCAGTTCGAGTCGGCGCTATTCCAAAGTTTGTCCAAGATAGCCGCGTTCGAACATAAGCATACAACTGCTTACCATCCAACATGCAACGGGCTGGTGGAACGTTTCCATCGACAACTCAAAGCCGCTGTCGTATGTCATGGGAATGAGGGATGGACCGAGTCTTTACCATGGGTGCTGTTAGGCATTCGAACAGCAATCAAAGAAGATCTCCAGTCTTCATCGGCTGAGCTGGTATACGGCGAACCTCTGAGGTTACCGGGTGAATTTTTTAACCCCGTCACAGTAGGTACTACCGATACTTCTGATTTCATAGCTCGCATCAGAAATTTTGCCAGACAGCTGCAGCCAACACCAACAACTCGCCATGGTAAGCCGAATACCTTCGTTTATAAGGATCTCGCCACTTGTGATCACGTTTTCCTCCGTGAAGACGCATCACGTGGGTCTCTAACACCGGCTTATTCAGGTCCACATAAAGTTTTATCAAGGGGAAGTAAAGTTTTTAAGATATTGTTAAAGAACAACGAGGTCACAGTATCGATAGACCGTATTAAACCGGCCTTCATACTGTCTGACCATAAAGAAGAACCTCCGCCAGTTATACCCAAAGAGTATGTCACTCGTTCTGGGCGCCGGGTAAGATTTACTGATTTTTATCGCCCTTGACGGTCTCTGGAGGGGGGTGGTGTAGGTAACTCATTAGGTTACACATATACATACATATACATACATATTATAATATATATACATATTATATTATATTAACATTTTATCATTACAAGCGATGCGTACAAGCAATAAATTATCGATAGTTAACTTTATTAAATTATCGATAAGGTTTTATCGAACGATGTCCTCCCTAGGACCGAGGAGTACCGTTAGGTCGCGATAAGCTTCGACCAATCGTACGATGCGGGGCCGCGCGCGGGGGGCGCATCACGTTGCGCGAGCGCAGGCCGGCCGCAGAGAGGCAGTCGTGTTCTGACCTCGACGCGGAGCGCATGTCGCTTGATCTCGTAATTTATTGTAAACGTAATTACAAATATATACGTCTTCCTCTATTCTTCGTGTCATTATTCCAATCATCAGTCTTCGGCACTTACCTTACTCCTTACCTACTCCACAGTAAGCTGAGATGTGGCCTATGATGGAGCGCGCTTCCCTAGAAGGAAGCATTAGCATTTATCTACATTATTTTGATATTATATGATATAGAAATTGTTAAAATTCTATATCATGCCGTAAAATATCGCCACTGACCACCTATAACTTTTCCTGTATTAACTGAACATACAGGAATATGGTTTTCGGGCTTCTCTTATCTCTTTATAGTGCTTGTATCCTCAATGTATACCACCATGACATTGTGGCGTTGCCACTTTTATTATCTATATTTTATTATGTGTGGCGTTCCGAAACGGAACGCACTTGATCGAATTTTAAATTGATTCGACGATAGTGAAAATGATTCACTAGGACAATAGTTAATACGCAAAACGCAATACGCAGTTGATACGTATTTAATACCAATACTCAATGATTGTCTCCTGCTAACCTGTACAGACTAGACTCATTGTGGTGACTGGTGAAACATTGTATAGCATTAACAACATAGTACTGTATTATTGAAAGATCGATTAAAGGTTTATTTTACAATCTACGGCTTTCATTATACATGGGTAACAAAACCCCATAACATATTCGGTTTTACTCCGGACAACATCTTCAGCCACCCAATCCCTTTGCTTGAAGTCCAAATCCAGCGGAGGACAATAATCGTCATTTACTAAAATTGAAGGTTTTTCGTCCTAGTATAAAAGTTGTCTGGATCCCATTTTATACTCAATCTATAGTATAATACTATAGATATCATGTGAAACGTGACTTGGAAAAAAATCATTCAAATAAATCACAAAATAAAAATTTGAAACAATTTTAAAAGTTACGAAAAGCCCAATTATACCTACGTCAAAATGACGCACAACATCCTCTTTACAACCAAATGGCGGAATTTACATGGATGAGCCAACTATGTACTGCTAGGTCTCGACGGCTAATGAGTTGGTTCTGGATTTTGCAGCGATTCGATGGTAAATATAGAAGAGTTCATACGTCAAATTTACGTAGATTGGACTTCTAGGGTTAAATGCATAAATACCTAAATGATGTTTTGTTTTTATTATCTAATAACGATAAAAAAACCCGTTGATTTCATTCGTTTTTCAAGCTACGTGCATAGTTTTTCCACTAAAAAGCCTCAATTGAGTCATAAAGTACACAAAAACACAAATTTCAAGCATAATAAGTCACATCATTTCTATAAAACCAAAACTGGCAATAATATAAGTCGTGTTGTGCGATTATGAACATAGTGCATAAGGGCATAAGTCGTTATATAGCTAACTTAATTGTCTTACCATTTAACAATACCTCAGTCATGAACCACAGATCCTCGCACTCCGATTCCCAATTTTGAATGCGATACGATGGAGTGTCGCGTGATATTGCAAAAAGTATTGTTATCGAGGGTACTTATAAAATTACTTAAAATTAATTAAGTTTAGGTAAGTTGATATTCAACTAATAATCCATCGTGCTATTATCTCGAATAGCCTCCTGGATAAGCAGGTAATTATTAAATAATTAAATAAACAATTATATACCAATAAAATAACCATTGTGACCTATTTATTTACAATTATGTATATGTAATGAAGTAACATTTAATAAACTACTTATATGCTTTTAAAATTCCGTAAAATTATCATAATTACATATATAAACTTCGGAGATCATAATTATATCTCTGGACTACTGGGTTTTTCTACTGCATTTAATTCTACTGATTCTTTGTCAATAGTATCAGATTTCGGGGCATCACACCCTCTTCGATCTGCCGATATAATTTCCTTCATTTTTTTCTCTAACTCCTGATAAAACTCTTCTGGGTCATCGTCATCTTTTCTTTTAGGTACCACTTCAATATTTAGCTCTGGTAAAGATTCACTCGAGTCAGTACTGCTGCGTCGCTCTCGCGATTCTGATGAGGGAGATAACCCTGAAAGTAAATGAACAATGATTTAGTTATTATACCTTTTCTTTATTTTTCCGATCGCATTGGAATCACTACATAGTATAAAACAAAGTCGCTTTCTCTGTCCCTATGTCCCTTTGTACGCTTAAATCTTTGAAACTACGCAACGGATTTTGATGCGGTTTTTTTAATAGATAGAGTGATTCAAGAGGAAGGTGTATATGTATAATAATTAAATTAAATAGTGGAGAAGTACTGTTATTTTTGAGGTTTCTAATGTGATGCCGTAAATAATTACATTTTTTCCTCTTACCTACATTGCAAACGCAGGCTAAACCCTACGAGTTTTATCAAAATAATGTACTAAGTATTGAAAAGGTCTACAGAAAAGTCCGTGATGGTATATATTATGTCTATCTCTTATGGATAACCCACAATAACTTTCTTTTGTCATTTACTTTAAAAATTGCGGGACGTAGCGTTTGCGGCGGTACCGGCCGGCCGCCATTGCACCCGTGCGAAGCCGGGGCGGGTAGCTAGTTTATATAATATAAAGAATAGTTTATGAGCAAACATAAACTACAAGTATCTTTTGCACATGATATCCCTCATAGAAGTGGACTTCATCACAGGGCCGTAGCTAGTCGAATTTGAGGTAGGGCAGCGGTTCATCATCATTATCTCCAGCAAAATTAGCCATAAGAGGTTAAAAAATACTAATAGCAGTACAGGCTTCTATTTTGATAAAATAAATATTGTCTCAACTTACTTGGTTCCTCCTCAAAATATTCTTCATTACTTAAGCGCGACATATTTAATTAATAGAGTTTTGTTTGATTTAACAATTAAATGAGATTATCGTGTTTAAAAAAATACTCTTGAAGAGGGTAGACGTGAATTAAAAGAATTCTAATTACGATGATCTGGGATCAGGAGTTGCCATTTGAAAAAAAAAGAAGAAGAAGAAGAATTACGATGATAGTCATGCCTAAACTGTGAACACGAAATGAAATGAGATAACTAAATAAACATTTAATTAAGTGTACAAATTGTATTTATCCATATAAAAATTCGCCAGTGTGATTCGTTTTTGGTTCAAGCAGTCACAAAATTCATCGATTTACCTATACTTTATATAATTATCTGTGTTCAGAGTATTCGGCCTGATTACCGGCTGTATGCCTATTTACCTAATATCGCTCATTTGCTTCTATAACGTGACAAAGTCAAAATCTCAATTGTTGGGAAAACGCATTTGAAAGTTTAAAATTCCTGTAACTTTTTAATTATTATGCTTAGACTATTCAGCTCAATATAACATATTAAAACGTTCTCGTTTTTTTGAATCAAATTATATTCAGAACTTTATTAGTAATTCGAGAATCAGTATGATCTTTTAATTTTTCTAGCATAAGTGAATTTTCATTATTTCCTGGGACAAGATTTACAATCTTCCTTCATTTCTTCATCAGACCTTCAGACCTTTCATCTGAAAAATAAATTAAGTAATCAGACAACATTTTTATCATTTATAATGCAACATTGTAGTGTATTCGTTGTAAAAATGTATTATTTTTCATGAAAAATGTGTTAACTTGAGATAACCAACATAAAGACAAAACATTTTGTACTTTTATTATCAACTGTAACGGAACATATTAAATTAACCAACAAAAAACATTGTTCATTTCAGCAACAACGGGACATTCCTATGTAAACCGTAGCATGCGAATACTATTTTTACTACAATAATGACCCACATGCAAATGTCCCGTTATAGTTGAAAATATAAATCACTAAAAAAACAAAAAGCTGTACTTACCTTTCAGCAAAACCGTGACACAATAAGCTGTTACGATTTTACCGCAATCGGGCAGCAGTTTCCTTCTCAAGGGAGTAGCAACAACTGACATGAACCGTTCTTGCATTAAATTCAAGAGCCTAAAGAGATTTCGCTAAACCGATAGTCGCCGACCTTTTCCCTCATAACTCGGTCATTTTTGGAGCTAGAAATATCGCGTTTTAGCAGAAAGTAGAGCGCGATGCGCCGGATTCTACTGTGTCATTATTCCATAACGATACATATGCTCGTTAACACGTTCTTGTCGCAAATTTTTTTATTTTATTTTATTTTATTAGTTTCCAAACAGCTTATACAACAATATAACAAACAAATTATTCAAGTACAATTAATAACGTTCTATGTATAAGCCTATTCTATGGATACACAAATGTTTAGAGTGTGAAAGATGTAAAAACAATTAAAAATACTGTTACCACAACAATAAAAAAAAAAAAAAAATACAATAAAAGATATACTTATAGGCTAACAAGATTCGACATAAATCCGTATGCTTCAGGTGCTACGCAGAGCAGTAAGTACTAGGCGACGAAAACTGGTTAGACTATTTGAAAAAATGTCAATAGTGTTATCTTTATTAACTATTTCGTTATATAGTCGGCATAACCTATATACTGGGTTATTATAAGAAATATATAAGCGAGTGGCGGGTATATAGAAGGGTTTAGCGTTCCGAGTGACACGAGCGTTACAATATAAAGAGAATTTACAAAGTATATCGGTGTGAATTAGGTTATTGATAATTTTATACATATAGGTTAAATCAATGAATTTACGTCGCATTTCAAGTGAATCCAAATTGAAATATTTAAGTCGAATGTCATAGGTGGGCAAGGATCTTCTAAGGTGTTCACGATTGCATAGAGAACGTAAAAATCGTTTTTGTACCGATTCGAGCTTGTCGATATGTGTTTTGTAGAATGGAGACCACACTGAGGAGCCATATTCAAGGGTGCTACGGACCAGAGATTTATAAAGAATTAGGACACTATTTTTATTTTTAAAAGATCTGGACATTCGTAATATAAAGCCTAAATTTTGATTGGCTTTTTTGACAGTAGATTCGACATGATCGATAAATGATAAACTTTTATCGAATGTCACCCCTAGATCTCGTATGAATTCTTTACGACCTAAGATAATATTTGAAATTTGATACGAAAAGTTAATACTGTTTACTTTATTAGTAAATGTGACAACATGACACTTAGAGGTATTTAATTTCATTAAATTTCTCTTACACCAGGCATGAAGAGCAATTAAGTCTTCTTGAAGCAACTGACAGTCAGCAATATTATCGACTTTTCTATATAGTTTCAGATCATCCGCATAAAGTAGACATTTACTACCTATATTAAATCGTAAGGGTGCATCATTTATAAAAACCGCGAACAAAAGAGGGCCAAGATGGGAACCTTGGGGAACACCGGAAGGAACAGAATAGGGTTCAGATAGGTAGCCGTTGAGAGCAACTATTTGAGTGCGGTTTTTAATGTACGAGATGATCCAACGCAATAAGTTCCCATGTATGCCACAAATCATCAGCTTTTTAATCAGGAGCTCATGGTTGACTTTATCGAACGCCTTCTGAAAGTCGGTGTAAATGACATCCACTTGTCCTTTGTTGTCCAAAGTTTCTAGGAGATAGTCAGCATATTCAGTTAAATTAGATGTTGTTGATTTACGCGCGACAAATCCATGTTGTTCAGAAATAAGTAAAGGTTTAACAAAATTATAAATTTGATTGTAAATAACACGTTCAAATATTTTAGCAAAGCAATTTAGTATGCAGATAGGTCTGTAATTACAACAGTCCGATCTATCGCCGGATTTGAATATTGGAATTACGTGAGCGATCTTCCAAAAGTCAGGAAAGATGCCTGTAGATAGAGATCTATTAAAAATTATATAAAGTGGTAAGGTGAGTTCGTTATAGCAAGATTTAACAAAATGAGATGGAATACCGTCCGGTCCAGGACCCTTGTTCGGATCCAATTGTTTAAGAAGTTTTTTAACATCATGCGCTTCAATTACTACTTTGTTAAGACAATTAGACCAATTGTTGTGGAAGGGATCCTCAACAATGGCATTATTTTCATATACAGAATGGAAATATTTAGCAAATGTTTGACAGATATCACTACCCTTAGTAGCAACAATGTTATTATATTTAACTAGTTGGGGAAAACTTGAACATTTATTTTTACTCTTTACGTAATTCCAGAATAATTTAATGTTACCTTTATGTAGACACGATTCAACATCTTTTAAATAATTGTTATAACACTCCTTCATCATCTTTTTAGACCTTTTACGCAAAAGAGAGAAAGTGTCATAATCACGTGGGTTTTTATACATTTTAAATTTATGATGAAATTTCTCTTTTTCCCGTAGGCATTTGATTAGAGAGTTACTAAACCAAATAGGTATTGATGAATTTCTTTGTTGCTTATAAGGTGTATTATTTTTAATGATGAGATTTAGAGTGTCATAAAACTGTGTTAGATTTTCATTTATATCCGCGGAGGAAAGGAGAACCTTCCAATCAATATTCCTAAGTTCATCTTTACATTTATTTATATCACATTTTCTAAAATTTAAGATTTTATTATTCTTACATGGTTCGAGGGACGGGACGTGAATGTCATTCACACACACTTCAAAAGGTGGATGATGAACGTCCATTTTACTAAGTGCGATTGAGGGTTCAAGTGATACCGGAATCAAACGGGCAAAAAATAAATCCAGAGTGCGATTATTGTCATTTTTGATAAAGTTGTACTGGTTAAGGTTGCCATAAGTCATCAAGTCTAAAATTAAGTTGACTTTAACGTCATTAAACAAAGGTCTAGGAGTAGCAGTTTTCGTCGCGTTACAATTAATCCAATCTAAATTAGGAGTATTGAAATCCCCCAGTAAAATAAAAGAATCATCGGATCCTGACAAAATCTCAGTAGTATTATTATAGAAAGCTTTCAGTTTATCAATGGAAAGATCCGGTGGTAAGTACACTAGACATATTTTTATAATTTTGCTAATGTGTTTATTTTTAAAGTTAATTAAGCTTAGCCAAATACATTCCACATTAGTTTCCCATTCGAAAACTCTATTAACTATGTAATCTTTTTTTACTGCAATTAAAACACCTCCACCAGAAATTTTATGACTAGTGCACTTATCCCGATCTCTCCTGAAAATTCTATAGCGATTATCCAATATTTCACTATCTTTAATTGAAGGATCGAGATTAGTTTCTGTTAAACAGATAATATCGTAATTGCAGTTTAATACATTTAAAAAGAAATCCTGAAGCTTACTTCTAATTCTGTTTATATTCTGGTAAAAAATTAGCATAATGCAGCGGTTAAAAAAATAATAATAATAAAAATTAAATGTAGATGCAGATAATTATGTAAAGACTATGGCAGATTTTTAATCTTATCTAGACTATTAATGATTACAGCTGGAGAATGTTCGTTTTTTCTC
Source organism: Colias eurytheme (assembly GCF_061535395.1). NCBI lineage: Eukaryota > Metazoa > Arthropoda > Insecta > Lepidoptera > Pieridae > Colias > Colias eurytheme. Next base: position 3,513,294 of record NC_143011.1, on the reverse strand, counting down.
ATATAGACCTTCCCAAACTTAACCCACACGAACTTGTAATCAAGTGTCTTAGAAGCTTGTCTAGCCTCCATGAAAATATGTCTCATTTCTGGTGTGAGATTTTCAGCTACATAAACTTGTTTAACTTCACCTACAACACCGAGGTCAAGCGAGTTCAATACATTCCTGGAGTTAGATTTGTTGTAGCGATGCACTGCTGATAATATCATATCGCGATGCCTAGGAGTCATCAATGTAACCAAAATAGTGCGCGGGCGGTCGGTACTTTTCACCCGTTTGGCCACACGATAGCAAGAAATAACAGCATCGTTGGGAAGCGAGACAGATATTTTATCCAACAAGTTAGACACAATTGAACTTAAGTTCTCATCCTTTTTTTCAGGTACGCCATGTAATTCAAAATTATGTCTTCTGGATATTTGTTCCAATTGGTTAACCTTATTTTGAAGAGTTTTCAAATTATTGTCAATAGTAGAAGTACTGACTTTTAATTCAGTTGTAGTTAATGTCTGTGACGAGGAATCAGCTTGCATATCGTCGAACTTCTTCGAGAGAAATTCTAGTGAGCTTTCGTGTTCAACTAGTTTGTTTTTAATGTCCACAATTGAGTTCTTCGTACACTTCAGAGCGGCCTCATTACGATTGCTTATATCTTTTAATTTACTGGAGCATTCCACTACAGAGTCTAGATCGGTGCGAAGTGACTGAAAGCACTTTTTCATTTCGATTATTTCAGATTGTAAACAATCAAGAGCCCCACTGAAAGTGTCTATCTTCTCTTCTTGTTTGTCTAATCTCAATTGCATATCACTACGGAATGATTTGAGCTCCGACAAGATGGTAGAAAAATTCGCGGAGTCACCAATGGAGGAAGCAGCCACAGGGGACGTCACTGCACGAGGAGAAGGCCTAATAGGTGTGTTTGTGTTGTCACCACCCCTTCGAGAAGCAGCAACACAAGCGGGACATATCCAATTAGTACGGGCCACTTGTGAAGAATTGGTTGATAGAACGCATTCCGTATGATAAAGTGCACCACATTTAGTGCATTTGATTCTCTTATGCGTCACTAATACGTTCAAATTACATGCCAAACATTCTCCAGCCATAATTAATCAATGATCGTGTAGACACAGCATTAGCAGAAAATATTCATATAATTTTTTTATCTATGGCAACTTTTGTGTGAATTGGCAGTTGACACTTGACAGTGAGTTATGACAGTTGCAGATGTTATTGTTATTTTGTTGTTGAAAAACTAGGTTGTTCAAAATGAGCGATATGTAGTATAAAAAATTGTCCCTGGAGTAGCATAAATGGCGAAAAATCGCCTACGTTGGCAACACTGATTAAAAACAAAAATTAGCATCAAACTTGTGTTTAGCTATCGGTTTAAATGTGTGGGTTTGGCGACAGTGGTTTTCATATTAATAATTATGACACTATAGCACTTCTATTTGTTTTAATTGCTCCGAGGTTTTTACTGTTCTGTGCCCGAGACCAGTGTTGCCAGCAAGACTAACATAAAATTTGCTAAATGGCTGTTAAAATTTTGCCAAAATTTTGCTAAAGGATTTATAATTAAGCTAAATATTTTGCTAAAAATTTTTAATGTCAAATAAAACGACATTTTACTTAAAATTTTATATATCCAACACATTTATTTACACATAATATGTAAATAATGACATCATAAATAATAACATCTCTTATTCGAGTGTGTTATTATCAAATAAAATATTAATATCTTGGTCTTCATCCGCAGCCGATAATGTTGACGTAGACGTGGAAGCCTCATTGCCAAGACTATATATTTCCTTGGTGCCTATAGAGCGCAGTACATTATCCGGAACTGTGTAAGAGTAGCAGCATTTTCCTGCCCTCTTTAGGTCGAATCTTATGTATAAAATGGCATTTAAAGTTTTTACCGACAAACGGTTGCGAAGCTTAGTTTTGACGACATTCATTTGGCTAAAAACACGTTCTATTTCCGCGTTGGAATGTGGTAGTGATAATAATGATATTGCCAGCTGTGATAAATCTGCAAAAGGGTTATTACCAGCTGCGTCTTTATAATCCATTACTTCATTCCAGAATTCCAAGGTGGAAGTTGTGCATGTCCATGAAATGTCGACTAAATTTACGTATGCAAGGTAGCAAAACTGTAGTTGGTTGGTTTAACTATCTCATCGACGTTTGGGTCCGTTCAATGTAAAGATATTAAGATTTAAGACTGTTGAAAATAATCTTAAGGTTAATAGCGCCTTTACAGTTTACATACTATCGTCAGATAATGTCTGTTTAATTGCATAGAGAAAAGAAAAACCCATCCAGGTTTTCTGAAGGTTTTTGAAGTGAAAGTTCTTTATCGGGGTTGAAAAAAAATTTAGCGTGACATTTTTCCGTTACGCACCATTTTTTTTCTTATCCCTATCACGCGTGATTCGACATATTTCTGTAAAGTTGCATATAGTAAATTATTTTTTTTGAAAAAATAAGGTCATAAAGAAGTTTCATTTCGTGCGTAGTACACGCACATATTCACACCTCGATCTAGAAATAAATGCATTAAAACAACACGTGCGCTATATGGAACAGCAGCGTCTGGATACCGTCATAGAAGTTGCCAACATTCCGTCTCGTCCTAATGAAGACCTTAATGACTTATGTAACAAGTTAGCTGATAACCTAAATCTAACCAAAGAAGGAATCTCCAACGTGAAGCGCCTGGAAGGAAGAAACGGACAGGATGGATGTATTCAACTGGAGTTCAAACAGGAGGAATTATGTAATATGTGGGTACGTGCTTCCAGACGCAGAGAGGTACTTGTGGGACAGGTGGTATGTGATGAAGCAGTACCAGCAGCTAAAACCAAAGTGATAGTACGCAAAGCCCTAACTAAAGCGAATAAAACCCTGCTGTGGCAAGCTAAGCAAAAATTAACACCAAATTATAAATATGTGTGGTTCCAGAATGGGAATATATTAATCCGTAAATCAGAGAATAATAAACCTATTGTGATCAGAAGCGAAACAGACATTGAAAATCTCCTCAACCAGGCAGCACCAGCACATCATCGGCGGTAATAGATATAGTATTTTATGTAGGTCACCATAGTTCAGTCGAATATCCCAAGCAATAATTTAGAACTTTTTAATTGTAGTACATATAACTCATTTTGTAAAAATGTTCCATCGTTAGCGAAATCTCAATTTAAGTTAAATTTAGTCCATATAAATGTAAGATCACTAATTAAAAATTTTTGTTATGTTTTAGAATTAATAAACAGTTCATGTTCACCAATAGATATTCTCATATTAACTGAAGTAAACATTAAAGATAATATCGCAAATATGTTCAATGTAAATGGCTATATAATGCACAAAAAGTTACGTAAGAATAAAAAAGGTGGCGGTATTATAATATACATACGGAACGTTCACGTATTTACATTCAAACATCACACTTTAAATCACTGTGAATCAATCATAGGTCATTTAACGACTAATCACAAATACGTTGCAACAATTTGTGCAATATATAGGCCACCCAACGAAAGTAAATACTTGTTCGTAAGGGAGATAAAGGATCTTTTATCTAGTAAACCTTTTAAACACTTAGATATTTTTGTTTTAGGAGACATGAACATAGATATAAAAATAAAGGGTAACATTCAAGATTTTTACATAAATAGCATGGCCGAGTGCGGTCTAACAAGTGTTATAACCGATTATACAAGAATTGAAATAAGAAACCAAATAATAACGCGTAGCGTAATCGATCACATTTTTGTAAGGACGCAATTGTTAGACCTGTACTCGGGCGCGCTCGGCACTGCAATGGCTGATCACCGTATGATCGTATTGTCGTGCATTGGACAATCATTAGCACATGTACAGGGTGACGTTAAAGTCATTCGAAAAATAGATAACAATAAACTTAATAATTTGCTTGATCATGTTAGCTGGGATGATTTTACGAATACAGAGTGTCCATATAAATTATATGATAACTTAAAAAATACCATCCAAAATTGTTATAATCAATCACAATTTGAACAAATAATTTCAACATCAAGTAAAAGAAACAAAGATCCTTGGATTACTAGCACCATAAAAACTATGTGTGAAAAAAAAGATTTATCTTTTATTGACTGGAAAAATGACCCGACTAATAAAATACTTCGATTAAAATACAATAAATTACGTAATAAAACGCGTAAATTCATAGAAAAATCAAGAAATAATTACTATCATAATCAAATAATTAATCAAAACTACAACAATAGTCACGCTTTATGGCAAATTTTGAATTCATTAACAGGTCGCTGCAAAAATTCAATAGACAACTGTATCTTAAAAGCATTTCATAAAAATAACATAGACATTAAAACAATTGCTAATAATTTTGCACAAGAATTTTATTATAGTATTAAAAAAATCATTCCTAAATGCAATAAGCGTCTATTATGTGAAAATGATTATTATTATCCACAAAATAAATCAATGCTACTTAAAAAAGCTAACAGAGATAAAGTATGTAATATAATTAAAAAACTTAATATCAATAAAGCTCCCGGATTCGACAACATTCGATGTATTGACATAAAAAATATATGCACTAAAATCGTAGATATTATAGTTAAATTTATTAATGCATCTATTGTTAATGCTAAATATCCTTTAGAGTTAAAAACTGGAATAATCCGACCTATTCACAAAAAGGGTACGCGAAGTGAGTATGAAAATTATCGCCCGATTACCATTCTTCCGGTATTAGACAAAATCGTGGAAAAATTTATAGCCGAACAAATGCAGAATTTCTATGCCGAAAATAAAATTTTATCTGTCTCTCAATTTGGATTTCAACCGTGTAAGTCAACTTCACAACTTTTGTCAAAATTTACAGATGAAGTAAACTCATGTCTCGATAACAAAAAACATGTACTGCTATTATTTATCGATTATAGTAGGGCATTCGATACACTCAGGCATGACACTCTTATACACAAACTAGACAACTCCGGTATCCGTGGACCTCTTCTGGGATGGTTTGTTATTCGCAAGGAAGACAAAAGAAGTGACTACATAAACCGGTTCCTTATCTATTCATGACATACAAATACAGGGTGTTCATTACAATGTTGTTTATTATGTTTATTTTATTGTTTTAATTAATTCGAGAAAATATCTTTTGTATATTATTTTGTAGTTTTTAATATTAACATCCTTCTTGACTTTTTGTGGCATAGAATTAAGTATAGTGGGTAATAAGAAATTAGCCGTACGCTTCCCATAAAGATTGTGTACTTTAGGAATAATTAATTTTTTATTAGTTATTTGTCTGGTAGCAAACTGATGCGAAATGGGATTTTGAAAGTTTATGTTATGAAATTGTTCTATGAGAAAAATCTTTTGAAACATTTGTCTTATTGGCAGTACATTACAATAGCTAAATAGTTCGAGAGGTTTATCTTTAAACTTGTTTTTAATATTAATAGGTACAATTTTTTTTATTAGTCTTAGTTGTAAATTTGTGATTCTATCAATGTAAGTATTAAATGTACGTCCATAACTTGTGATACCGTATTGTATTATTGATTCTGCCAATGATCTATAGATACCGAGAAGAATTTTGTATGGTACTTTATTTCTGATGATATATAATTTTGAGAGTATGGCCCTAAGTTTATCACACAGATGGTCTATATGATGGTTCCAATTAAATCTGTTATCAACAATCAGTCCTAAGTAAGTATAATAAGGCACTTGGTCCACACATTCACACGAGCAGTCCGGGTTATAATATGTAGCTTTGTGAAGACATACGTGATTGTGTGCCGTGATTTTAAAATTATTAAAGTTTTTCAAATGACTCGAGTGTACATGTACTATTTTTGTTTTCTTAACATTTATGACAAGACCCGCATCGTGCGACCACATTAGGATACGCGTAAAATCTTCCTGTAACTGTTGAGCTGCAGTATTAATATTTTTGTCTGAGGCTATTAGACAGGTGTCATCAGCATATTGATAGATAGAACAGTGGTTGATGACATGTTCCATATCATTTACATACGCCAAGTACAATAAAGGTCCTAACACCGAGCCCTGTGCTGTACCCTCGGTGATGGTCATTTCATTGCTCATTTCATCGCCTACTTTAACACGAAATTTTCTATTAGCAAGATAATCTTTAAACCATCCCAGAAGAGGTCCACGGATACCGGAGTTGTCTAGTTTGTGTATAAGAGTGTCATGCCTGAGTGTATCGAATGCCCTACTATAATCGATAAATAATAGCAGTACATGTTTTTTGTTATCGAGACATGAGTTTACTTCATCTGTAAATTTTGACAAAAGTTGTGAAGTTGACTTACACGGTTGAAATCCAAATTGAGAGACAGATAAAATTTTATTTTCGGCATAGAAATTCTGCATTTGTTCGGCTATAAATTTTTCCACGATTTTGTCTAATACCGGAAGAATGGTAATCGGGCGATAATTTTCATACTCACTTCGCGTACCCTTTTTGTGAATAGGTCGGATTATTCCAGTTTTTAACTCTAAAGGATATTTAGCATTAACAATAGATGCATTAATAAATTTAACTATAATATCTACGATTTTAGTGCATATATTTTTTATGTCAATACATCGAATGTTGTCGAATCCGGGAGCTTTATTGATATTAAGTTTTTTAATTATATTACATACTTTATCTCTGTTAGCTTTTTTAAGTAGCATTGATTTATTTTGTGGATAATAATAATCATTTTCACATAATAGACGCTTATTGCATTTAGGAATGATTTTTTTAATACTATAATAAAATTCTTGTGCAAAATTATTAGCAATTGTTTTAATGTCTATGTTATTTTTATGAAATGCTTTTAAGATACAGTTGTCTATTGAATTTTTGCAGCGACCTGTTAATGAATTCAAAATTTGCCATAAAGCGTGACTATTGTTGTAGTTTTGATTAATTATTTGATTATGATAGTAATTATTTCTTGATTTTTCTATGAATTTACGCGTTTTATTACGTAATTTATTGTATTTTAATCGAAGTATTTTATTAGTCGGGTCATTTTTCCAGTCAATAAAAGATAAATCTTTTTTTTCACACATAGTTTTTATGGTGCTAGTAATCCAAGGATCTTTGTTTCTTTTACTTGATGTTGAAATTATTTGTTCAAATTGTGATTGATTATAACAATTTTGGATGGTATTTTTTAAGTTATCATATAATTTATATGGACACTCTGTATTCGTAAAATCATCCCAGCTAACATGATCAAGCAAATTATTAAGTTTATTGTTATCTATTTTTCGAATGACTTTAACGTCACCCTGTACATGTGCTAATGATTGTCCAATGCACGACAATACGATCATACGGTGATCAGCCATTGCAGTGCCGAGCGCGCCCGAGTACAGGTCTAACAATTGCGTCCTTACAAAAATGTGATCGATTACGCTACGCGTTATTATTTGGTTTCTTATTTCAATTCTTGTATAATCGGTTATAACACTTGTTAGACCGCACTCGGCCATGCTATTTATGTAAAAATCTTGAATGTTACCCTTTATTTTTATATCTATGTTCATGTCTCCTAAAACAAAAATATCTAAGTGTTTAAAAGGTTTACTAGATAAAAGATCCTTTATCTCCCTTACGAACAAGTATTTACTTTCGTTGGGTGGCCTATATATTGCACAAATTGTTGCAACGTATTTGTGATTAGTCGTTAAATGACCTATGATTGATTCACAGTGATTTAAAGTGTGATGTTTGAATGTAAATACGTGAACGTTCCGTATGTATATTATAATACCGGCACCTTTTTTATTCTTACGTAACTTTTTGTGCATTATATAGCCATTTACATTGAACATATTTGCGATATTATCTTTAATGTTTACTTCAGTTAATATGAGAATATCTATTGGTGAACATGAACTGTTTATTAATTCTAAAACATAACAAAAATTTTTAATTAGTGATCTTACATTTATATGGACTAAATTTAACTTAAATTGAGATTTCGCTAACGATGGAACATTTTTACAAAATGAGTTATATGTACTACAATTAAAAAGTTCTAAATTATTGCTTGGGATATTCGACTGAACTATGGTGACCTACATAAAATACTATATCTATTACCGCCGATGATGTGCTGGTGCTGCCTGGTTGAGGAGATTTTCAATGTCTGTTTCGCTTCTGATCACAATAGGTTTATTATTCTCTGATTTACGGATTAATATATTCCCATTCTGGAACCACACATATTTATAATTTGGTGTTAATTTTTGCTTAGCTTGCCACAGCAGGGTTTTATTCGCTTTAGTTAGGGCTTTGCGTACTATCACTTTGGTTTTAGCTGCTGGTACTGCTTCATCACATACCACCTGTCCCACAAGTACCTCTCTGCGTCTGGAAGCACGTACCCACATATTACATAATTCCTCCTGTTTGAACTCCAGTTGAATACATCCATCCTGTCCGTTTCTTCCTTCCAGGCGCTTCACGTTGGAGATTCCTTCTTTGGTTAGATTTAGGTTATCAGCTAACTTGTTACATAAGTCATTAAGGTCTTCATTAGGACGAGACGGAATGTTGGCAACTTCTATGACGGTATCCAGACGCTGCTGTTCCATATAGCGCACGTGTTGTTTTAATGCATTTATTTCTAGATCGAGGTGTGAATATGTGCGTGTACTACGCACGAAATGAAACTTCTTTATGACCTTATTTTTTCAAAAAAAATAATTTACTATATGCAACTTTACAGAAATATGTCGAATCACGCGTGATAGGGATAAGAAAAAAAATGGTGCGTAACGGAAAAATGTCACGCTAAATTTTTTTTCAACCCCGATAAAGAAGTTTCACTTCAAAAACCTTCAGAAAACCTGGATGGGTTTTTCTTTTCTCTATGCAATTAAACAGACATTATCTGACGATAGTATGTAAACTGTAAAGGCGCTATTAACCTTAAGATTATTTTCAACAGTCTTAAATCTTAATATCTTTACATTGAACGGACCCAAACGTCGATGAGATAGTTAAAATAATTTTAAAGCAATCAAGTTACGTACTCAAACTAAATCTAGACCCGTATTCCAATCATAACATTTATCTTAGGCCAGCTGTTATTTGAACACGCTAATTATCTGCGACATTGTATTATGAACTGCCTAAATAAGGACCTAATAAATTCTCCCAAGTAAAAATTCAAAACTAAATGCCTCGATTTACCTTTTATTCGATCAAAGTAAATCTGTAACATTTCATAAAACTTCATATCGTAAAACTGTATACTGTGAATTGTTCACAACTTTATTTTAAGAAATTACCTCAAATATCACCTTAAATAAAACCTACGAAAAGTTTTTTTTTTAAACCTCTAATGCACTAGTTAAGGCATTACTTTTCGTTTTTAATCGAATAGCAATAAGGCTGTCTTTGTGTAGCAATTAATTGTTATTTGTCAAGGGTTATAGCCTAAATAAAAACTAACGCAGGTAGTTTAAGAAATTAATGCGGGTAGTCAAGAAACTAACGCGGGTAGTTAAGAAACTAATTTGAAAGTAATTCGCATACTGTTTTTGTTCTGATACACGGACAAGTGAATGTTTATTGTTTACGTTCGATTGAAGGATCTGGATGCAGTGTACCAATTAATGTGCTTTCTTTGTTAGTGTTAGCTCACAAAATAACAAACATTAAAGCAATTCGTTACTTAATTTATCTTGATGGCAGTGCTTACGCCACAAAGTATTTTTTAAAATTACGTGAATTACCTACTAAAGTGAACCCGTCCCTGAATAAGTGAAATAGGTACTGTTAATTTATCACTGCGTAACTAAGATGGGCTGAATGTAATGGAATAAGTTTTAACTAACTACAAAACCGTAAAGCAATATCGCACGACCTAATAACAACAACACTGCGTAAATAAGTTGAGTTAAATGTAATGCAATACGATTTAACTATACACTGGTCTGTAGGCTACAACTTTTAACAAAATCTAATCGTTACATTCGGTACAACCTGTAAATCAGCACTGTTTTTAACCGACTTCAAAAAAAAGGAGGAGGTTATCAATTCGGCCGGTATGTTTTTTTTTTTTTTTATGTATGTACACCGATTACTCAGAGGTTTCTGAACCGATTTACGTGATTCTTTTTTTGTTCGATGCGGGATGGTGTCGAATTGGTCCCATAAAAATTTTATTCGGATAGGCCCCGTAGTTTTATTTTATGAGCATTTTTGTCTGTATTTGTAAATGTTGCAAGTGCAAGTTTGAAGTCGGTTGTTTTTAACGCAGTTATTGACTTGTTGTGCAGCATTTTGCCGCGGCTGTGACCATTTTCCTCAATTAATTTAAAATAAATTTTGTAACTAATGTTTTTGGCAATAAATTTCTTTTTCTTTCGAATAAGTTACTTGAAGTTACTACATTTTGAAAACCTACTTTCTTTATCTTACTGTACACTCAAAGTGGAATGTTATCTACTGACCGGTTTTGTATGAGATTGAAGGATAGTTGCACGACACGTCGACACGTCGCTCTGGTTCCGGTGATCTCAGGCTCGACGTGTTGATGGTAGTGATGGTAGCGCGACGCCCGGCGTGATATTGCGGTGCCTGGCGTGGATGCGCAACGCCTGGCGTGGTGTCGCGGAGCCCAGCTTGGTGCCGCGGCGCACAGTATGGATGCAGCACCACATGGCGCCACGCATGACGCTCGACGCTCGACGCATGATGCTCGACGCATGATGCTCGACGATCGACGCATGATGCTCGAAGCCGGACGCTCGACGCAATGGCACGGTGCACGACATGATGACACGGCGCTGCTCTCGATGATACGGCTTCCGACGCGGTGATGCGAGCGGCAGTGTCATCCGTGCAGCGCGAGGCGAAGTTGCCACCCTGCCCGCACATAACGAGCTCTCCCTTTGTCTCCGGCTGCTCAGTGACACGTATGCTCGTAGATCTGTAGGATGCTTCTTCCCGTTGAAACTGGATCGAAGTGCCACGTGGTTGCGGCGCTTTGACTTTTAATCAGGTTATCGTATATCGTATCGAGGTTATCGCCACGTGTTTTCTCATTTGCTCGATTTGATCCCAATTCTGATGTCGGAGCAAGGTGTAGATTGTGAATCTATTTTCAAGCTGTGGGCGTTGCGTTGGGTAATCGAGCAAAGAAACACCTCAAACTCAATCATTTCTTTATTTACCACCGATTCGGAAAGCAGTATCTACAGAGAAGAACCGGCAAGAAACTCCATAGTTGCTCTTTTAATCATGTCAGTTTTACAATACAGTCATTTTAAATACAATCACTTTAAATACAATCAATTTTAATAACCGTTACGTTACACATTTAAATTAAACACTAGCAGAGAAATGGTTAACAGTTCCTAGTAGTGGAAGATCCGAACTCTTCGATGTTCGAATGTGAAGTGCCGTCCCGAGGGCGAGCCTTCACGGGCTCGACCCGGTACAAGCATGAAGTAAGCCGCCAACTTCACTGTGCTGCCACCTCCCTGGAACTCGTGCTTAGAGTCGTTTTACATCCGCGCTATTGACCGTCTCCGACACGGCCATCCTGCGCTGAACACGTCCTCGTGTTTGTGGGTGCTGTAACACAGAAAACATCTCGCACAGTACATGCTCTTCGGCCAATCCTGACAAATTTTTACAATTAAACTCTGATATTTAATTTTTAGGCTTTTAAACCACAAAACTGAAAAACTAAATCCTTATGATCACTTAGTTGTCCGTAAGTCTATCAGTCTATCTATCAAGACCTTTGAAATTCATATCGCATACCAACGGTTACATACCTACAAGGCTACATTAAAATATGTTGTAATGTTGTTATGTAGTTAAATGTTTTATGCTCTGTGAAGTTGGAAAAATGTTATTTTCATTTTTTTCGTAGTGTTGTAAAACTATCGATAAATACGATAGGATATGAGCTTTTAGTGTTGTGCAAATAATTAACCGACCGTACTAGTGACATTATGTATTATGATTCCCATGAAAAATCTATTATTGGAGGTATGTATTGTTGTTTTCATTTTAATCTTATATCATCTATTTTAAAAAGAAACTTACACACTGTTTTTTTGTTACATTTTTAATCTGCGAAACTACATAGCTACAATTTTTTTTTGTGTTTTTATAATTATCAACTATGATACTTTTACTAATGATAACTTACGTATACAATTACACAATATTAGATTACTTATAAGAACTTCTTAAAACTACTGACATAAAATAATCCAAACGTTAGATGGATTTCGTGAGATGTTCTTCAAGAGTATATATTTTATTGTATGGTAATATCGTTGAAAACAGAGCTTTGCAAATTCAATATTTTGATAAACATCAAATAAAAACAATTTGATGATTTTTTATCTCAATTGGAGTTAATTATTATTTATTAACGTGTGATTAGAAATAACAATTTGCTGTTAATTCTTCCAATATACTTGTACAATAACAAGATTTTTTTAAATATGAATAATAAGAAATAATATTTATAAAGTATATGTTGAAATGTCGTTTATATATTCCTATTTAAAATGTAATTAGAGGAAGTATGTATGTTTGTTGTATGTTTCTACATAATATATTCAGAAATGGATACTAATGAAATATACAAGTATGCGTAACCGTTTACGTAGTACATAATATTATAATATTATGAGATATATTACGAGAAGTTATTATTATACCTACAAAGATATTATACAGCATGACTCTTAGGTTGTGTAACTCAAAAATTATACGTAACTAATCTACTTTATTGGTTTCGCCAAATCATATATCATTCACGTATCTGACTCGTTTATACAGTAGCGAAAATCATGCGATATATCGAAAGTGATTTATTGATAAAATATTGTGGTACTTTGATTATATTGATAAATTTTATCGAGCCGGATTCTAGTCGTGTTTGCGAATTGACGTTCGTTTATTCTGTACGTTTGTTGGTATTTACACGGCCTTCGCCTTAACGCTGTTGATGCCTTGGATGCATTCGTTTTACAACAGTAATTATTCTAATGAAATTTACAATATAATGAAAGTGAGAAATTTTTATTTATATACACTTAAAATAGTTAGGCAGGATTATCTCTGAAATAAAGAGAATATTTATGAAATATATAAATTACAGAACGTTAGGAACAATATATAACACCAGTCGTTTTATATACTGAATGCCCGAAAGGGCTTAGATTTTAAAAAGATTATATTATATAATAAACCTACAGATAAAGAGTTAGTCGACACCTCGATATCTAACACTATTTACTACATACTTATATTCAATGTGAAACCATCTATAATCTTAGCAATTTCTTAGTACACATTAACTTTTAATCATATGTCTAATAATAAGTACCTAATATGGCTAATATGCCTTAAACTATTCAAGCGAAAAAGCATTATTATACCTAAGTTATTTTCTAAAAATTACATACGTAATTTGAAATAGAATCACTGATAGTCATTCCTATTCCTATACTCATATGAACTTTATTCTTACTCTAGTATGCACTTACATCTATAATTGACTACGGGAAATTAAACATCCATGTACCATTCCCATACTGTATGATGATGGATCCTGTCTCAGAAGTTATGTCAGCCTTCGCATTCATACAATTTTGCTACAGTACAGAAAAGGCACAAGGATGTAAGCATTATGACTAACTATAGTATATGAAAAATGTGAATGAGTCTTTATCCTTTGTAGTGTATTTTGAACGTTATGGAAATTTATGATTAAACAATAACTTCTTTTTTTTAATTTGAATCCACTATGTATGCGTGTAAAACAAAATTAATTACAGAAAAAATACCACGTAAAGCACAAGGTCCTTAAATGGTTTTTTCTTCATAAATAATTTAACATGATAATGTTGCATCTTCATATTAAATGGAAGTATGAGTTTAATATTACTAAGATTTACGAGTAGAATTTGTTACAGTATGAATTATTGTAATCAGAGTTAGTCATCGAATAAGCTCTTTATTTTCTCCGCGTAGATAATAAAAAGATGTCATTATGATATTATAGTTATAGAAATTAATCGCAAGTATAATTTAAAATATTTGAAAGTAATTTGCAATATGAACCGGTTTTGTTTCAAATATCTTCAGTAAAATACACACCATTTTAACTGCAAATGCTAAATAATGAAATCGTACACAAAATGTGGATAGGCCTTAGAATAAGCATATTTTTTGTTTCCTTTTAGTCGGGAAAAAAATGTTTAATTGTAATACGCAAAACTACATGGAAATTAACTCTACATCTATTTTATTCCTCTCATCAATGCTTGCCACATTAATGGCCTATTCAGATTAGAGCGGTACCCGCTACCACCGTGGGTATCGGTATCCCGATGACACGCGATTAAATCTCTTACACAGTATGTTATAGAGACTCTAATCGCGTACCTATCCGACTATACTGATCGGGATACTGCTACCCACAGCGGTAGCCGGATACCGCTCTAATCTGAATAGGCCTTAAAGAAGAGTTCATTTATGTGATAACAATCTACATCATATCACAATACACTTTCATCGATTATTTACCTATAATTAGGTTTTTTTTACTACGCTACGTCAATATGTTAACCTACATAGATGAAATATTTTCAAATACATTAACATTATAGCATTATTAAGACAAGCATTTATTTATTATTTTATAATTTTTATATATTTTTTTTTATTTATAAATTTTTCACCATAACATTATTAAGACAAGCGATTCTTTTTAATTATTTATCAATTTTTGGATTTTTTTTATATTTTTTTGTTTTTTACTGTTTTTTTGGGTGAGATAATCTCTAACTACTAGCTCCTATACCTATCTTGGCTTCGCTCGCATGCTTAGCGTACAATAAAACCATTTGGTGAAAAGCGCTGCAATACATCAGTCATATATCTTAGCTTCATTAAAAATGTTTGCCCCGACGCCCCCAACGCATTTTTATTCCTCACAAACTACAGCCAGCCCCGCTACCGCTCACATGTCATTAAGGATTCAACTCGCATATTCAAGTCGCTTGATTCATGTCATTGTGATTCAATTAAAAACATTTATAGCTATGTTTTTTAGTTCCTTGGAGATAATAGACGTTTGTGGCATTTCATAGCGCAGTGTTTTTAATTCAATCGCAAAAAATGTCGTACGTTCTAAATGTTTCGAACGTGTCAAATATCAATGAAATAATTCGCATTTGCAATATCTAGTAGTAATACATACAAATAAACAAGTTAAAATCAAAAAATAGAAAGATATATATACATATAGATCAAAATATACGCAAATAAATAATATAATACAAATACGTCTTGTTGTTGTCTTGCTCGCACAATAGCAATCGATGTAATTTATGTCATTGTTTACATGTAGTTGGCCTACATTAAGTGTCAGATTCCGTGGTTTTATTAAGTTTTAGGAGCCCCGGCCCCGCTCCTAACGGTGAACTCCGACCCATCTAGCCATGACGTCACTAACGAAATCTGAGTTTGTAGAGAGACATCACATATTTCTGACTCTGCATTTTATAATCAGTTATAGAGACATCATGGTATGCCTTGCTTTACTTAGAAACATACGGGCTTAAGACGTCATTTAGAAGCCTTACTCCGTATTTTTTCTAATTAAAACAACGTGAGTCCTCCCGAAACCTTCAGCTATACAGGGTTACTTGTAAAACACCAGCAACCTCTCAGGACAAGATAGCTTACATCATAAGTAACAACATTTGTTCTACGACTTTTGGCATAACGCAATACATTATTTTTAAATGATTTTTTTAAAGTTTTTATTGTACTCTCCTAACATTTGTAAGTCTATGTTCTATTCATTATCGAAAGGACGACGCGACGCCTCCTTTCCCCTCTCGTTCGCTTCTTGTTTACGTAATTTTTGGGATGCGCGTAGAGTTTATAATATTCAGGAAAATTAAATGAATATTTTATATTTATTTTTGTATGAAAATAAAATCTAACAAATTATCAAAAGTCGTAGAACAAATGTTGTTACTTATGATGTTAGCTATCTTGTCCTGCGAGGTTGCTGGTGTTTTACAAGTAACCCTGTATATCTACTATCTTTTTGTGTTTTCGTTTTTTCCTTTTTATTTTATTTTTGTTTACATTTATGGACTACTTATTTTATCTAACATAACAATACACAAACTTAATTAGAAGACGTTTTGTTATCCTAACTTAATCTTATATATTATATTATATTAAGATTATATCGATTTTAATGTTATATCATGTTAAGATAAAATGTCATCTTATACGCCAATCCTATAGAAGACCCCTAAGATTAGTTCCAAACAATTTATTACTATCTTTTTTTTGTATTTTTGTAACCTTTATGATTTTTTGTGTATTTTTAATATGTTTTTACTTTATAATTAAGTTTTCTAATTGATCTATTTATGATTCCTACGATACAACTAATCAATCTTAATAAAATTAATCTCGCTCTCACGTTTTCACTTTATTCGCATATTCGCAATTTTATCCTAACTATTCATTATTCTATTTGTTTTTTTTTGGTTTTTACTTTTGCCTTTTTATTTTGTTTTTATATTATTTGTTCTTAAACACAAATGATTACATACTTAAATTTATTTATTAAGTACTATTAGATCACTTT
The DNA here is from genome assembly GCF_061535395.1 of Colias eurytheme. Taxonomy (NCBI): domain Eukaryota; kingdom Metazoa; phylum Arthropoda; class Insecta; order Lepidoptera; family Pieridae; genus Colias; species Colias eurytheme. The sequence goes on along the minus strand of NC_143011.1, from coordinate 3,496,570 downwards.
AATTAAATGAAAGAAGAAATGGTTTCTTTTCTGGGTTATTTAAGACTATTTATAATTTCTACGAGTATTTATTTTTAATTAATAATAATAATTAGTTAGATGTGATAGTAAGATTAATTTTATATTATCAGGCATATTATGCAATACGTAACTAAATTATCTTTAAATTTATATAATACGCTACGGATACAATAAATCTTTTTTGTTTGGTTTTTCATGTTTATTTAATTTTTTTGTGATTTTTTACTACACCTCACCGTTCTGTCTAAAATAACATGTGATTTAAATAGCACAACAGTGGGGCGTATTTTTAATAATTTATTTAATGTTTATTTTATATAGGTATTATTAAGCCTTTCTATCTTATAATATTACCTTCTATCTACCTATATCTACCTTTTACCATAATAATATGCCTGATAACTTTTGCTCCCTCTTCACGAATATTTATAACCTTCTTGAAGAAAGTAAATTCATGAAAAGGTTTGGAGAGCTCCACCGCCGCTTTCCAACGTGAACTTCGACCATTAAAATAAGTCCCCCGGAATTATCTTTTTATAAACTAATTCCATATGCAATTAATTAAGCATATATGTATACGCATTTTTGAATTAAGGTTAAGTAGATAAAAATATTTTTGCAATTCCGTTTACCCTACCTTTAAGAGATATAGGGCAAACGTGTTATACCTACTTTTGTTTCAATAATCAAGTTTTTGCGAACTAATAATTCAGTTTTCTGGCGAAGATCTTTTTAACACGCTTGTTTTAACTTCACAAATAAGTTTATAATATTTAACCGTCTCTTTACTACGCGATTTTGATAAACTTATTAATGATCTGTGATAATAATAATTTCATGAGTTTAAGTGTGTTCTTTAACTTTATAAATTATTTTTGTTATTCTCCTTCACCGGGAATCGAACGCAAGACCTCTCGATAACCCCTATTTTAGAAGGTAAGCACGGTCACAATAGCACAAAAATAATAAAAGACAAAAATTCCACAGCAAAATCCGTCCGCTAGTTTGGCCACGACGTGCTTATAAATTCATTGATAGCCTATTTTACACTTTCTGATTGATATATTCATGCAATATATATCATTGCAGTCGATAGATAAGTGAAATAAAACATATCCAGAAGTTTTAATCAAAATAAATATATAAGCTGAATTATTCAGTTTACTTTAACGTGGAGCCCCAACCCCGCTCCATCGGTATGAACTCCAACCATAACCTGTACATGAGTCCTCCTAGACATGTTTTCGCCACGCTTTATATACAATTACTACTCACTATTCGCATGCAATATCTACAATTACAACTATAATGTGGTTCACAGATTATATTTACAAACAGCATTAGTATGCAGTAAACCAGTAAAGTAAGTTAAAGTAGCTTTTCACTAGGAGCATCAATTCGCATTGTTTTGCGCGAAGCATTCGCGATTTCGCCAGCATTAACATTACATTTTTGCAGTTATAGGAGAATGGGTCTCCAGCCACCTCACTCGTCATAGTATAGCTTACTGTGCCATGCTGATCTTCCGTGAGGATGAGATGATTTCCTTCTGATGTTGATGATGATAATTTGATTCTAATTTTGTTGTAAGAAAAATCGGAAAATTCAGAACCGCCGATGTTTTGGGTGTCAATCAAAATGGGACATATGTGCCAATTCTTCTACTAACTTTTGAGAAACGACTTCTAGATTTGCAATATACTAATACGTACTTATTCTACTCACTAAAGAATTCTACTCTACGAAAGAAGTTACTGCTCAGGTCAATAGTAGCTTTCTCCTGTAGGTGTTGTGACCACTTAATGAACCTAGGCAATAATTTCTTTATCAATAATTTCATGAACTTTTCTTTTAATCGTGCTTTGGATATTTAGGATTGAAATTTCATGTGTTTATTTTACTTCGTTGTTAATGCTGCCAGGCTGTTGAAGAAATTTGGCGTTTATAGACTTCGTGGGCTCGCAGTATTTCTATCACTTGTATAGTTTGATATTCTTTGGTTAGAAGCATCATGAGATTTATAATTTGTCTAATTTGAGAAATATCAAAAGACGAGTTCATGAAATTAGTTTGGCAGCTCCGCCCCGCTAGCCAACGTGGACTTCAACCATATCTACAAGTCCCCCGGATCACGCTTATATTGTTATAAATAAAGAGTATATAACATAAGTCATTGGCACAGATGCATGAATGGAAAGAAGAAAAAATATCCTTGTAATCTACAAAATACTTTACTGAGAGAAAACTACGCAATAATAAAATAACTAACCAAGCGCGTAGGCAAAAGCAATTCATATTCAAGTCATATTAAAATATCTGTGCAAATTCTTATAAATAAATACTAAGAACAACTATATATTCAACAATTTGTATGTAATATATTATTACACAATATATTATACAATTTTTCTCAAATGTGGAGCCCCAACCCCGCTCCGCCGATGTGAACTCCAACCAATATACAGGGTGTTCCGTAATGAATGGATAATTTTACACTAGCGGGTAGTGGACGTTGTGGCGGTTCATAAAAATATATTTCAGCTGTTTAGTTTCAAAGGGTTGTATTGGTTGGAATATTCGAAAACGACCAATATCTCGAAAACTGCTGTAGGTACTTTTACGTAACTTACCTATAATATACTAGCGGTTCGCCCGAGCTTCGCCCGTGGTACCTACATGTTTACTTTTTTTTTTCATAAGAACCACCCTCGTACTTCAAGCTCGTACTTCGATTCCGCAGCGCACGCGATGACAGAATTTTTATTGAGGAATTTTTTGCACCTTGGGTTACATTATTGCATTTTTGGTAAGGATCTCTAATTTTTTTGAAAATGCAATATAGCCTATGTTGCTCAGTGAAGTTGCAGCTTTCTAATGGTGAAAGAATTTTTGAAATCGGTCCAGTAGTTTATGCGTGAAAACCATACATACATAATAACAAACCTTTCCTCTTTTAATATTATTATATGTAGATAATATAGATATATAGATATATAGATATAGATATATACATATAGATATAGATATATACATATAGATATAGATTTTTCTAAACCGTGACAACGCGGTCTATCCGCAGGTACCTTATAATCTGTTCAATACGCTACACCCTAAGTTTGAGTCCTCCCAATGAAATGATTTCGCCATGCACACATAAAAAATTTAAAATATAAAAAAATAAGAAACCATTCTTACATGATAATGATATTTACAATGCTTATTGTTAAACCTATTCGGCATTCGGTTTAACAGTGACGTGTTATGATCGTGAATGAATGAAATAAAAATTCAATGAATTTATGCGAGTTTCCTAACCTAACTGCAGCCTGTCGGGGAATAACTTTTCTACATCTTAATGTAATTCTTACCGCTATACATATATACAACCTATAACGTTAGTTTTAGCAAAGGAACTGAAATTATAATTCACCAAGAGGATTACTTTAATTTAAGTTTAGTATTACTTCACGCACCGGAGATAAAATCGATTCGTTAATTTTTGAGTATCTATGTATCACTGTTATAAATATTTGCTTGTGGTTTGCTCCGTCGAGAAACTACCATCTATTTCAATATAATTAATTTCATTTCAGTACACAAAATGCAAAGTGGTAAAATCATTAGGCCATTCAAGAGGGTTTTTTAAAAGAAAAACAAAATATTAATAATTTTAGTGACACGAGACAAAAAAAAATTTCGTCGTACTAATACTTACGTTATAGAAATCTAATTCTACGCACTACTATGTACAAGACTACATAAGTATACTAAGAAATTACTGTTCAATGAAAATCGTAATTTGTACAAGTCCAACTCCGAAACTTGTACAAATTCAATGAACACGACCAATAATTTCTTTAACACTCTTTCCATGAACTAGACTTGAATTTGTATCTATATATATATATGTGTAAAGTTGTATCGATTTATGACTGTCAGATGTTTTATTTAAAGGATTGTATCGTATCCTTGAATGATGTATAATTTTCATTTTAAAAGATTACTAGAGGAATGTTAGCTATTTGCCTGGTTCACGAAATTAGTTTCACTAAATATCTAATATGTTACTACTACTCAAGTCTTACTAGCGTTTTAAACTGTGGTTTTAACCCCAGACACAAAAATAGGGTCGTATATAAGTTTGACGTAAATAACTGTCCGTGTGTGTATCTTTATGTGGCATTGTAGATCTGTTAGCTCTAAAAAGGATGAATGCGGTTTTTTTATTAGCCATGTTTCATGTAAATCGGTCAAAGATGCCGGCCACCACACAATATCTGAAGCATTTTGAGATTTCAGGTTAAGGCTGCGTTTCCACACGAGATAAGCTAGGATGCGTAGCGAGGCACGTGTAAAGAACCAATAGTATCGCCTCAAACGCTATATGAAATGATATGATTGGTTCTTTACAAACCCATCCCTCGCTGCGCATCCTCGCACATCTCTGGTGGAAACGCATCTTAGGGTGGATGGTTTATTTGAGAAATATCAAAAGCCCACAGCCCAGTTCATGAAATTAGTTTGGCAGCTCCGCCCCGCTAGCCAACGTGGACTTCAACCATATCTACAAGTCCCCCGGATCACGCTTATATTGTTATAAATAAAAAGTATATAACATAAGTCATTGGCACAGATGCATGAATGGAAAGAAGAAAAAATATCCTTGTAATCTACAAAATACTTCACTGAGAGAAAACTACGCAATAATAAAATAACTAACAAGCGCGTAGGCAAAATATATTCAAGTCATATTAAAATATCTGTGCACATCCTTATAAATAAATACAAGAGCAACTATATATTCAATAATTTATAAGTAATATGCACAACAATTACACAATATATTATACAATTTTTCTCAAATGTGGAGCCCCAACCCCGCTCCGCCGATGTGAACTCCAACCAATATACAGGGTGTTCCGTAATGAATGGATAATTTTACACTAGCGGGTAGTGGACGTTGTGGCGGTTCATAAAAATATATTTCATGTTAAGTTTCAAAGGGTTGTATTGGTTGGAATATTCGAAAACGACCAATATCTCGAAAACTGCTGTAGGTACTTTTACGTAACTTATAATATACTAGCGGTTCGCCCCGGCTTCGCCCGTGGTACCTAAATGTTTACGTTTTTTTTTCATAAGAACCACCCTCGTACTTCAAGCTCGTACTTCGATTCCGCAGCGCACGCGATGACAGAATTTTTATTGAGGAATTTTTTACACCTTGGGTTACATTATTGCATTTTTGGTAAGGATCTCTAATTTTATTGAAAATGCAATATAGCCTATGTTGCTCAGTGAAGTTGCAGCTTTCTAATGGTGAAAGAATTTTTGAAATCGGTCCAGTAGTTTATGCGTGAAAACCATACATACATAATAACAAACCTTTCCTCTTTTAATATTATTATATGTAGATAATATAGATATATAAATATAGATATATACATATAGATATATACATATAGATATTAATTTTTCTAAACCGCGACAACGCGGTCTATCCGCAGGTACCTTATAATCTGTTCAATACGCTACACCCTAAGTTTGAGTCCTCCCAATGAAATGATTTCGCCATGCACACATAAAAAATTTAAAATATAAAAAAAATAAGTAACCATTCTTACATGATAATGATATTTACAATGCTTATTGTTAAACCTATTCGGCATTCGGTTTAACAGTGACGTGTTATGATCGTGAATGAATGAAATAAAAATTCAATGAATTTATGCGAGTTTCCTAACCTAACTGCAGCCTGTCGGGGAATAACTTTTCTACATCTTAATGTAATTCTTACCGCTATACATATATACAACCTATAACGTTAGTTTTAGCAAAGGAACTGAAATTATAATTCACCAAGAGGATTACTTTAGTTTAAGTTTAGTATTACTTCACGCACCGGAGATAAAATCGATTCGTTAATTTTTGAGTATCTATGTATCACTGTTATAAATATTTGCTCGTGGTTTGCTCAGTCGAGAAACTACCATCTATTTCAATATAATTAATTTCATTTCAGTACACAAAATGCAAAGTGGTAAAATCATTAGGCCATTCAAGAGGGTTTTTTAAAAGAAAAACAAAATATTAATAATTTTAGTGACACGAGACAAAAAATAATTTGGAAAATCCAAAAGTGCACGCCTCATAATTTTTTTTTAATAAATATTTATTAATTATTATTTTTGTTTATTTAATAACAATTAAACCACATCGAATCAGACCCTGAAAAATGAAAGGGTTCTATTCCTGAGCATACTCAAGCGTAAGAGAAAAAAAAAGACTCGATTAGTAAAGTATTTCGGTCGCTATCGTGTTAACAAGAAAAAGGATCCGCACATAAAATATAGATAATAAAAGTGGCAACGCCACAATGTCATGGTGGTATACATTGAGGATACAAGCACTATAAAGAGATAAGAGAAGCCCGAAAACCATATTCCTGTATGTTCAGTTAATACAGGAAAAGTTATAGGTGGTCAGTGGCGATATTTTACGGCATGATATAGAATTTTAACAATTTCTATATCATATAATATCAAAATAATGTAGATAAATGCTAATGCTTCCTTCTAGGGAAGCGCGCTCCATCATAGGCCACATCTCAGCTTACCATTAGGCGAGATCGTGGTCAAGCGCTTCCCTATCACACAATAAAAAATAAAAAAATAAATAAATAAATAAAATACAATGAGCCGCAAAGATTTTATGAAAAAATTAAGCACAGATTTGAAGGTGCCTTGGATGCAAATACGACTTTTAAAACTGTCAATTAATGTCAATTGCGCGGCAAATTTGTATTTTTTTTTTCTTTTTGAAAATTTCATCATCTGTTGTTTTACAGTATTTTTCTATGAAAATATGTGCAGTTTACAATAAAAACTACGTATATCGAAACAATACAGCTTTGTCTGAATATTAAAATATTATGTTCTCAGTTCAATTACATTATTACTATTTTCGTACATTTCGATATCAGTTGAAAATATTGTATATTTAGGAACAGAAGTGGGAATGAAATAAAAAACACAACGTTACAATTATTTACAAAACTCGTTAATAACTTTATTAACACTAATACCATTTAAATTTAAAACCAAGAACACGAAATACAAAATACAAAATTATAAAATAATTTTACACTAATTCCACAATAATTTCTTTAAACATTACAGTAAAAAAATCTTATACAAAGGAAAATAACTAGGCAGTTGACTTCACAAACGGGCAGAGTTGTAGTATGTCAATTGACTCGCGACGAATGGTGCCGCGAATGAGCGCGCCAGCGCTTTTATCTGCAATCCGCCACCACTTGTCATCCCCTCTATTGGCGCTGTTTTAGTTTTTGTCTAACACGGCCTCTCCTGACTGGAGGACGTCCTCGTTCTCCTTTGTTTTATGCGGAGAAGTACAGGCTCCTCTCGAAGTGCCTGATGCAGGTTCAACAACAACGACTGGGTCATTTGTGGACTCCTCATCTTCAATACTGGCAGCATCTGGGAAGGATTAATGATAAGGTATTAGCAACTAATAAACATTACACTCCCCTTATAACAGGTAAGCGCAATACACAGAGAGGAAGCACTACGTTCGCTATCTCTGACACCAATGACAGTATAACATGGGCACAACGTTCGCGTATTATACTTTACGCATATAAAATAAAACGACCATATGACATAGGCACGACGTTAGCATATCATGAGTCCAAAACAAATGACGTATAACATAGGCACGACGTTAGCATATTATACGTTACGCATATAAAATAAAACGACCACATGACATAGGCACGACGTTAGCATATCATGAGTCCAAGACAAATGTATAACATAGGCACGACGTTAGCATATTATACATTACGCATATAAAATAAAACGACCACATGACATAGGCACGACGTTAGCTTATCATGAGTCCAAGACAATTGTATAGCATAGGCACGACGTTAGCATACTATACGTTACACATAGAAAATAAAACAACCACATGACATAGGCACGACGTTAGCTTATCATGAGTCCAAGGCAATTGTATAGCATAGGCACGACGTTAGCATACTATACGTTACACATAGAAAATAAAACAACCACATGACATAGGCACGACGTTAGCTTATCATGAGTCCAAGACAATTGTATAGCATAGGCACGACGTTAGCATACTATACGTTACACATAGAAAATAAAACAACCACATGACATAGGCACGACGTTAGCTTATCATGGGAAAACTATAATTTGTGACATAGGCACGTCGTTCGCTTATCACAAATTAGGGATCAGCTCACCCTCAAAAAACGCAGCACATGTCTCAGGAGTCCACTCCCCACGCCACGGCACCATGAATTCTGTCGCAGCTTGCGTCGATTTGCCATAAGAGCCCTCCAGTAACTGCAGCTCGTATCGACCGTGGGGAAGCGTTTTGACCACGCGATATGGGCCGCGCATACCCGAGTCGAGTTTGCCAGTTGTTTGAGCCTGTTTTATAACAAAAAGCAAAGAATTAATTTCAAATAACCGTGATGCCTTTCGGCTAGCATTCACAGTTTTGTCTTGCCAACGTTGGTTATATTTTTTTTAAACGCTCAGAAACACGTTGTCTACGCATTTCTCGTAATGCGTCGCGATTGGGACGAGAGCCTTCTAGTGCGATGTCACCAATGAGGTAACGTAAAACAGGTCACGCAGCTTTAATACCCACCAATAGATTCAGAGGTGAAAAGCTTGTAGTTTTCTGTTTTGTAATGTTCAGAACCAGCTGTAGTCGCCATATGACATCAGACCAATCATTTTGTCGGTGATTGCATTCTATACGAACCATGTTGAGTAAGGTTCGACAATAACGTTCAACCTGCCCGTTTGAATTATGCATCTCTGGTGTTATGAGATGCATGTCAATGCCCAAGTCAGTAAAAAGTTTTGTTATTTCTGAACTCTGAAACATTCGACCCCGATCTGCCACAAATAATTTTAGAGGTCCCAAACAAAGAGATAACATTATAAAAAAATATTTTTAATTCAGTGGAATCTTGACCAAACATAGGATACAAATTACAAAAGACAGTATTTGGAAAAATGTGCGTTTTTATGTGCTATACATATCAAACAATGGTCAATGTATTTTTTTTTACAAATAATAACACCAACCAGATAGTGTCTATAATTTTGCAAGGCCTTTACAACGGCTAAAGTTTCAAGTTTCCAGCTCATAGGAATGATACCTTGGCTCAGCACCTTGAGTTTGTTTACTGAAGTAACTCACCACCCGCTTATGCCCCTTTTCATGAACCTGAAGAAGCACTGCACCATATCCTATACAGCTGGCATCTATATGAACTTCAATAGGTAAAGCCGGATCATACATAGCTAACACAGGTTCACTGGTAAGATGAGAAATAATTACTTGGCGTGCTTCTTCTTGTTCACTACTCCAAATAAAAGGTACCCCTTTTTTCGTCAACTTTGTAATAGGCACAGCCTTTATAGCAAAGCCAGCTATGTAACGTCGAAAATAACTTGAACTGTCTGGTTTGTTTAACGGTCTTTGGAATCGGTGCTTCGACCAAAGCTTTAATCTTTTGACCACTCGGTCGTACCTGACCCTGACTAATCGTACGTCCCAAATATTCGATTTAAGTAGATAGAAAAGAGCATTTCTTTAAATTTATGGAAAACTCCGCGCTTGTAAGAGTTTTAAGAACTCTACGTAAAATCGACAAACCCTCCTCAACCGTACCGCTCATAATGAGGACATCATCGACGTAAACTAGGGCTTCACGATTTAATATATCGGTGCCAATGATGATTGGTGTATTCATCAATTTTGAACTAACTACGTGTAAATCTACTTCTAAAGTAATTTCATTAAACTCTATTGGTAAAGTGACAAAATAAGTCGATTCAATTTCCTGCCCACCAATACCACGCAAGATCCTAAATGCAGGCATTCGCGCACATTTCAAATGCTTTAATAATGATAAGGAAAATAATGATATACTAGAGCCGCTATCGATTAAGACATCGACTGGGATTCCCTGGATGACAGCTACAACAATCTTTATTCTTACTGTTCGGGTTTTCTTCGCAAAAATTAACATTGTTTGTATTACGTGCCTCCCGACTTTAATTTTGCAAAACACGCCTCAGTTTTATGGCCGGGCTTTTTGCAGAAATCACACAATACAGATTTATTCGAATTATTAATAGAAAAATATTTATGGTCATTACTTTGATTAGAAAGAATCGACTTAGCTTTTTTAGAACAATTTGATTGTGTATGACCATGTTGACCGCACAAGAAACATTTCTGTTCGTTAAATCGTCGTTTACGATTATTAACTACATGTTCAGATTTTAAAGAACGATCATAGCGCGACCTGTGATCAAAATGTCTGTTTGAGGAGGAATTGGATTTAACGTAAATTGAAAAGAATTCAACCAATTCATTTGTCGTTAGCTTTGCATTAATGGCTGCAGCGCGAATCTGCGGATCCGTAATCCCTCGTATTATTATTGCAGATATAAGTTCGTCACTTAACCCCCTAACAACACGCAACCTTAGAAGAGAGCGACGAGCATAGTCTGCATACGTTAGGTATTTATCAGAATTGGTACTCATAACGTCATATAAAATATTCGCGATATCAGGTTTCTTAGGACACAAAGGTTTAAATTCTTTTTTAAAATTGCTCCAACTACGGTCTGATGTTACCCATTCATTGAGCCAGGTCCTAGCATCTCCCTTTAAACAATTACCTATACGAGATAGACACTCATTATCATTCCATTGATTTATAACCTTAGCGCAATCGACCTCCTCACACCAGGTTTCTATATCGTTTATACTCGGATCAAAATTTGAAATGTAATAAGATTGGCTCAACCTCACCGTCGTATTGATTGATCGTATAGCATCAACAATACGATTAGTAGCGTTACGATCGCAGCCGACTGTGGCGCTCCCGGAATGTCCCGGTGAAGAAGGGACCGCCGACCCTGAGTGCGCCGCAGGCTCCGGATGCACAGCGACGGGCTCGACGATCCGTGACCTCGGCGGCGTTGTTGTCACACCGCCAGTGTTGGATCCTCGTCGTGACGGAGAAGAGTGACGTTCTTCTAACGACTTTAGTCTATCTGAAATTTGTTGCATTTGTTGTGTTAATGCATCGTTGAAAGGACTATACCGTCGTCGGCTGCGTATAGGAGGTGTAGCACTACGATTCCTAGAACGGCTTCGGTCTTTGTGCTTCTTATTAGGCATCTCGTACGTAATTTTTTTTTTTTTTTACAATGGAGGAAAATGTCGATACAAGGAAACGATAAAAATTAAATATGAAGAAAAAAAAACTATTAACTTAATATTTCGTTAACGTAAAGAAAAAAACTAAGTTGCGGGTACATTTAAAAAAGAATACGTATCGTACTATACAAAGGTGAAATAAGCGTAATTAAATCATATGCTGTAATTTTGTTAAACAAAACACATAAATCACAAAAGGTTTAAATAAATGCTTCAATTACTATACCAAAGCTGCTTTAAGCTATAAATTGATAAGAAGCTCGCTTCTCCTTAGATAGCAAATGATCGGAATATACTCACCAAAATTTTGCGTTATATACTTAGCCACACAACTACTATTTTAATTTCACTTAAACGAAACAATGAAAAGTTTATAAAGTATTATTGAGGGTAATTTAAAAGTGTAATGAACTAATTCGTTTGAAGAGTCAAACTGCCATTTTCAGAAAGCAAACGGTTAAGGACGCGTGAGAATCACTATCCCTCTTCTGAATTTAGGAACAGAAGTGGGAATGAAATAAAAAACACAACACACCACTTTCCGATAACACGTTTTTGATCCAAAGACTGATTGTTTGAGTTGTGGCGGGTTTATTAGGTTTTTTAAAAGTTAGTATTAATCTATTGTCCTCCTCATTCCTCAAATGTTTTGTGACATTGATATAATCAGAAAGTGCAGTAGCGGGACAAATACTTATATTTTCTTTAAAGTATGGAAGTATAAGAAGGGGTTGATCTCTACCCGGAGCCGAAGTTTTTATCAAGTCTGTTATGAAAATCTTAGCTCCACTGTCTGAGAAATAAATATTATTAAGATTGATAAGGGATAAAGTTTGGACCCGCTGTGCTGTACACAGCGCAAGTAAAATTACTATTTTTTTAGTCAACTGCTCCAAATTAATGTTTATATTAGGAAACCAGCTTGAGATATGGTTCAAAACTAATTGTGGGTCCCAAGAATAATTATTGTATTTAGGATTACTGGGTTTCAATTTGAATGCTCCCTTTAGGAGTCGTTTTATGCATTCATCCGACCCGATATTATTTCCTAAGATTAAAGACAAGGCAGACCTGTGCGAGTTTAAAGTACCATATGAAGCCCCTTTGTTAAACTCATTTGTTAAAAACGATATAACTGTCGCTACTGTACTTTCAAAATTGGAAATATTTCTATCTAGACAAAATTGCCACCATAGTTTATAAGTTACGTTATATTGCTTCTTAGTGTTACTGGAAAGCGATGCCAACATTAGTTCGACAGCTTCCGATGGGATGTTTCTCCGTAAGAAGGCTTCGCGGAGAGCCTCGCTGCAGCCAGCGTAAGGTGTGAGTGCAGTGGGTGCGACAGGTGACTGAAATGAGAATGCGTTAGATTCGTATCTGCTTTAAACTTGGAACCCCTACCCTTTACGAGAAAGCTCCGCCAAATGACTTCTCATTTCTTTGCTTTTAGGGGGGGGGGGGGGGGGCAATAAATGAAATGTACAGACTATACGGCTTTTAAAATATAAGTCTGGTAAGCGAACTAAACTTTGCTGGTTTAGTTCTTGCTATATCGCTGTCCGTGGCTGCCTCGCGTGTTTACGGATGAATAAAGTAATGTCCTGTCTTCGCATCCACAGCTAACTGTCCTATACTGTCATAATCTTAACACAGATTCATTCGACATAGCTCCCCACGAGCTCAGTTCTTCATTTTTGCACTCGCACAACTGTGGACAACACAAGAGCAATGCCTCCATTGGTAGCAGTTACAATCAAGGGCTAGCAAGGCAGGCTAGCCATATTACGGATGTTGGAACAACCGACTATATTTAGGGCAATTTTCTTTGTACAGTGTAACGTTTAGACTGTCGTAGCATTCCTACGGAACAAAGATGGGATCAGATCTGCATCCTTAATGAAGTTTATCGAAAGGAGATACTTTCAGACGACGATAGTATTCAAAATCCACCATATTCCTGAACATAATAATGCATAGTTAAGCTTATAATCTCTCTTGCCATTATCCTGCAGCAGAATTCCTTGGCGATAATTTGTTCTCGTTAGAACGAGCGAGGTTGTTACGATAATATGAGAAATCCTGTCAGTTAGAGACCTGAACGACGCGATAGAGTACCGCTATTTCAGTAGTAGTAGCACCTAGAAGGGTGAAGGTATTCTGGAAAGCGGAACTGAAGGCCCGGTCGGCAGCACCAGCCACCTAATAGACAGTGTTCAGTGCTGCACCACTATAATCTGCAAAATGACTCTGACGGTATGAAAATGTACCTACCGTACACGAACGTACATTTTCAAAATATCAAATGATATAGTTGGAATAAAAATCCTATTTGCCTCCGTCTACCCAAAAGACATACGGAGTAGCTAGTAGTAGTTGGTTGAATTAGAATAAAGTACCTATAGTTAAAATCCTTTGTTACTGACTGGATAAATTTGGCTCTTTTCCTATCTGACGTTCATATAGCTGTTGACTGCCTAGTGTTATGCACAAACACAATTATTATAAATAAGTCAGCCCGAGGCTTTCGGTATATAAGTTCTGATGTAAATCATAATTATATTTTAAAACCGAATTGATTAAAAGTAACGTACTTGGCTGTAGTAATTGCAGTTTTGGGACACAGATAAGCTCCTTATCATTTTAGTCTCTTGAGTTCAGTATATTTGTTTCCAGTACAGAGTTTATGACCTATCAGTTTTAAATAAATAATTCATGCATTGTACTGAAAGTACTAGCCATGTTTAGATTATGATTGGTGGCGTTGGCTCTAAACATTAATAGATACCGCACGGTTTGGTTGGATGTTAAAAATCTGTATTATAATTAAAACCGTTTACCTGTTTTGATATTTTATTGCCTTATTCAAGGGGTGACCTTTTAAATTTATTTCTGACCCCAAAAGTAAGGACCAAGGTCTCTTCTTGTCCGGTTGGGTTAATACTGTGTGAGTTGAGACAGGTGGCAATTCTATGTTAAGATGGTTCAATTGTGCTTCTGCAGAGTTCTAATTGAATAAATAAAGGTTTGAGTTTGAGGTATTTTTGCCTCGTCGGGATCAGCTGTTGCTTCATTTTGTAAGTAACATCTAAATGCGTAATTGAAAGTCGTTACTGGCGCTTTCGCAGATTTACGCTAAAGATAGTGGAAATTGTAGTATTGTACACAACTAAATAGTGTGATTGAGCTCGAGAGGGCTCAATTATCATTTGTTAGGTATTTAGTTAAAATTGAAGAATTTTTTGTTTTATTAGATAGTGAAAATACTGTGTTACAATAAAACAATAAAATGCTACTTGAAATTGTTTTCAATTGTGTTATATTAAGTGAATTTTATTTTTTTCACTCTTATTTTATAAGCTGTATGACAGCGTTGTCCGTTTTTTGAGACAGCATTGAAGACGGGGTTCTTGGCAAAGGCCGTTTTAACGGACATCCTGAAAAACCTACTTACAGAAAATTTGTTTTATTTTTTTCTCTACTATAGTATTTTTTAATCAATAACTATCACAAAAACCAATTCAGGTCATATCTGGGTACATTATTTCAGGGCTTGCCGTGTTAAGGGTTAACACGATAGCGACCGAAATACTTTACTAATCGAGTCTTTTTTTTTCTCTTACGCTTGAGTATGCTCAGGAATAGAACCCTTTCATTTTTCAGGGTCTGATTCGATGTGGTTTAATTGTTATTAAATAAACAAAAATAATAATTAATAAATATTTATTAAAAAAAAAATTATGAGGCGTGCACTTTTGGATTTTCCAAATTATTTTATTATACTTGCCCTTTTTTGCTCCTTAAATTTACGAAAGAAAGTATACTACTTTAAAAGGGATTCGCTTGATGAATTTTAAAATTGACATGTGTATCAAGTTCGAGCGACACATGTTTCTAGTCAGTACCGATTAATTCACTATAATCGATGTTTCACTTTCTAAGCAGGTTACCTCTCTTCGAAGATAAATTTGATAGACGTCAAAATTCAAATCAATGTTGCGTACCTACAAGTTGCGACTTGCGTATTTTGGCTGTTTGGGCGTTTGGCATGGTTTTAACAGTTGACTGTTGAAGATTATGAAAACAAAGAAAATAATAAGGTTGATGGTTCATAATAATTTCATATCGCCGATCTTCTCATTACAGAAAGTGCATATATTGCTATTAATTATGTTCAGTCTTGCAAGGTGTGAAGTGATTTATTGGTTTATTGTGGCCAAATCTTAATCTGTTGATTGTGATGATAAACTCACGACTAGTTACATCCAGCTCATCATACCAAGGTCTTCTCTGTAAATCTTCTTGAATATTTCCATACCATTTTCCTTTAAATTTCTGATCCTACTTCCAGAATTCTAACCACGTACTATTTAACGAGACATTTACATCGGAATACTCTACTCTACTACTACTACTCTTACTACTACTACTACTCTTTCAAATAAACTCACCCGCAATTTTTTACTTTTTGTCAAGGTGTACAAGTTTATAATATTATTCTAAAACGTTAGAAGTGAATTGTAAATCCTTTGAAATAAATGTATCTAAATCTAATTTACTTTTTGGTTCTTATTTGATTAACTTTTCATCTGGGATTGTTAATATATTATATAATATAAAAATTTGTGTGATTTATTGGTAGGTATACTATCTGCACACCTTACTCTTTCAAATAAAGAAATAAGTAATTACTTATGTATTCAAATTCACATTGGCGTCCATATATTCTGTGCCTCCAGTGA
This sequence comes from Colias eurytheme, assembly GCF_061535395.1. NCBI lineage: Eukaryota > Metazoa > Arthropoda > Insecta > Lepidoptera > Pieridae > Colias > Colias eurytheme. The sequence continues at coordinate 3,480,503 of NC_143011.1, read as the reverse complement.
ATAAGGGAATAACTCAAAAACAGCACTTTTCAGGAGAGACAAAAAACTATATATCAATACTAAATCTTTATTAATTCAAAATTTTAAGCTTGTATGTGTAAGATAATTCGCACGCTGAGAACGAAAGTGACCTAACTCAAAATTTTGCAAAAATGAGTTATACTCATAAAATGACTCAGAATAAGGTATTCTATCATTTAATAAATCAAAAACTATCCTATGTCACCTAGAAACCGAAAAACACGTATGTTGCGTCTCTTTATAATTTGCGTATTTTAAACGTCCCTCCGCTAAAATAGTGACCGTTTTAGTATTATGTCGGCACGGTGATTACATTTCTTAGTTTTAAAGTGATTTAATCCTGATTGCGGCGTTTATTTACCGAAAGGTAAGTAAATATTATGTCAATGTTCTAATCCTAACAAGACCTTTATTCGTATTAGGTCACTTTTGTACTAAAATGCAGTTTTTGAATTGTGACTTAAATCATATTAAGTCATTTTTGTATTATCAACTATTCTAAAGGTAACGACATATTTCTCGTTATGCCTGTACTTTATTAAATGCTTTCTTTGTTTAAGTGTATTATGTATAAATAGGCCGTTTTAATAATATTTTGATAAGTTAATTTTATGGCGTATTAAAGTTTATGTCATTGTTTCAATAATAATTTGTTTAAATATTTATGTTTAGGTCATTATTATGAAGAGATTAAAGATGATTTTATATTACAAATGGTTCAAGAAAATGAAAAAGAAAACGAAAAATTCATACCCAAAAAGTTATCATGAAATACAAGAGTTTCCTCGCTGAGTGATCATCATCATCTGAGGCTCTACAGCTGCTAGTGGGCCTTGGCCTGGTCCAGTATTTTCTTCCAGATCTCTCGGTCCTTTGTCTGAGTTCTCCAGATTTTCACAGCAATCATTAGATGCCATCCAACCATCGGAGCTTCGGCCCATCTGGTTTTCCATAGAGAAGACGCAGAGGTGCCTTCTTGTCGTCCATACGTGCCTCGTATCCGGCCCAGCGTAAACGGCCTAGTTTTATGGTCTATAAGACATTCGGCTCCTCGTACATTTCATAAAGCTCATGGTTATACCGCGTTCTCCAATGTCTATTTTCCAGCACAGCACCGAAAATCCGTCTGAGGATTTTTCGCTAGAACACCAGCAGGCAATCCTCATTTTTTTGCTCAGGACCCAACTTTCGGACCCGTATGTTAGTACTGGTCTTAGTAGGGTCTTTTATAGCAGTACCTTTATGTTTCGGCATAGCAGTTTCGATCAAAAATATCTTAGAAGGCCGAATCAGCCATAATTCGTTTAAATATTTCTGCAGATATTTCGTTCTGGTTTGTTATTAATTATGCCAGGTACACAAAGTCACGTACAGCCACGAACTTGACTTGTAGACCGAGCTTTTGGGCAGTTTGGTCTATAGTAATATATGCGTTAACAGCAGTAGAGGATCACTGCTGGTAGCGTCCTCCCGATCCAGGTCTATATCATCCGCGTATCTCAGTATTTGTATCTATTCGAAAAATAAAGTGCCCGATGTCTCAATTTCTGGAATCTCGGATGCATTTTTCTAAGGCTATGTTAATCAGAAGGCTGGAGAGCGCATCACCCTGCCTAAGGCCTTCCATTGCCCTAAAAGGTTGCAAGATACTGAATGGATCCGAACGACGCTTTTTTATTTTTTTAACGTCATTGCTGTAAGTGACGACACCAATTGTGGTGGAATGCCGATCTCAGTCAACGCTTGGTACAGGAAATTTCGGTGAACATTGTCGTATGCAGCCTTAAAATTCACGAAAATAATATGGTGTGTTATGACATTGAACTCAAGTGTTTTAAAATCTGATCAGTAGTCGAACGGTTAGGGCCCCAAGCGTACTGGTAGTCGCCTAGTTTGTCTTCTGTGTATGGAGATATTCTATTGAAAAGGACATAGGCGAAGATTTTATATGCCGTGTTTAAAAGAGATATACCGTGATAATTCTGGCAATCAAATATGTCACCTTTCTTGTGCTGTACACACCGCTGTAATATATACCCTATGTTACTGCGATGTTCCACTCATCGGGCGTATTAGATTATATTAGAAAAACTTAACTATAATTATTTTTCTTATGTCATTGTTGTGGCAACCCTGTACTTAGTCTGTGGTTCATGTACCTATGCAATGTGTAAGGCAATGTGCTTTTAGAAAGAATAAAGAAAAGTTAACAGGGCGTCGTTTCAGACTACTACACCTGGACTATCAGCTCATAAAATTTCTCCTTAAAGCTAGTTTCAGCATATTTAAGCAATTCCACAGAGATGTAATCAGTTCCTGGTGGCTTATGATTTTTGAGTTTCCTAATGGCCAATCTAACTTCGTCTATTTGTAGGCAGTGAGATATCTGGGATGTTAGTATAATTTTGTATGGCAGAAGGTGTTTCAGCAGTTTCTGTGCTATTTAGCAGTTCTTGGAAGTACTAATTCCATCTTTTAATAATATCGTTCTTACTATTTAGTAGCTCACTATCTTTACTTTTACAAGCTGAGGTTCTAGGTTTGAAATCTTTCCTACCTCTATTAGTTTGGCTGTAAAAGTTTCTCGAGTCCTTCGTTGAGAAACTTTTAGCAATCTCTTCAAGTTAGTTGACATCAACACATTTCTTCTTCTTTCTCTTGTGTAGTTATTTTTTTTCCTTCGTCGCGCTTTATGCTCTCTCTCGTCTGCAAGTGTAAGTCTGCTGTAACGATAGGTATGCTTCATTCTTTTCGTTAGTAACCTTTTGGCATTCGGCCACTTGTTTCTGCATCGTATCTCATTACCTAGATTTTCACTCGCAGCTGTTAGTAGAATTTTACTTAGTACTTCCCAGGATCTTACTTGCGTTTTGTTCGCTATTTATCTATCTGCTCTGAGCCAAAATTTTTAGATAAACTTTCACTTTAAGAGGTGCGAAATAAATCTACACTACATAGTATAAAACAAAGTCGCTTTTTCTGTTCCTATGTCCCTTTGTATGCTTAAATCTTTAAAACTACGGAACGGATTTTGATGCGGTTTTTTTTAATTCATAGAGTGATTAAATAGAAAGGTTTTAGTGTATAATTTATTAGGTTTGAAACAAAGTAGGCGAAGCCGCGGGCGGTAAGCTAGTAATATTATAAAGAGGAAAGGTTTGTATGTATGTATGGTTTTCACGCATAAACTACTGAACCGATTTTGATGAAATTTGGCACAGATAATCTTTAGACATTGAGAAAGAACATAGACTACCTTTTATTGTGAAATATGTACCACGGGCGGAGCCGGGGCGGACCGCTAGTTCCTAACTAAAACTGCACTTTTGTATTACTTTTTTTAATTAATTATACTGAAGTATAATTTTTTGTTGATTAATAATACCAATATTAGAGTTGATTGCCCATAGGTATTAAGTAAATAGTAAAAATGAGTCTTGAAACAAACAATAAATATAATTTCTTAGTTAACATTTGGTTTCATTAGACTACTTCCCATTAATATTTTAATACTAAGTTGACATAATTCAGGTTACGTCCAAATGCATGCATAGAACAAAAATACTAAAGTGACTCATTCCCAAACTAGTCAAAGATGAGTTACAAGTTTTCAGTACTAAAGTGACGCAATATCTAATGGTAATTTTTAAAAAAAGATAAAAAATATTTAAATTTAATTTAATTTATTTTTTATGGATTGTATGGGTGGATAATATCCTCTAAAATGATATCAGACTTTAATATCTTATATAACTTTGCATTCGAACAAATTATGACATGATTTGTAAATAGTTCTGTAAATTACGAACACTTTTTTGATGATTCCCAAAAAACACGAATTTCGTATTAGGTCACTTTCGTTCTCAGCGTGCGAATTATGATGTTAGACTATATTTTTACATATGAACATATGTTGTAACAACCCCAGAAATATACTTTTTTCGTGTTTTTTTGTAGTTGTGGCCTTATGAACGAGTACTTCATGGAATAACTCAATGTATTCACATAATTTTTTTTTTACTCTTTGCAATATAACGACTTATGCCCTTATGCACTATGTTCATAATCGCACAACACGACTTATATTATTGCCAGTTTTGGTTTTATAGAAATGATGTGACTTATTATGCTTGAAATTTGTGTACTTTATGACTCAATTGAGGCTTTTTAGTGGAAAAACTATGCACGTAGCTTGAAAAACGAATGAAATCAACGGGTTTTTTTTATCGTTATTAGATAATAAAAACAAAACATCATTTAGGTATTTATGCATTTAACCCTAGAAGTCCAATCTACGTAAATTTGACGTATGAACTCTTCTATATTTACCATCGAATCGCTGCAAAATCCAGAACCAACTTATTAGCCGTCGAGACCTAGCAGTACATAGTTGGCTCATCCATGTAAATTCCGCCATTTGGTTGTAAAGAGGATGTTGTGCGTCATTTTGACGTATAATTGGGCTTTTCGTAACTTTTAAAATTGTTTCAAATTTTTATTTTGTGATTTATTTGAATGATTTTTTTCCAAGTCACGTTTCACATGATATCTATAGTATTATACTATAGATTGAGTATAAAATGGGATCCAGACAACTTTTATACTAGGACGAAAAACCTTCAATTTTAGTAAATGACGATTATTGTCCTCCGCTGGATTTGGACTTCAAGCAAAGGGATTGGGTGGCTGAAGATGTTGTCCGGAGTAAAACCGAATATGTTATGGGGTTTTGTTACCCATGTATAATGAAAGTCGTAGATTGTAAAATAAACCTTTAATCGATCTTTCAATAATACAGTACTATGTTGTTAATGCTATACAATGTTTCACCAGTCACCACAATGAGTCTAGTCTGTACAGGTTAGCAGGAGACAATCATTGAGTATTGGTATTAAATACGTATCAACTGCGTATTGCGTTTTGCGTATTAACTATTCTGCCGTCCTTTAACTAGAAAGCCGTTAAGCCCACGAAGTGAGTTTCGAGTAAATGGCAAAAAACACGGAAATCGTTATTTCTTAAAAATTATGACACTTAGAATAATTATTGTGAGATACATCGATCGAAATTTAATTATATTATATATAAATAATAGAATGCATAGAACGTGCATAGAATAAAATAGTAGGTAGCGTTTATTTCCCTCTGAGTAAGTAGTGTGTATTGTGTATCAAAAGTAACATTCAATTATGTATTGTGTTAATTTTATTTATTACGGATTCAACATCAAACAACTCTACGGTAAGTATCAAGGTGCGTATTAACTATAGAGCTATTATTTATTACCTTACCTAATACCTATAGGTATGTTATAGCTAATTGCTGCTGGGCGCTGGCTGCGATTTCGTCCATGTATCTACTGAAAGGTTTCATGACATAATATGAGCACAGGGGAATAAAATAAAAATACCAGTATGTACATCCAAAAATATTTATTTCAATTATTACAAATTATCCTTAATCTAATTTTGAAAATCTAACACTGAATTAGATTCCTTACAATAATATTATTCAAATTAATAACAAAATAACGTATTTTACGGCTAAATTAATATTGAACTAATTATGTAGTTAAAACACGAAAGCGCATTACCTTGTTATACCAAAAATTTTATATGATACAATATTTTCAACTGATATCGAAATGTACGAAAATAGTAATAATGTAATTGAACTGAGAACATAATATTTTAATATTCAGACAAAGCTGTATTGTTTCGATATACGTAGTTTTTATTGTAAACTGCACATAATATTTTCATAGAAAAATACTGTAAAACAACAGATGATGAAATTTTCAAATAATTTGGAAAATCCAAAAGTGCACGCCTCATAATTTTTTTTTAATAAATATTTATTAATTATTATTTTTGTTTATTTAATAACAATTAAACCACATCGAATCAGACCCTGAAAAATGAAAGGGTTCTATTCCTGAGCATACTCAAGCGTAAGAGAAAAAAAAAGACTCGATTAGTAAAGTATTTCGGTCGCTATCGTGCTAACAAGAAAAAGGATCCGCACATACAGACACACGGACGTCCAAGACAGAACTTTTTTAAACTGTTTTTTAACTAGTTTAAATAACAAAAATGAACCGCTTGACAAATAGCAATTAATTGCTACACAAAGACAGCCTTATTGCTATTCGATTAAAAACGAAAAGTAATGCCTTAACTAGTGCATTTGAGGTTTAAAAAAAAACTTTTCGTAGGTTTTATTTAAGGTGATATTTGAGGTAATTTCTTAAAATAAAGTTGTGAACAATTCACAGTATACAGTTTTACGATATGAAGTTTTATGAAATGTTGCAGATTTAGTTTTATCGAATAAAAGGTAAATCGAGGCATTTAGTTTTGAATTTTTACAGAGAATTTATTGGGTCCTTATTTAGGCAGTTCATAATACAATGTCACAGATAATTAGCGTGTGTTCAAATAAACATCTAGCGTAAGATAAATCTTTGGAATCTACATTTGGTTTTAGTACATTAGATTGCTTTAAAATTAAGAACTATCCCATCAACGTTAGGGTACGTTAAATGTTAAGATATTAAGACTTTAAAAAAAAAAAACTGGAAATAATCTTAAGGTTAATAGCGCCTTTACAGTTTACATACTGTCGTCAGATAATGTCTGTTTAATTGAATAGAGAAAAGAAAAACCCATCCAGGTTTTCTGAAAGTTTTTGAAGTGAAACTTCTTTATCGGGGTTGGACAAAAATTTAGTGTAACATTTTTGCGTTACGCCGTAAGCGTGACATTTTTGCGTTACGCCGTACGCGTGACATTTTTGCGTTACGCCATACTCGTGACATTTTTAAGGTCATAAAGAAGTTTCACTTCTTACGTGTGTACTCTAGTACACGCATACATTTTTTTTCTTATCCCTATCACGCGTGATTTGATATATTTCTGTAAAGTTGCATATTGTAAATTATTTTTTGAAAAAATAAGGTCAAAAAGAAGTTTCATTTCTTACGTGTGTACACGTACGCGTAGCACACGCACACATTTTTTTTGGTTTTTAGCTTCAAATAAGTCCTAAACGTGGAGTATTCGATAGTACCTAATCGATTTACATTGTGTGCATTTAATGTAATTTCTTGATAATAGTTTTTGTGACTAGCTGCAGTTTGACATCAACTGAATACATCAATTAGGTAGTTGTACAGTAGTTGTTGAGCAGTTCATTCTTATTACGTTGAAACTAAAATTTAGCTCAGCCCTATTGCCGTTCGATATTAGATTCACAGATGAGTTTAAGCCTACACTTAATAATTGTTTTAAGTTGAGTTTTCAAATTTGCCGATAAAAAAAAAATTTGAAGGGTTTCTCGCGATTTTTTTGTAGGCAGATATGTTATCACATGATTACTTTAAATTCAAGTTGGTAAATATTCAGTTGAGAATAAGCTTTCACCACTTTGAGTGTTTTCTGCGGTTCAGTTACGAATTATTCGTTTTAAACTTTTTAAGATGTTATTTTTGTGCTGTTGTCACATTTGTTTGTCAATGATCATAACAACAAAATAAAACTGCTGTTAAAATTTGAGCAAGCTGCACAGGCTATCACTATGATAGACTTGGGAGGTATAATTCAGTAGAGTTGTAGTGGAGTATAGTTGTAGCATACTGATGGTTGTGTTGTCTCGTACGTTGTGAAGTAAATGTGTGTTGCGTGAAATAATATTGTGATGGTAATGTAGTTCGTCGAAGGATTGTGGTGTTCTATCTGGCATGAAGTCCAGGATAGTAGATGTGTTCTGACCGGTCAGGAGGACTGGGGCAGTATGGTAACCCTGTAAGGTCAGTGTGGGCCGAGGCAGGATAGTAGCTATTTTGGTATCCCGAGATGAATTACCGTAGTAATGTAGTGTGAGAAATGGCGTACGAGGACGCATGATTGTCGGTATGGCTGTATAGGAGATAACTTGAGTTTATTAAAATGAAAAACGATTAAGAATATTGATTCTGTTGGATGAGTAATAGTTCAGTTCAGGTTTCACTTTTTTTTACTGTTGAGCTATTGAATCCTGTAAACACCAATAATCACTTTGAAATGACAGATTTTGTTTATACTATGTTCGGGTAACTTCACCTTGTTAATATATTGAGGATGCCTGAGGGCCAAGTACCACTTGAAGTTGGTTAGTGTTTGAAATTTGAGTTTGAGTTGAGTGGTAGCGATGAATCTTAGTTCGTTTGGTCAGAGAGTGCCAGTAGTCATTTCGTAGCCGTAGTCCGTTGAAATCGGTGTCTGCTATTAGGAGCTATGGCTGCTTATAGTGAACCGTGGATACGCGGTATTACCGTAGTCCGTTTGAAACCGGCGTCTGCTATTAGGAGTACAGATAGCTGCTTATAGTAAACCGTGGATACGCGGTGCGCGGGTGACGCTGGCGGAGGTTGGGTCTTGTAGAGACCATTGGAATATGGGAGTCCGTGGGACTCGGCATTCGGAGGAATGCGTGTGGAACAAACATGAGGTTTGTTGTGGGGCTTAGTGAAAAGCCAGAGTTTGCATTCGGAGGAATGCGTGTGTGTTGTTGGGCTTAGTGAAAAGCCAGAGTTTGCATTCGGAGGAATGCGTGTGTGTTGTTGGGCTTAGTGAAAAGCCAGAGTTGGTATTCGGTGGAATGCGTGTGTGATGTTGGGCTTAGTGAAAAGCCAGAGTTGGCATTCGGTGGAATGCGTGCGTGATGATGGGCTTAGTGAAAAGCCACAGGACTCGGATAAGATTCATGCTCTAGTTTTTTTGTGATACTTTAATAATGATCTGCTGATGACAATAGCAGTGAAAGTGGTATTTGGTTGCTTAAGCGTTATTTTCTTTTAGTAGTTAGTAGTTCATAAATTTAATCGAAATGATCAGGATTCAATGTTTCATTACTTTAATCAAAATGGTTAATTTCAAAGGGTTGAAGTTGGAAATTATTTTAAGGTATTCAAATTAAGAAAAAAACCTGTTTTCATATGAACTTAAATTTTGTATTATGAGATTCTTTGCTATAGGACGTTTCTTGTACAAATTTCATGATTCTGTGTTCACAAGAAATATCCTGAAGGTATTGATTCCTCGTGTCCCCTTTTTTTTTTTTTTTTTATAGTGGGGAAATCTTCCAAAGATACCCACGGCCCCCGGGGAAGGAGCCGTGGGTTATGTCGGATTCTTACCGACTAAAACCCCACTGTGTTCCGTCGAGCCGCTTTAATGATGGGGCCGCGGGTATTTGTTAGAATTCTTCCGCGACCCCCTCGGCGGCAGCCCATCTCCAGGCCAGGCGCAAGCCAAGAACAGGAAAGGTGCCTGCTCTTCCCTCCCGTTGGCGGCATGAGCGGAACACGTCTCAAGTCGCCTCACCGCACCGGACGATGGATTACATTCCCCGTTCCACCGCCCGGTGCCCTTCGTCAAGGAGGCACGTTGCGACCGTGTAAAGCGGCCGCAACACGGCGACGACGCCCAATAAGACGTCTGCGCCGGATCGGGTCCGCGTGAGGATCCCTCTCGCGCACCCGCTCTGCCTCCTCTTTCTGCGAGATCACGCTCTCCGAGAATGCGATCACCGCACGCCAGGATCTGTCGCCATCCACCATTGCACGAACAACGGAGGGTAGAGAGAGATCCGGCCCGATTATCGCGACTAAGCGAGCACGGGGCTCGGCCCACGCGGGGCACACGGCAAGAGTGTGATCTGCCGTGTCCTCCGGGCAGGCACACCAGTGGCAGACCATGCTGGGCTCCCTCCTCGCGACTTTACACAGGTACCGTCCGAAGCAGCCGTGCCCGGACAGTATCTGCGTAAGGCGGAAGGTTATGGCCCCGTGCCGCCTGTCGCACCACTCTTGGAGGACTGGACGTATGGCCGCAACCGTCCTCTCACCCGCGCTGGGCTCCTCGAGCCGGCGTTCCCACTCTCGGAACCGCCGCTCGACAGCCTCGGCCCTCCACTCCTCTACTTCCTCGTAGGAAGGATTCACCCCATGTGACCTAGACGCCGAGACGCGGCGATACACGTCCGCTAGCATCTCGGCGTCCAGATCCCATGGCGGCGTTCCGGCCATTACGCAGGCAGCCTCAAAAGACACCGTGCGGTATGCCCTAACTACCCTGAGCGCCATGACCCGCTGCGGCCTCCGCAAGAGGGGTCTGGTACGGGCGCTCAGGGTGTCTGCCCAGATGGGGGCCCCTTAGAGGGCCATGGAGCGGATTACGCCAGTGTATAGCCGGCGACACCCACCCCCAGCACCTCTAAGGTTTGGCAGCAAACTTCCCAGTGCTCCGGCCGCCCCTACAAGACGGGGGGCGAGGCGACGGAAGTGCTCCGTGAACCTCCATCGGCTATCCAACACGATGCCTAGGTATCTCATGGTGGTGGTGACCCTGATTGCTACCCCATCCACCCGGATCTCTGCGCCTGCGCTATGTAGCCTCCGGCGACCGGGAAAGAAGATGGCTTCGGATTTCTCCAGCGCCACCCGTAGTCCCAACCGCCGGATGCAGCACACCACCTGCTCAACTCCCGTGGTAGCTAATAAAGCTGCCTCCTCGTATGTGGCCCCACGCGCAGTTACCAGAGTATCGTCGGCGTAACAAGTTACGCCAACACCTGGGAGGTTAGTGGCGCGCAGGACCCAGTCGTACCCGATGTTCCACAGAAGAGGCCCGAGGACCGACCCCTGTGGGACACCGCACGACACTTCCCTCTCACTCCATCCATCGCGGGTTGGATAGGCAACAGTCCTATCTGAAAGGTATGACCGCAGCAGTCGCACCATGTAGCCCGGCACGCGATGATAGTGGAGAGCTTGCAGGATACTGCCCCACGGTAGGGTGTTAAACGCGTTTGCGATGTCCAAAGACACCGCCAGGAGGACTTCTCCACTAGCGGCCGCATCTTCTGCGGTGGCTCTCACGCGAGATACTGCGTCGAGTGTGGACCGACCACGGCGAAAGCCGAACTGGTTCCCGCTGAGGTCTGGTCCCACTCCCTCCAAATGGTTGACGAGGCGAGCTGCGAAAACGCGCTCAAAAAGCTTGCTCACCTCGTCAAGCAATACAATGGGCCTGTACGCTGAGGGCGAATCGCGCGGGCGCCCCTCCTTTCTTAACAGGACCAAATTCCCTGTCTTCCACCTACGGGGAAATTGGCCCCGCTCAAGGCAAGCCGAAAACAACCGCTCCACCCGGGGCCCGAGGGCTTCCAACGCTAGCACCCACGCTCGGCCAGGTACCCCGTCAGGTCCAGGAGCAGTGTTTTTCCCTTTAAGCCGCGTAACTGCCGACTCCAACTCCTCATGGGTAACGGCAGGGATTTCTTCTGCGGGCTCCTCCTGTGACGCAGGTGTCGCCGCCATCGGCGGAGGAGAATATCTTCCCCGGTCCGGGAACAGAGATACCACAACCTGTTCTAACAGACGGGGCTCGAGAGACTGAGACAGGGGCGGAGCCCACGGGCGGAGCTTCTGCCTCACCCGTTTATACGGCCGACCCCACGGCACTCGGTTCAGACCCTCGAGCATCTCTTCCCATGCTCTATCCTTGGCGCTGCTGATTGCCTCCTTCAGAGAGGTAACGCACTCCCTGTAGGAGGCATACAGTTGCGCTTCCTCCACTTCGTCCCGTGCACTCCGGCGCCGGTGCCTGGTGTACGCCCGCCTCGCAGCCACGCAGGATGCGCGCAGCTGGGCAATTTCGGCGGACCACCAATACATCGGTCTTCTGCGCGGATTAGAGCGAACTCTACTCATGGCCGCATCACACACCTGCGCCATGGCATCAGCCATCCATGCTGCATCGTCCTCTACTGTTGCGATCTGCGGTGCAGGGATCCATGCCTGAACTATGGCAGCCTCAATTAGGAGTTCCCTATCGAGACTACGAATCGACCAACGTGGACGTCCACCATTTAGGGAAGGCTCACCGCGAAACGCGGATGGCGCAGAGACGCTGAAGCGGATGTATCTGTGGTCCGATAGCGTTTCCACATCAGTTACAACCCTCCAGTCGCTAATTCGCCTTGCAAGGGGGGGGCTAGCGAAGGTGATGTCGACGATGGAGCCCCCTCTTTGCCGCACGCATGTCAGCTCACTCCCGCGATTTACGACCGAGAGATCAGCTGCGACCGCCCAGTCCTGCAGCACCGCACCCCGCGCATTTCTCACCGATGATCCCCATGCCATTGATTTGGCATTGAAATCTCCGGCTAGAAGCACGGGCTGCGAAGGAGCGAGGTCAATCAGTTCCCCAAGATCTGCCAGGAACCGCTCGAATTCATCCAGGCTACGGTTGGGAGAGAAGTAGACCCCGATCACTGACAACCCTCCTTTTTTTTGAGTATAAAATGATATTATTGAGTATAAAATGGGATCCAGACAACTTTTATACTAGGACGAAAAACCTTCAATTTTAGTAAATGACGATTATTGTCCTCCGCTGGATTTGGACTTCAAGCAAAGGGATTGGGTGGCTGAAGATATTGTCCGGAGTAAAACCGAATATGTTATGGGGTTTTGTTACCCATGTATAATGAAAGTCGTAGATTGTAAAATAAACCTTTAATCGATCTTTCAATAATACAGTACTATGTTGTTAATGCTATACAATGTTTCACCAGTCACCACAATGAGTCTAGTCTGTACAGGTTAGCAGGAGACAATCATTGAGTATTGGTATTAAATACGTATCAACTGCGTATTGCGTTTTGCGTATTAACTATTGTCCTAGTGAATCATTTTCACTATCGTCGAATCAATTTAAAATTCGATCAAGTGCGTTCCGTTTCGGAACGCCACAGATAATAAAATATAGATAATAAAAGTGGCAACGGCACAATGTCATGGTGGTATACATTGAGGATACAAGCACTATAAAGAGATAAGAGAAGCCCGAAAACCATATTCCTGTATGTTCAGTTAATACAGGAAAAGTTATAGGTGGTCAGTGGCGATATTTTACGGCATGATATAGAATTTTAACAATTTCTATATCATATAATATCAAAATAATGTAGATAAATGCTAATGCTTCCTTCTAGGGAAGCGCGCTCCATCATAGGCCACATCTCAGCTTACCATTAGGCGAGATCGTGGTCAAGCGCTTCCCTATCACACAATAAAAAATAAAAAAAATAAATAAATAAAATACAATGAGCCGCAAAGATTTTATGAAAAAATTAAGCACAGATTTGAAGGTGCCTTGGATGCAAATACGACTTGTGGCACGCACTTTGAAGAGACTCTACGTGACAATAGCCCAATTTTTTCAAAATATGTGGTACCAGAGTATCCATAAAATGTTTACGAAAATGCAGGACCAAAGAAGTATCGATATTGCGGATTTTTTTCCCATAAAAAAGGCAAATTACCAAAGCACAGTGGCTAAAACGCTCATAAATTGTCAAGACTGGTTATAAATACTTTTTTTTTATGCGACTATTATAGACTATAGTATTATTGTCTTGATTATTGTAGTTAGATAATTTTTTTGAAAAAAGATTAAAAACGAGTTATTTTTTAAAAACTTACCCAATTATAAGAAGAAAATATAAGTTTAACATTTTTTGTTGGCTTTTTTTAGATGATTCAATTATCGTTCTGTATTTATATAAACAAAGAGTATAATATCATTAAATGCACTTAATGTGTTAACTGTATTTTTAATATCTATTGCAAAAAATAGTTAATTTCCATAGAAATATATTAGTATCCCAAGTTAACTGATAAATACCTTTTTTTAAAAATATAAAGATTTGTTGTTGCAGATTTATTGAAAAAAACGATTTAAAAATAATAAGGAATAGTGTGTGTTGTTTCCGTGCAGTATTCAATTAATAGACCAATAGCAACACGGCATTAATGCCAAACTGTCTCATGTCGTCACTTGAACCAATGACACTAAAAGAGTTGTTCCTTTATGCTCATGAAACTGTATATAATATTATGTAGTATTTAATAAACTATAATATTATGCTTTTAAAAATATACGTGTTTGTGAAAAAGTAAATTCTAGCCTATGTTCAAATAAAAATAGTAGGTAGCGTTTATTTCCCTCTGAGTAAGTAGTGTGTATTGTGTATCAAAAGTAACATTCAATTATGTATTGTGTTAATTTTATTTATTACGGATTCAACATCAAACAACTCTACGGTAAGTATCAAGGTGCGTATTAACTATAGAGCTATTATTTATTACCTTACCTAATACCTATAGGTATGTTATAGCTAATTGCTGCTGGGCGCTGGCTGCGATTTCGTCCATGTATCTACTGAAAGGTTTCATGACATAATATGAGCACAGGGGAATAAAATAAAAATACCAGTATGTACATCCAAAAATATTTATTTCAATTATTACAAATTATCCTTAATCTAATTTTGAAAATCTAACACTGAATTAGATTCCTTACAATAATATTATTCAAATTAATAACAAAATAACGTATTTTACGGCTAAATTAATATTGAACTAATTATGTAGTTAAAACACGAAAGCGCATTACCTTGTTATACCAGCTGCATTAACCAAAAATTTTATATGATACAATATTTTCAACTGATATCGAAATGTACGAAAATAGTAATAATGTAATTGAACTGAGAACATAATATTTTAATATTCAGACAAAGCTGTATTGTTTCGATATACGTAGTTTTTATTGTAAACTGCACATATTTTCATAGAAAAATACTGTAAAACAACAGATGAGAAATTTTCAAAAAGAAAAAAAAAATACAAATTTGCCGCGCAATTGACATTAATTGACAGTTTTAAAAGTTTGTACCTATAGGTAATATTAATAGAAATAATTATCGAGATTTAAATGGCTCTACACGAGATTTATTTTGTTTTTTTTATTACTATACTTCATAAAGACACAATTAACTCGTACCTACTCGTAATACGATACCTTGGAGTTGGAGCGAAAATATTGTTTGTAATAATTTGGCTAGGTAACTAATTATTGAAATGAAAATAATAATTAGAAAAATGCATTGTGAAACCGTTTTAAGCAAAAAACGTTTCGATAAACGAATTATGTTTTTGAATGAAATACAAATTATTGCATGCTTTTAAAATACAAGACTTAACTATCTACTAATGAAAGTTTTCATGCATTTTGTTCGAAACACGGTAGGTCAGCCGTGTTTTGTTACTTTAAAAGTGACATTCGAAAATGAAACAACGATTTACGGAAAAGCACAGATAGAAACGCGTTTAATCGAGATTGGGTATCTAATATTAAGATAATTGGAATACTTAATGAAAATAGGAATTGTAGAGTCAGTAATAATTCAGATTAGTTTATTGATATCATATTAGATACTTACTTAGGTCGAGTGAACGCGTTTTTACAATTCGTTCTATACAAAGTATGTTTTTAACTAAATTTTCGAATTTCATCGTGTATTTTACAATAATTTTGAATGATTTGAATGCGAAATGTACTCATTATTATATGAATCGTTTCATTCGAAGATATTATTTACTATGTAGTTCCCTTTTTCAATGCTAGCAACTACGCACGCCTTTAGATTTTATTTTTTTTTAATTGTGGGTATTACGACCTGACAAGTATTTGCTCGCTTTGTACGATATTCGTTATTTTTAGAGTCTGTAATCTTACAAAACTTTGGGTTAGGGTGTGGTGGGTGTTAATATCTTCGAATGAAGCGATTCATATAATAATGATCGAACTTCACTCTGAAGTTCGTTTGATCATATATTATATTTCATCGCTTCATTCTTCAGATATTATTCACTATGTAGATGTTAAGAGATAAAAGTTTTGTAAGAATCATTTTGGGTGCAAGTTTAGAATAAAACATATATAGATATTATTAGTTTTATTTTGTATATTAACAAAAATATAATCAAACATTATTCTTGCAAAATTGATTCTGCAAATTCGTTTTCATTAACTACATTAAGTTTATAGAACCTTGCAAAGGTTTCGGAATGTTTAGTCCAGCCAGCAGTTTTACGTATATTATCAACGCATACACCACTAGCACAAGCAGTAGATGTTGAAGCGTGTCTTGTGCTATGTGAACTAAATATTGAAATGTTGACACCACTTTCCGATAACACGTTTTTGATCCAAAGACTGATTGTTTGAGTTGTGGCGGGTTTATTAGGTTTTTTAAAAGTTAGTATTAATCTATTGTCCTCCTCATTCCTCAAATGTTTTGTGACATTGATATAATCAGAAAGTGCAGTAGCGGGACAAATACTTATATTTTCTTTAAAGTATGGAAGTATAAGAAGGGGTTGATCTCTACCCGGAGCCGAAGTTTTTATCAAGTCTGTTATGAAAATCTTAGCTCCACTGTCTGAGAAATAAATATTATTAAGATTGATAAGGGATAAAGTTTGGACCCGCTGTGCTGTACACAGCGCAAGTAAAATTACTATTTTTTTAGTCAACTGCTCCAAATTAATGTTTATATTAGGAAACCAGCTTGAGATATGGTTCAAAACTAATTGTGGCTCCCAAGAATAATTATTGTATTTAGGATTACTGGGTTTCAATTTGAATGCTCCCTTTAGGAGTCGTTTTATGCATTCATCCGACCCGATATTATTTCCTAAGATTAAAGACAAGGCAGACCTGTGCGAGTTTAAAGTACCATATGAAGCCCCTTTGTTAAACTCATTTGTTAAAAACGATATAACTGTCGCTACTGTACTTTCAAAATTGGAAATATTTCTATCTAGACAAAATTGCCACCATAGTTTATAAGTTACGTTATATTGCTTCTTAGTGTTACTGGAAAGCGATGCCAACATTAGTTCGACAGCTTCCGATGGGATGTTTCTCCGTAAGAAGGCTTCGCGGAGAGCCTCGCTGCAGCCAGCGTAAAGTGTGAGTGCAGTGGGTGCGACAGGTGACTGAAATGAGAATGCGTTAGATTCGTATCTGCTTTAAACTTGGAACCCCTACCCTTTACGAGAAAGCTCTGCCAAATGACTTCTCATTTCTTTGCTTTTAGGGGGGGGGGGGGCAATAAATGAAATGTACAGACTATACGGCTTTTAAAATATAAGTCTGGTAAGCGAACTAAACTTTGCTAGTTTAGTTCTTGCTATATCGCTGTCCGTGGCTGCCTCGCGTGTTTACGGATGAATAAAGTAATGTCCTGTCTTCGCATCCACAGCTAACTGTCCTATACTGTCATAATCTTAACACAGATTCATTCGACATAGCTCCCCACGAGCTCAGTTCTTCATTTTTGCACTCGCACAACTGTGGACAACACAAGAGCAATGCCTCCATTGGTAGCAGTTACAATCAAGGGCTAGCAAGGCAGGCTAGCCATATTACGGATGTTGGAACAACCGACTATATTTAGGGCAATTTTCTTTGTACAGTGTAACGTTTAGACTGTCGTAGCATTCCTACGGAACAAAGATGGGATCAGATCTGCATCCTTAATGAAGTTTATCGAAAGGAGATACTTTCAGACGACGATAGTATTCAAAATCCACCATATTCCTGAACATAATAATGCATAGTTAAGCTTATAATCTCTCTTGCCATTATCCTGCAGCAGAATTCCTTGGCGATAATTTGTTCTCGTTAGAACGAGCGAGGTTGTTACGATAATATGAGAAATCCTGTCAGTTAGAGACCTGAACGACGCGATAGAGTACCGCTATTTCAGTAGTAGTAGCACCTAGAAGGGTGAAGGTATTCTGGAAAGCGGAACTGAAGGCCCGGTCGGCAGCACCAGCCACCTAATAGACAGTGTTCAGTGCTGCACCACTATAATCTGCAAAATGACTCTGACGGTATGAAAATGTACCTACCGTACACGAACGTACATTTTCAAAATATCAAATGATATAGTTGGAATAAAAATCCTATTTGCCTCCGTCTACCCAAAAGACATACGGAGTAGCTAGTAGTAGTTGGTTGAATTAGAATAAAGTACCTATAGTTAAAATCCTTTGTTACTGACTGGATAAATTTGGCTCTTTTCCTATCTGACGTTCATATAGCTGTTGACTGCCTAGTGTTATGCACAAACACAATTATTATAAATAAGTCAGCCCGAGGCTTTCGGTATATAAGTTCTGATGTAAATCATAATTATATCTTAAAACCGAATTGATTAAAAGTAACGTACTTGGCTGTAGTAATTGCAGTTTTGGGACACAGATAAGCTCCTTATCATTTTAGTCTCTTGAGTTCAGTATATTTGTTTCCAGTACAGAGTTTATGACCTATCAGTTTTAAATAAATAATTCATGCATTGTACTGAAAGTACTAGCCATGTTTAGATTATGATTGGTGGCGTTGGCTCTAAACATTAATAGATACCGCACGGTTTGGTTGGATGTTAAAAATCTGTATTATAATTAAAACCGTTTACCTGTTTTGATATTTTATTGCCTTATTCAAGGGGTGACCTTTTAAATTTATTTCTGACCCCAAAAGTAAGGACCAAGGTCTCTTCTTGTCCGGTTGGGTTAATACTGTGTGAGTTGAGACAGGTGGCAATTCTATGTTAAGATGGTTCAATTGTGCTTCTGCAGAGTTCTAATTGAATAAATAAAGGTTTGAGTTTGAGGTATTTTTGCCTCGTCGGGATCAGCTGTTGCTTCATTTTGTAAGTAACATCTAAATGCGTAATTGAAAGTCGTTACTGGCGCTTTCGCAGATTTACGCTAAAGATAGTGGAAATTGTAGTAACTTTAACTTTTCAAGCCCAAAAGGTTAACTAAGGTACACTTGAACCAATCTCATAAGTTCTAATACTTTTAATCATTATGATTAAAAAAATACTGTAAAACAACAGATGATGAAATTTTCAAAAAGAAAAAAAAATACAAATTTGCCGCGCAATCGACATTAATTGACAGTTCTAAAAGTTTGTACCTATAGGTAATATTAATAGAAATAATTATCGAGATTTAAATGGCTCTACACGAGATTTATTTTGTTTTTTTTATTACTATACTTCATAAAGACACAATTAACTCGTACCTACTCGTAATACGATACCTTGGAGTTGGAGTGAAAATATTGTTTGTAATAATTTGGCTAGGTAACTAATTATTGAAATGAAAATAATAATTAGAAAAATGCATTGTGAAACCGTTTTAAGCAAAAAACGTTTCGATAGGATAGGGGAATCGGAGTGCGAGGATCTGTGGGTCATGACTGAGGTATTGTTAAATGGTAAGACAATTAAGTTAGCTATTTATATATAATATAACGACTTATGCCCTTATGCACTATGTTCATAATCGCACAACACGACTTATATTATTGCCAGTTTTGGTTTTATAGAAATGATGTGACTTATTATGCTTGAAATTTGTGTACTTTATGACTCAATTGAGGCTTTTTAGTGGAAAAACTATGCACGTAGCTTGAAAAACGAATGAAATCAACGGGTTTTTTTATCGTTATTAGATAATAAAAACAAAACATCATTTAGGTATTTATGCATTTAACCCTAGAAGTCCAATCTACGTAAATTTGACGTATGAACTCTTCTATATTTACCATCGAATCGCTGCAAAATCCAGAACCAACTCATTAGCCGTCGAGACCTAGCAGTACATAGTTGGCTCATCCATGTAAATTCCGCCATTTGGTTGTAAAGAGGATGTTGTGCGTCATTTTGACGTATAATTGGGCTTTTCGTAACTTTTAAAATTGTTTCAAATTTTTATTTTGTGATTTATTTGAATGATTTTTTTCCAAGTCACGTTTCACATGATATCTATAGTATTATACTATAGATTGAGTATAAAATGGGATCCAGACAACTTTTATACTAGGACGAAAAACCTTCAATTTTAGTAAATGACGATTATTGTCCTCCGCTGGATTTGGACTTCAAGCAAAGGGATTGGGTGGCTGAAGATGTTGTCCGGAGTAAAACCGAATATGTTATGGGGTTTTGTTACCCATGTATAATGAAAGTCGTAGATTGTAAAATAAACCTTTAATCGATCTTTCAATAATACAGTACTATGTTGTTAATGCTATACAATGTTTCACCAGTCACCACAAGGAGACAATCATTGAGTATTGGTATTAAATACGTATCAACTGCGTATTGCGTTTTGCGTATTAACTATTGTCCTAGTGAATCATTTTCACTATCGTCGAATCAATTTAAAATTCGATCAAGTGCGTTCCGTTTCGGAACGCCACAGATAATAAAATATAGATAATAAAAGTGGCAACGCCACAATGTCATGGTGGTATACATTGAGGATACAAGCACTATAAAGAGATAAGAGAAGCCCGAAAACCATATTCCTGTATGTTCAGTTAATACAGGAAAAGTTATAGGTGGTCAGTGGCGATATTTTACGGCATGATATAGAATTTTAACAATTTCTATATCATATAATATCAAAATAATGTAGATAAATGCTATAATACAAAATGATCTCTTAATTCGACTCGCCGCGCCTTCGTGAACAACGACATTGTCGTTAAAATACGTAAATCCACAGAGGATTCCTCTTGTACTTACTTAATGAACTATCTTCTTAAAATCACACCACAATCGGGAATGAATCAAATAATGTAGATAAATGCTAATGCTTCCTTCTAGGGAAGCGCGCTCCATCATAGGCCACATCTCAGCTTACCATTAGGCGAGATCGTGGTCAAGCGCTTCCCTATCACACAATAAAAAATAAAAAAAATAAATAAATAAAATACAATGAGCCGCAAAGATTTTATGAAAAAATTAAGCACAGATTTGAAGGTGCCTTGGATGCAAATACGACTTGTGGCACGCACTTTGAAGAGACTCTACGTGACAATAGCCCAATTTTTTCAAAATATGTGGTACCAGAGTATCCATAAAATGTTTACGAAAATGCAGGACCAAAGAAGTATCGATATTGCGGATTTTTTTCCCATAAAAAAGGCAAATTACCAAAGCACAGTGGCTAAAACGCTCATAAATTGTCAAGACTGGTTATAAATACTTTTTTTTTATGCGACTATTATAGACTATAGTATTATTGTCTTGATTATTGTAGTTAGATAATTTTTTTGAAAAAAGATTAAAAACGAGTTATTTTTAAAAACTTACCCAATTATAAGAAGAAAATATAAGTTTAACATTTTTTGTTGGCTTTTTTTAGATGATTCAATTATCGTTCTGTATTTATATAAACAAAGAGTATAATATCATTAAATGCACTTAATGTGTTAACTGTATTTTTAATATCTATTGCAAAAAATAGTTAATTTCCATAGAAATATATTAGTATCCCAAGTTAACTGATAAATACCTTTTTTTAAAAATATAAAGATTTGTTGTTGCAGATTTATTGAAAAAAACGATTTAAAAATAATAAGGAATAGTGTGTGTTGTTTCCGTGCAGTATTCAATTAATAGACCAATAGCAACACGGCATTAATGCCAAACTGTCTCATGTCGTCACTTGAACCAATGACACTAAAAGAGTTGTTCCTTTATGCTCATGAAACTGTATATAATATTATGTAGTATTTAATAAACTATAATATTATGCTTTTAAAAATATACGTGTTTGTGAAAAAGTAAATTCTAGCCTATGTTCAAATAAAAATAGTAGGTAGCGTTTATTTCCCTCTGAGTAAGTAGTGTGTATTGTGTATCAAAAGTAACATTCAATTATGTATTGTGTTAATTTTATTTATTACGGATTCAACATCAAACAACTCTACGGTAAGTATCAAGGTGCGTATTAACTATAGAGCTATTATTTATTACCTTACCTAATACCTATAGGTATGTTATAGCTAATTGCTGCTGGGCGCTGGCTGCGATTTCCTCCATGTATCTACTGAAAGGTTTCATGACATAATATGAGCACAGGGGAATAAAATAAAAATACCAGTATGTACATCCAAAAATATTTATTTCAATTATTACAAATTATCCTTAATCTAATTTTGAAAATCTAACACTGAATTAGATTCCTTACAATAATATTATTCAAATTAATAACAAAATAACGTATTTTACGGCTAAATTAATATTGAACTAATTATGTAGTTAAAACACGAAAGCGCATTACCTTGTTATACCAAAAATTTTATATGATACAATATTTTCAACTGATATCGAAATGTACGAAAATAGTAATAATGTAATTGAACTGAGAACATAATATTTTAATATTCAGACAAAGCTGTATTGTTTCGATATACGTAGTTTTTATTGTAAACTGCACATATTTTCATAGAAAAATACTGTAAAACAACAGATGATGAAATTTTCAAAGAGAAAAAAAAAAATACAAATTTGCCGCGCAATTGACATTAATTGACAGTTTTAAAAGTTTGTACCTATAGGTAATATTAATAGAAATAATTATCGAGATTTAAATGGCTCTACACGAGATTTATTTTGTTTTTTTTATTACTATACTTCATAAAGACACAATTAACTCGTACCTACTCGTAATACGATACCTTGGAGTTGGAGTGAAAATATTGTTTGTAATAATTTGGCTAGGTAACTAATTATTGAAATGAAAATAATAATTAGAAAAATGCATTGTGAAACCGTTTTAAGCAAAAAACGTTTCGATAAACGAATTATGTTTTTGAATGAAATACAAATTATTGCATGCTTTTAAAATACAAGACTTAACTATCTACTAATGAAAGTTTTCATGCATTTTGTTCGAAACACGGTAGGTCAGCCGTGTTTTGTTACTTTAAAAGTGATGTAGGGGCTTGTTATGTGCGGGTGTAATAAAAGATGTAATAACTACGCAAAGGTTATATTTCGTTAACTACATATATATATTCGTATGTAATTAATATTCGACCTAATGCGACCAACCCGCGTCCCGACAAGCCCTTAACTAACTGTGCATAACGCACAAACTGTTTATATACGAGTTACCGTGTGAACCTATGGTGGGAACTTTCTTAGTAGGTACTACACTTGAAATATTTCGGTAACTCGTAAATTGGCTTGTCGTCGCTACATCATTCCCCCCTTAAAATAAAAAGGGTATACAAGTAAAAAAATCTTACAATAAAATTAAACAATAAACAAAGGGGTATATATAAAGTGTCGCTATATAAGATTACAAAATGTTTACAATATAAAGTATAAAAAATGTTCACAATATAAATCAATCATAACGTATACAAGTGGTTACAGTTAACACCTAATTTCGTTAAACTATTTATGTTATTACAAAAACTCGGTTGGGTCTTCTAAGTGGCGTGCGATTATTGTTACACGTCAATTAACACTTAGTAACGTCAACATTTCAAATCTCAATACGTTCTTTACACTTGTATCGTTTAATATTACAAAGGCTATTACTATACACTCATAAGCCATAAATCAAAAGTACTTAAATTTCTAAGTAGTAAACATTTCAATCAAAACTCAACACAAACATAAATTTGAAATACCATACTTAAAACGTTAAACAATGAACTCGTTTCAAAATTACTTAAGTTCTATTATTTATTAAATACGATGTGTTGATTAGTAAGTATTTATTATACATTTCTAAGAAGACTTAAGAATACTTATAATCATCGTAATTCTAATAAATATAAAATAGTTGAAAAAATTACAAATACAATACTATTACCTAAATCGTACTGGTAATCGTATAGCTCTTCCACTACGCGTGGTATGTGTATTAGGCAATTCGCTACTTGGAATTTGTAACGGAACCTCAGTATCTGCCCCAGATGTCGTATCACTATCATCATTCAAATAATATGCAGGTTTTAGACGGTCTACAGATATACTAACTTTCCTGCCAGTCATTTGAATATAAAATACCTTTTCCTCTCGACTCAAGACACGATAAGGACCGTCGTATGTTGGTTGTAAAGGCTTACGTACTGCGTCGTTTCTTACAAAAACATAATCGCACTTTTGCAAATCGGGGTGAATAAATATGTTCCGTCTTTCATTCTGCCTAATAGCTACTGACTGATATTTCCTAATAGAGTCTCGTAATTTACTTACATACTCAAGACTGCTATCTATTTCAAAACTCGATTTTTTATCGTAATAATCACCTGGTAATCGTAAAGTTGTTCCGTACGTTATTTCTGCTGCGCTTATGCCGGTATCACTTCTTACTGCTGTTCTAAGTCCTAGCAACACAGTTGGTAATTCCGTAACCCAAGAAGATGATATATTGCATAAGCGAGCCGTTAATGCCGCTTTAAGCGACCTATGCCAACGTTCTACCGCCCCGTTACTCTGTGGGTGGTAAGGTGTCGTACGCAACTTATTAATACCTAATAACTTCATTAGTGTAGCAAATAATTGACTTTCGAATTGGCGTCCTTGATCGCTTGTTAGCTTTTTCGGACAACCGAAACGAGAGATCCATCCTTCATATATTACACGCGAAATCGTTTCAGCAGTTATATCTCTCGTAGGAAAACATTCTGGCCATCGCGTCCCCCTATCACTATGGTTAGGCAATACGTCCTAAAACCTTCGGGTGAAGTGGGTAAAGGTCCAATTAAATCAATATGAATATGTTCAAACCTATCGCACTGCAGAAACGATCCTAAACCTGACATTGTATGTCGATTAACCTTCGATCGTTGACATTCAATGCATGTTTTAACTTTTAACCCATTGGCCAACGTGACGAATCATATTTGGCCAATAAAAACGATTTTGAATCAATTTGCGTGTAGTCCTTATTCCGGGATGACATAAATTATGTACACTATCAAAGGCAATACGTCGAAATTTATCAGTCAAGTAGGGTCTAATTTTATCATTATCTAAATTACAATAAATAAATGTACCACTTTCAGGTAACATTATTTTCTTTAACCTATTATTAGCGTCTTTCAAATTAGATAATTGTAACATATAAGAATCTTGTTGTTGATCCTTAGCAAGTTCTGCATAATCTATTACAGTGGGACAACTTATTGTTGCGACTCGTGATAACGAATCTGCAATGACATTATCTTGCCCACATACGTGCCTCAAATCCGTTGTGAACTCACTAATGAATATCAAGTGTCGTGTACGTCTGGGTAACTCTTTCTCGCTATTTACTTTAGAAAATGCATAAATTAACGGTTTGTGATCCGTATACACCGTTAACTGTCGTCCTTCGACCATATTCCGAAAATGACGAATAGCTAAGTAAATTGCTAATAACTCCCTATCATACGTACTATACTTGGGTTCAGTCTTAGATAGATTCTTAGAAAAATAACCTACATGAGTATCCGATGCGTCCGTCATAAGTGCGAGCGATGCATCGGCCTTAGGGTGCTAAAAAAATCTGCACTTTATAAACAAAAACATAAGTTGAGTTACCTTGGCGATAATAAATAACCATTTATACGGTCGCCGTAAACTAAGATCTAAAGTCATTAACTTAGTACCAAATGTCTTAATTACACTAAACTACACTTTATAATCACTACACAGTACACTCACTCGCGGATTGGTTATTTTTCGACACTGGTAAAATTATTAAAAGTCGGCTCTCCTGCTGCTTCTGCCACGCACAAGGTTGACGATAGTACAATCTGGCGATATGCTTAAAGCAGTAATGAAAAAACATAGCCAATTGGGATTTTTCTGTTTTGATATCCCTGCACGATCGCGACTTCGGGATGCGGAGCGATGCGCGCGATTCCCATACCTTCGACCACTAAACGATCTGCCTCTCGAGCCTGCACATTCCAGCTGGTTTACCCGCTGCTTTAATTGTGCTAACTGCTCGAGAAAGTTTAACTGTACCGACGAAACTGCTCTAACTGGAACTGCCGGATTCATTTTGAATTAAATTTTTATTTAATCAATAAATTAAATAATCACACAAACGAAATCTATGCAATTCACTATAATAATATTCACTTTTCGTCGGGGGTCACCAATGTAGGGGCTTGTTATGTGCGGGTGTAATAAAAGATGTAATAACTACGCAAAGGTTATATTTCGTTAACTACATATATATATTCGTATGTAATTAATATTCGACCTAATGCGACCAACCCGCGTCCCGACAAGCCCTTAACTAACTGTGCATAACGCACAAACTGTTTATATACGAGTTACCGTGTGAACCTATGGTGGGAACTTTCTTAGTAGGTACTACACTTGAAATATTTCGGTAACTCGTAAATTGGCTTGTCGTCGCTACAGTGACATTCGAAAATGAAACAACGATTTACGGAAAAGCACAGATAGAAACGCGTTTAATCGAGATTGGGTATCTAATATTAAGATAATTGGAATACTTAATGAAAATAGGAATTGTAGAGTCAGTAATAATTCAGATTAGTTTATTGATATCATATTAGATACTTACTTAGGTCGAGTGAACGCGTTTTTACAATTCGTTCTATACAAAGTATGTTTTTAACTAAATTTTCGAATTTCATCGTGTATTTTACAATAATTTTGAATGATTTGAATGCGAAATGTACTAATGTATGATCAAACGAACTTCAGAGTGAAGTTTGATCATAATTATATGAATCGTTTCATTCGAAGATATTATTTACTATGTAGTTCCCTTTTTCAATGCTAGCAACTACGCACGCCTTTAGATTTTATTTTTTTTTAATTGTGGGTATTACGACCTGACAAGTATTTGCTCGCTTTGTACGATATTCGTTATTTTTAGAGTCTGTAATCTTACAAAACTTTGGGTTAGGGTGTGGTGGGTGTTAATATCTTCGAATGAAGCGATTCATATAATAATGATCGAACTTCACTCTGAAGTTCGTTTGATCATATATTATATTAATTCATCGCTTCATTCTTCAGATATTATTCACTATGTAGATGTTAAGAGATAAAAGTTTTGTAAGAATCATTTTGGGTGCAAGTTTAGAATAAAACATATATAGATATTATTCGTTTTATTTTGTATATTAACAAAAATATAATCAAACATTATTCTTGCAAAATTGATTCTGCAAATTCGTTTTCATTAACTACATTAAGTTTATAGAACCTTGCAAAGGTTTCGGAATGTTTAGTCCAGCCAGCAGTTTTACGTATATTATCAACGCATACACCACTAGCACAAGCAGTAGATGTTGAAGCGTGTCTTGTGCTATGTGAACTAAATATTGAAATGTTGACACCACTTTCCGATAACACGTTTTTGATCCAAAGACTGATTGTTTGAGTTGTGGCGGGTTTATTAGGTTTTTTAAAAGTTAGTATTAATCTATTGTCCTCCTCATTCCTCAAATGTTTTGTGACATTGATATAATCAGAAAGTGCAGTAGCGGGACAAATACTTATATTTTCTTTAAAGTATGGAAGTATAAGAAGGGGTTGATCTCTACCCGGAGCCGAAGTTTTTATCAAGTCTGTTATGAAAATCTTAGCTCCACTGTCTGAGAAATAAATATTATTAAGATTGATAAGGGATAAAGTTTGGACCCGCTGTGCTGTACACAGCGCAAGTAAAATTACTATTTTTTTAGTCAACTGCTCCAAATTAATGTTTATATTAGGAAACCAGCTTGAGATATGGTTCAAAACTAATTGTGGGTCCCAAGAATAATTGTCCGTATTTAAGCAAAAAGGAACCACCCAGCAAAAACGCACTTCTGAGATATCAAAGGATTTACAAAAACATTTGCAGCTCTGTTAGATGAAGTAAAATTAAAATTTATTTTATTTAAATTCATTGATAAATTACTTATTTAAGTATGTGTATATAAATTTGCTCTGAATATTCTTAAACTTTCTAGATAATTAAGAAAATGTGCATGTGGTTCCTTTTAACATTTATCAATTAATAGGTTTTCTCTTATACAAAAAGGAACCACATCCCAGGGATTTAATGATATAAATGAAACTATGTATTTATAATATCGTAATTAAAGCTTTAATTAATAAAATATATAAAAAAATCAGATGTTTTGCGCGAAGTGACAGTAGTACCCACCTCAACGCTTCGCTTATGAGGCGTGCAATAATACTTATATAGGACGTTTATTCGACGTTATCATCGAATTGGATTTCGAAATCCATCGTGTCTAGTTCATCTATGTGGTCTTCTATTGCATCATCACTAATGAGACCGTTATAAAAACTGTGCATCTTGTGGAATGAGATGTAATATGGACTGAATATCGCTAGAAGGTGAAAAAAGCTTCTCCAGAGGCAGCGACGTATAAGGTTCTTCGTTATCTTCTGTAATAAATAGAAAAAAGCTTTAAATCAAAATAATAAAGCCGCGTGGCTTTTATACGTAGGTAGGTATATGGCGACAGCAAAATATTATTAGTTCTTATAAAGCCGTGTCCCTACTAGACGACTAAGTATGTTGTATGTACATGCGCCATGTACAAAAAACTGGCTAAGTGCGAGTCGGACTCGCGCAACGAAGAGTTCCGTACCATTATCTATAAAAACGCCAAAAAAATCACGGCTTATTGTATGGGAGCTTCTTAAATATTTATTAAGCTATTGCATAGCTTCTATTGCGGGCCTTGAGCGCGGGGACCGAATCGAGAAATTCCGTTACGAAAAAACCTCACGCTCTCCACTCCGACGGGCTCGGAGGTGTGGCTTGAAGGCATGCTATGCAATAGCTTTACCGTGGCAGTCCCCGAGTACCACACGTCTTTTTTTTATTCTGTTTTTTAGTATCTGTTGTTACAGCGGCATCAGAAATACATCATATGAAATTTCGACTATCTAACTGTCACGGTTCATGAGACAGAGGGATAGACAGACGGACAGCGGAGTCTTAGTAATAGGGTCTCGTTTTACCCTTTGGGTACGGAACCCTAAAAATCATGCGCAACAGTGGCAACCCTAGCAAAAAATTAAATAAACTTGTTAAAATTTTGAATTTCGCAGGCTAGGGCCTTGTTCCGGTCAAAACAGTAGCCGCGCGAGTTTTAAAATCAAACAAATAATTATATGCGCTGAATGATGTGGCTGAATGTACTGTACTGAATCTGAATCTAAACGTATTTTACCAAAATAGTAGGTAGGTACCTAGATCATCGACAGTTATTTTTAAAACAGGGTTTAGACTTTAGTAGTTTCATCTCACAATGACAGATGAATCGTAACAAAATGATCTCTTAAGAGCCCATTATACTGAAAGTTTAGGCATTTTAGGCACTGCGAGACGGCTCGCGCCCGAGTTGCGCAGGAGCCGGCGCGGCATGAACTCCGGTGACCTATGAAGGCGGGCGAATACGCCACAGTATAAATAAATCAGTAGTTCGATTTTATTTGCTATCGTAGGAATGTATTTGATAAATAAATTTACTACTTATCCTATACCATTAAACGAGCAATATTTGCATTTTTATATATTTGTTTGTATATATACAGTGTGGAAGTTTTCGATGTGCCCTGAATGGAAAGTACTTGAAATACAGGGATAGCAAATTTTTCTGAAAGGTAACATTCCTTTTTCAAATTTTACTTTATTATTCAAATCGATAGAAACAATATAAAAGATAATTTATTGTTAATTTCTCGTAAAAATATTTGCTCTTAGAAATAAAAATATCATGGAATCTAACATTTTTATTGTAGAATCAACATCATCTCAACATAAAGAACGCTTCTGGTTTATTGGTCTATTTTATACATACATTTAAAGTTTAAAATTAAACTCTCGTTCTGGATACATTAATTTATTTTCTTCTGAAAATATTGGTAATAATAATTAAAAGTAAAACAAATAAAAAAGGCAAAATAATATGTAATTGAATATAAGTATGTAATAAGTATGTTAGTGTATTCAACCAACTTAAAAAAGTGTGACTATTTTACAACAAGGTAATTTTTAAAACATTTTACAAGGTAATTTTTTTAAATCACTACATAGTATAAAACAAAGTCGGTTTCACTGTCCCTATGTCTCTATGTCCCTTTGTACGCTTAAATCTTTGAAACTACGCAACGGATTTTATAGTTCTTTCGATTCCCGGTCGAAGAAAATGAATTTTTGAAAATCTTTGAATGCAGTTCTATTTCTTTTTAAAAATAAAGGAAATTTGCTATCTCCAGTATTTCTAGTACTTTCACCCAGGGCCCATCGAAAATTTCCACACTGTATTTACAAACAAATATATTAATATGCAAATATTGCTCGTTTAATAGAATAAGAAGTTAATTTATATTTACAACAATAATCCTAGGATAACAAACAAAATCAAACTACTGATTTATTTATACCGTGACGTGCTCGCCGTTTTACTCGCCGCTCGGTTCTAATACGCGAGCGGCGACTACAACGTGGTCGGGAGCAAAACTAGCACAGGTCCTCCTTCGATGACGTCCGGCTGGACTCTGGCGGCACTGACGTGGTGCGCGCGAGTCGCATTTTACGTATTATATTTTATATAGAAAAAAATAAGGGCTAAATTATAAATCTATCCAAAAATTTCCCTGTAAAACCTGATTAGTAAATGAAATGTAAAATTTTCATAAACATAGCGTTCCCCTAATTCTCATAAAACTGATTATGCTTTCAAAATCGATGTTATTTCTGATTTTTTTTTGATCGAGTTAAATGTTTAATATTGTGTTTTTATCCAAAAAAGTCACTAGATCAAACGTTTATCTGTGCTATATATTTTTTTAGGATTTTAAATATGATGATTTATATCCAAAAACCATGATTTAGAAACATACATTTTGAACAAGGGCCCCTTAATTCGACTCGCCGCGCCTTCGTGAACAACGACATTGTCGTTAAAATACGTAAATCCACAGAGGATTCCTCTTGTACTTACTTAATGAACTATCTTCTTAAAATCACACCACAATCGGGAATGAATCAAATAATGTAGATAAATGCTAATGCTTCCTTCTAGGGAAGCGCGCTCCATCATAGGCCACATCTCAGCTTACCATTAGGCGAGATCGTGGTCAAGCGCTTCCCTATCACACAATAAAAAATAAAAAAAATAAATAAATAAAATACAATGAGCCGCAAAGATTTTATGAAAAAATTAAGCACAGATTTGAAGGTGCCTTGGATGCAAATACGACTTGTGGCACGCACTTTGAAGAGACTCTACGTGACAATAGCCCAATTTTTTCAAAATATGTGGTACCAGAGTATCCATAAAATGTTTACGAAAATGCAGGACCAAAGAAGTATCGATATTGCGGATTTTTTTCCCATAAAAAAGGCAAATTACCAAAGCACAGTGGCTAAAACGCTCGTTATAGCTAATTGCTGCTGGGCGCTGGCTGCGATTTCGTCCATGTATCTACTGAAAGGTTTCATAACATAATATGAGCACAGGGGAATAAAATAAAAATACCAGTATGTACATCCAAAAATATTTATTTCAATTATTACAAATTATCCTTAATCTAATTTTGAAAATCTAACACTGAATTAGATTCCTTACAATAATATTATTCAAATTAATAACAAAATAACGTATTTTACGGCTAAATTAATATTGAACTAATTATGTAGTTAAAACACGAAAGCGCATTACCTTGTTATACCAGCTGCATTAACCAAAAATTTTATATGATACAATATTTTCAACTGATATCGAAATGTACGAAAATAGTAATAATGTAATTGAACTGAGAACATAATATTTTAATATTCAGACAAAGCTGTATTGTTTCGATATACGTAGTTTTTATTGTAAACTGCACATAATATTTTCATAGAAAAATACTGTAAAACAACAGATGATGAAATTTTCAAATAATTTGGAAAATCCAAAAGTGCACGCCTCATAATTTTTGTTTTAATAAATATTTATTAATTATTATTTTTGTTTATTTAATAACAATTAAACCACATCGAATCAGACCCTGAAAAATGAAAGGGTTCTATTCCTGAGCATACTCAAGCGTAAGAGAAAAAAAAGACTCGATTAGTAAAGTATTTCGGTCGCTATCGTGTTAACAAGAAAAAGGATCCGCACATACAGACACACGGACGTCCAAGACAGAACTTTTTTAAACTGTTTTTTAACTAGTTTAAATAACAAAAATGACATCAAAAATATCATGAACGTTAAAAATAGTGTTTTTTCTTAATATGTGTGTGTATGTATTATCTTACAAGTGCAATGTATGATACATAAAGACATTTTAAGTTTGAAAAATCAGATGTTTTTCGCGAAGTGACAGTAGTACCCACCTCAACGCTTCGCTTATGAGGCGTGCAAAAGAAAAAAAAATACAAATTTGCCGCGCAATTGACATTAATTGACAGTTCTAAAAGTTTGTACCTATAGGTAATATTAATAGAAATAATTATCGAGATTTAAATGGCTCTACACGAGATTTATTTTGTTTTTTTTTATTACTATACTTCATAAAGACACAATTAACTCGTACCTACTCGTAATACGATACCTTGGAGTTGGAGCGAAAATATTGTTTGTAATAATTTGGCTTGGTAACTAATTATTGAAATGAAAATAATAATTAGAAAAATGCATTGTGAAACCGTTTTAAGCAAAAAACGTTTCGATAAACGAATTATGTTTTTGAATGAAATACAAATTATTGCATGCTTTTAAAATACAAGACTTAACTATCTACTAATGAAAGTTTTCATGCATTTTGTTCGAAACACGGTAGGTCAGCCGTGTTTTGTTACTTTAAAAGTGACATTCGAAAATGAAACAACGATTTACGGAAAAGCACAAATAGAAACGCGTTTAATCGAGATTGGGTATCTAATATTAAGATAATTGGAATACTTAATGAAAATAGGAATTGTAGAGTCAGTAATAATTCAGATTAGTTTATTGATATCATATTAGATACTTACTTAGGTCGAGTGAACGCGTTTTTACAATTCGTTCTATACAAAGTATGTTTTTAACTAAATTTTCGAATTTCATCGTGTATTTTACAATAATTTTGAATGATTTGAATGCGAAATGTACTAATGTATGATCAAACGAACTTCAGAGTGAAGTTTGATCATAATTATATGAATCGTTTCATTCGAAGATATTATTTACTATGTAGTTCCCTTTTTCAATGCTAGCAACTACGCACGCCTTTAGATTTTATTTTTTTTTAATTGTGGGTATTACGACCTGACAAGTATTTGCTCGCTTTGTACGATATTCGTTATTTTTAGAGTCTGTAATCTTACAAAACTTTGGGTTAGGGTGTGGTGGGTGTTAATATCTTCGAATGAAGCGATTCATATAATAATGATCGAACTTCACTCTGAAGTTCGTTTGATCATATATTATATTTCATCGCTTCATTCTTCAGATATTATTTACTATGTAGATGTTAAGAGATAAAAGTTTTGTAAGAATCATTTTGGGTGCAAGTTTAGAATAAAACATATATAGATATTATTAGTTTTATTTTGTATATTAACAAAAATATAATCAAACATTATTCTTGCAAAATTGATTCTGCAAATTCGTTTTCATTAACTACATTAAGTTTATAGAACCTTGCAAAGGTTTCGGAATGTTTAGTCCAGCCAGCAGTTTTACGTATATTATCAACGCATACAACACTAGCACAAGCAGTAGATGTTGAAGCGTGTCTTGTGCTATGTGAACTAAATATTGAAATGTTGACACCACTTTCCGATAACACGTTTTTGATCCAACGACTGATTGTTTGAGTTGTGGCGGGTTTATTAGGTTTTTTAAAAGTTAGTATTAATCTATTGTCCTCCTCATTCCTCAAATGTTTTGTGACATTGATATAATCAGAAAGTGCAGTAGCGGGACAAATACTTATATTTTCTTTAAAGTATGGAAGTATAAGAAGGGGTTGATCTCTACCCGGAGCCGAAGTTTTTATCAAGTCTGTTATGAAAATCTTAGCTCCACTGTCTGAGAAATAAATATTATTAAGATTGATAAGGGATAAAGTTTGGACCCGCTGTGCTGTACACAGCGCAAGTAAAATTACTATTTTTTTAGTCAACTGCTCCAAATTAATGTTTATATTAGGAAACCAGCTTGAGATATGGTTCAAAACTAATTGTGGGTCCCAAGAATAATTGTCCGTATTTAAGCAAAAAGGAACCACCCAGCAAAAACGCACTTCTTTGATATCAAAGGATTTAAAAAAAAGTACTAAGTAAAATTCTACTAACAGCTGCGAGTGAAAATCTAGGTAATGAGGTACGATGCAGAAACAAGTGGCCGAATGCCAAAAGGTTACTAACGAAAAGAATGAAGCATACCTATCGTTACAGCAGACCTACACTTGCAGACGAGAGAGAGCATAAAGCGCGACGAAGGAAAAAAAATAACTACACAAGAGAAAGAAGAAGAAATGTGTTGATGTCAACTTACTTGAAGAGATTGCTAAAAGTTTCTCAACGAAGGACTCGAGAAACTTTTACAGCCAAACTAACAGAGGTAGGAAAGATTTCAAACCTAGAACCTCAGCTTGTAAAAGTAAAGATGGTGAGCTACTAAATAGTAAGAACGATATTATTAAAAGATGGAATTAGTACTTCCAAGAACTGCTAAATAGCACAGAAACTGCTGAAACACCTTCTGCCATACAACATCCCAGATATCTCGCTGCCTACAAATAGACGAAGTTAGATTGGCCATTAGGAAACTCAAAAATCATAAGCCACCAGGAACTGATTACATCTCTGTGGAATTGCTTAAATATGCTGAAACTAGCTTTAAGGAGAAATTTTAAAAGCTGATAGTCTAGGTGTGGAACCAGTGGAAGTCTGAAACGACGCCCTGTTAACTTTTCTTTATTCTTTCTAAAAGCACATTGCCTTACACATTGCATAGGTACATGAACCACAGACTAAGTACAGGGTTGCCACAACAATGACATAAGAAAAATTATAGTTAAGTTTTTCTAATATAATCTAATACGCCCGATGAGTGGAACATCGCAGTAACATAGGGTATATATTACAGCGGTGTGTACAGCACAAGAAAGGTGACATATTTGATTGCCAGAATTATCACGGTATATCTCTTTTAAGCACGGCATATAAAATCTTCGCCTATGTCCTTTTCAAAAGAATATCTCCATACACAGAAGACAAACTAGGCGACTACCAGTACGCTTGGGGCCCTAACCGTTCGACTTCTGATCAGATTTTGAAACACTTGAGTTCAATGTCATAACACACCATATTATTTTCGTGAATTTTAAGGCTGCATACGACAATGTTCACCGAAATTTCCTGTACCAAGCGTTGACTGAGATCCGCATTCCACCACAATTGGTGTCAGTTACAGCAATGACGTTAAAAAAATAAAAAAGCGTCGTTCGGATCCATTCAGTATCTTGAAACCTTTTAGGGCAATGGAAGGCCTTAGGCAGGGTGATGCGCTCTCCAGCCTTCTGATTAACATAGCCTTAGAAAAATGCATCCGAGATTCCAGAAATTGAGACATCGGGCACTTTATTTTTCGAATAGATACAAATACTGAGATACGCGGATGATATAGACCTGGATCGGGAGGACGCTACCAGCAGTGATCCTCTATTGCTGTTAACGCATATCTTGCTATAGACAAAACTGCCCAAAAGCTCGGTCTACAAGTCAAGTTCGTGGCTGTACGTGACTTTGTGTACCTGGCATAATTAATAACAAACCAGAACGAAATATCTGCAGAAATATGTAAACGAATTATGGCTGATTCGGCCTTCTAAGATATTTTTGATCGAAACTGCTATCCCGAAACATAAAGGTACTGCTATAAAAGACCCTACTAAGACCAGTACTAACATACGGGTCCGAAAGTTGGGTCCTGAGCAAAAAAATGAGGATTGCCTGCGGTGTTCGAGCGAAAAATCCTTAGACGGATTTTCGGTGCTGTGCTGGAAAATAGACATTGGAGAACGCGGTATAACCATGAGCTTTATGAAATTTACGAGGAGCCGAATGTCTTATAGACCATAAAACTAGGCCGTTTACGCTGGGCCGGATACGAGGCACGTATGGACGACAAGAAGGCACCTCTGCGTCTTCTCTATGGAAAACCAGATGGGCCGAAGCTCCGATGGTTGGATGGCATCTAATGATTGCTGTGAAAATCTGGAGAACTCAGACAAAGGACCGAGAGATCTGGAAGAAAATACTGGACCAGGCCAAGGCCCACTAGCAGCTGTAGAGCCTCAGATGATGATGATCACTCAGCGAGGAAACTCTTGTATTTCATGATAACTTTTTGGGTATGAATTTTTCGTTTTCTTTTTCATTTTCTTGAACCATTTGTAATATAAAATCATCTTTAATCTCTTCATATAATGACCTAAACATAAATATTTAAACAAATTATTATTGAAACAACGACATAAACTTTAATACGCCATAAAATTAACTTATCAAAATATTATTAAAACGGCCTATTTATACATAATACACTTAAACAAAGAAAGCATTTAATAAAGTACTGGCATAACGAGAAATATGTCGTTACCTTTAGAATAGTTGATAATACAAAAATGACTTAATATGATTTAAGTCACAATTCAAAAACTGCATTTTAGTACAAAAGTGACCTAATACGAATAACGGTCTTGTTAGGATTAGAACATTGACAAAATATTTACTTACCTTTCGGTAAATAAACGCCGCAATCAGGATTAAATCACTTTAAAACTAAGAAATGTAATCACCGTGCCGACATAATACTAAAACGGTCACTATTTTAGCGGAGGGACGTTTAAAATACGCAAATTATAAAGAGACGCAACATACGTGTTTTTCGGTTTCTAGGTGACATAGGATAGTTTTTGATTTATTAGATGATAGAATACCTTATTCTGAGTCATTTTATGAGTATAACTCATTTTTGCAAAATTTTGAGTTAGGTCACTTTCGTTCTCAGCGTGCGATATTTTTGATGTCATTTTTGTTATTTAAACTAGTTAAAAAACAGTTTAAAAAAGTTCTGTCTTGGACGTCCGTGTGTCTGTATGTGCGGATCCTTTTTCTTGTTAACACGATAGCGACCGAAATACTTTACTAATCGAGTCTTTTTTTTTCTCTTACGCTTGAGTATGCTCAGGAATAGAACCCTTTCATTTTTCAGGGTCTGATTCGATGTGGTTTAATTGTTATTAAATAAACAAAAATAATAATTAATAAATATTTATTAAAACAAAAATTATGAGGCGTGCACTTTTGGATTTTCCAAATTATTTGAAAATTTCATCATCTGTTGTTTTACAGTATTTTTCTATGAAAATATTATGTGCAGTTTACAATAAAAACTACGTATATCGAAACAATACAGCTTTGTCTGAATATTAAAATATTATGTTCTCAGTTCAATTACATTATTACTATTTTCGTACATTTCGATATCAGTTGAAAATATTGTATCATATAAAATTTTTGGTTAATGCAGCTGGTAAAACTACATAATTAGTTCAATATTAATTTAGCCGTAAAATACGTTATTTTGTTATTAATTTGAATAATATTATTGTAAGGAATCTAATTCAGTGTTAGATTTTCAAAATTAGATTAAGGATAATTTGTCATCAAATTGCTTAGCAGCCGCCGGCTTACAAAATACCAGACTTATATTTTAAAAGCCGTATAGTCTGTACATTTCATTTATTGCCCCCCCCCCCCCCCCCTAAAAGCAAAGAAATGAGAAGTCATTTGGCAGAGCTTTCTCGTAAAGGGTAGGGGTTCCAAGTTTAAAGCAGATACGAATCTAACGCATTCTCATTTCAGTCACCTGTCGCGCCCACTGCACTCACACCTTACGCTGGCTGCAGCGAGGCTCTCCGCGAAGCCTTCTTACGGAGAAACATCCCATCGGAAGCTGTCGAACTAATGTTGGCATCGCTTTCCAGTAACACTAAGAAGCAATATAACGTAACTTATAAACTATGGTGGCAATTTTGTCTAGATAGAAATATTTCCAATTTTGAAAGTACAGTAGCGACAGTTATATCGTTTTTAACAAATGAGTTTAACAAAGGGGCTTCATATGGTACTTTAAACTCGCACAGGTCTGCCTTGTCTTTAATCTTAGGAAATAATATCGGGTCGGATGAATGCATAAAACGACTCCTAAAGGGAGCATTCAAATTGAAACCCAGTAATCCTAAATACAATAATTATTCTTGGGACCCACAATTAGTTTTGAACCATATCTCAAGCTGGTTTCCTAATATAAACATTAATTTGGAGCAGTTGACTAAAAAAATAGTAATTTTACTTGCGCTGTGTACAGCACAGCGGGTCCAAACTTTATCCCTTATCAATCTTAATAATATTTATTTCTCAGACAGTGGAGCTAAGATTTTCATAACAGACTTGATAAAAACTTCGGCTCCGGGTAGAGATCAACCCCTTCTTATACTTCCATACTTTAAAGAAAATATAAGTATTTGTCCCGCTACTGCACTTTCTGATTATATCAATGTCACAAAACATTTGAGGAATGAGGAGGACAATAGATTAATACTAACTTTTAAAAAACCTAATAAACCCGCCACAACTCAAACAATCAGTCTTTGGATCAAAAACGTGTTATCGGAAAGTGGTGTCAACATTTCAATATTTAGTTCACATAGCACAAGACACGCTTCAACATCTACTGCTTGTGCTAGTGGTGTATGCGTTGATAATATACGTAAAACTGCTGGCTGGACTAAACATTCCGAAACCTTTGCAAGGTTCTATAAACTTAATGTAGTTAATGAAAACGAATTTGCAGAATCAATTTTGCAAGAATAATGTTTGATTATATTTTTGTTAATATACAAAATAAAACTAATAATATCTATATATGTTTTATTCTAAACTTGCACCCAAAATGATTCTTACAAAACTTTTATCTCTTAACATCTACATAGTGAATAATATCTGAAGAATGAAGCGATGAAATATAATATATGATCAAACGAACTTCAGAGTGAAGTTCGATCATTATTATATGAATCGCTTCATTCGAAGATATTAACACCCACCACACCCTAACCCAAAGTTTTGTAAGATTACAGACTCTAAAAATAACGAATATCGTACAAAGCGAGCAAATACTTGTCAGGTCGTAATACCCACAATTAAAAAAAAATAAAATCTAAAGGCGTGCGTAGTTGCTAGCATTGAAAAAGGGAACTACATAGTAAATAATATCTTCGAATGAAACGATTCATATAATAATGAGTACATTTCGCATTCAAATCATTCAAAATTATTGTAAAATACACGATGAAATTCGAAAATTTAGTTAAAAACATACTTTGTATAGAACGAATTGTAAAAACGCGTTCACTCGAACTAAGTAAGTATCTAATATGATATCAATAAACTAATCTGAATTATTACTGACTCTACAATTCCTATTTTCATTAAGTATTCCAATTATCTTAATATTAGATACCCAATCTCGATTAAACGCGTTTCTATCTGTGCTTTTCCGTAAATCGTTGTTTCATTTTCGAATGTCACTTTTAAAGTAACAAAACACGGCTGACCTACCGTGTTTCGAACAAAATGCATGAAAACTTTCATTAGTAGATAGTTAAGTCTTGTATTTTAAAAGCATGCAATAATTTGTATTTCATTCAAAAACATAATTCGTTTATCGAAACGTTTTTTGCTTAAAACGGTTTCACAATGCATTTTTCTAATTATTATTTTCATTTCAATAATTAGTTACCTAGCCAAATTATTACAAACAATATTTTCGCTCCAACTCCAAGGTATCGTATTACGAGTAGGTACGAGTTAATTGTGTCTTTATGAAGTATAGTAATAAAAAAAAACAAAATAAATCTCGTGTAGAGCCATTTAAATCTCGATACTTATTTCTATTAATATTACCTATAGGTACAAACTTTTAAAACTGTCAATTAATGTCAATTGCGCGGCAAATTTGTATTTTTTTTTTCTTTTTGAAAATTTCATCATCTGTTGTTTTACAGTATTTTTCTATGAAAATATGTGCAGTTTACAATAAAAACTACGTATATCGAAACAATACAGCTTTGTCTGAATATTAAAATATTATGTTCTCAGTTCAATTACATTATTACTATTTTCGTACATTTCGATATCAGTTGAAAATATTGTATCCTATAAAATTTTTGGTTAATGCAGCTGGTATAACAAGGTAATGCGCTTTCGTGTTTTAACTACATTATTAGTTCAATATTAATTTAGCCGTAAAATACGTTATTTTGTTATTAATTTGAATAATATTATTGTAAGGAATCTAATTCAGTGTTAGATTTTCAAAATTAGATTAAGGATAATTTGTAATAATTGAAATAAATATTTTTGGATGTACATACTGGTATTTTTATTTTATTCCCCTGTGCTCATATTATGTTATGAAACCTTTCAGTAGATACATGGACGAAATCGCAGCCAGCGCCCAGCAGCAATTAGCTATAACATACCTATAGGTATTAGGTAAGGTAATAAATAATAGCTCTATAGTTAATACGCACCTTGATACTTACCGTAGAGTTGTTTGATGTTGAATCCGTAATAAATAAAATTAACACAATACATAATTGAATGTTACTTTTGATACACAATACACACTACTTACTCAGAGGGAAATAAACGCTACCTACTATTTTTATTTGAACATAGGCTAGAATTTACTTTTTCACAAACACGTATATTTTTAAAAGCATAATATTATAGTTTATTAAATACTACATAATATTATATACAGTTTCATGAGCATAAAGGAACAACTCTTTTAGTGTCATTGGTTCAAGTGACGACATGAGACAGTTTGGCATTAATGCCATGTTGCTATTGGTCTATTAATTGAATACTGCACGGAAACAATAATAATAATAATAATAAAAGGGCGTAGGGATGTGACGACCCCATCGCCCACGGTTGGAATATCTATTGTCTACGTGACAATAGATATTCCACCCGTGCAATCAGTCAACCCGCAGGACACCTTGTGGCGGGGTGTCGGGGAGTAGCGACCCCGCGGGAACCGAGTGCTCCCGGGGGAGGCCCCTGTCTTCACCTCTGGCTTGCCTTAACCGGCCGGCCAGAGTGGAGTCGCGAGAGCTTTTAGCTCGAAGGGTGGATGCGAAGCGTAAGTGGCGAGTGGGCACGTGATGCTGGACCCTCAGGGAGCGCGTGATCGTAGTTTAAAGTCCAGGGACGCCTCTCCACCCTTAGCTGCTCACAATATGTTGCCCCCTTGTCGCACTATTGCAGCGACTTATTTCGGGGGCCCATACAGTGAGAGGGCGAGTCACCACCTGCCAACATATTTTTACTTTCTTTGAGTAGAAAGGCAGGTGCCATAGTTTCCCATAGTCCTCAGTACCAGTCCATTTAGCATCCCAATCCATAGCCCAATCATTAAATTTCCATACCCTGCAATAGTCCTACATCGGCCGCGGACTGCCCAGGGCTGTATCTCTATAGTGCAGTCATGGGCAGGCTGCGGCTGGTGTCCCACAACACATTAAAATTCTCGAAAGGGCCTCTGCGTGTTGGATCCGTGTCCCCACGTAAGCCTTCCAAAGATCCGGGTACTGTCCTTCTGGTGGTACCCGAGTATTATGGAAATGAGAAACATAATAATAATAATAAAAGGGCGTAGGGATGTGACGACCCCATCGCCCACGGTTGGAATGTCTGTTGTCTACGTGACAACAGATATTCCACCCGTGCAATCAGTCAACCCGCAGGACACCTTGTGGCGGGGTGTCGGGGAGTAGCGACCCCGCGGGAACCGAGTGCTCCCGGGGGAGGCCCCTGTCTTCATCTCCGGCTTGCCTTCACCAGCCGGTCGGAGTGAAGCCTGACGAGGACAGGACCCCCACCTCTGGCTTGCCTTAACCAGCCGGCCAGAGTGGAGTCGCGAGAGCTTTTAGCTCGAAGGGTGGATGCGAATCATAAGTGGCGAGTGGGCACGTGATTCTGGACCCTCAGGGAGCGCGTGATCGTAGTTTAAAGTCCAGGGACGCCTCTCCACCCTTAGCTGCTCACAATATGTTGCCCCCTTGTCGCACTATTGCAGCGACTTATTTCGGGGGCCCATACAGTGAGAGGGCGAGTCACCACCTGCCAACATATTTTTACTTTCTTTTAGTAGAAAGGCAGGTGCCATAGTTTCCCATAGTCCCCAATACCAGTCCATTTAGCATCCCAATCCATAGCCCAGTTATTAGATTTCCATACCCTGCAATAGTCCTACATTGGCC
Organism: Colias eurytheme; assembly: GCF_061535395.1. Classification (NCBI taxonomy): domain Eukaryota; kingdom Metazoa; phylum Arthropoda; class Insecta; order Lepidoptera; family Pieridae; genus Colias; species Colias eurytheme. The sequence goes on along the minus strand of NC_143011.1, from coordinate 3,438,389 downwards.
GCGGACTGCCTAGGGCTGTATCTCTATAGTGCAGTTATGGGCAGGCTGCGGCTGGTGTCCCACAACACATTAAAATTCTCGAAAGGGCCTCTGCGTGTTGGATCCGTGTCCCCACGTAAGCCTTCCAAAGATCCGGGTACCGTCCTTCTGGTGGTACCCGAGTATTATGGAGATGAGAAACATAATAATAATAAACTCTTTATTAGCAGGTAGGCAATATTAAAAAAAAATTAACAATTTATGTACTTACAATCTACTTAATCTAACAACCTACATGCTAAAAGGATTGCCGCTCAGCATTTTACAATGAAAAGCATAGGCCTTCATTGCAGAGCTGATTTTCAGCGACACCTAATTATAAAAACGATCTAATGCTAAGATTCAATAAAGGTATATATATATCTAATAAATAAATAAATATAAAAAGAATAAATAATATAATAAATAAAATAATAAATAGTAATATCTATTTTAAAAAAATAAATATACATATCGTGTTAATAAATATATAAATACGTGTGATAAAAATATACATCGAAGCCATAACCAGAATATATTGTGTGTAGGTACAATGTGCTATAATATGTTTAAATATTTTTTTGTTTACTTAAGAGGTATGCTGATAAATATTTATTAAAACAGAATTTTGACTTTTTTTCTCGAATCGGTGGAGGTAAATCGTTCCAACAATGCGTTGCTGCCCATTTGTAGCTACCTCGAAAAGCGCTTGTACGATACTTCGGTACTATAAGAGGATTCGTCGTTGTTCTTGTAGGGTACACATTTGATTGTTCTCTCCATTTAATTTTATCGTAAAGATATTTTGGTGATTCCGTTTTGATAATTGCAAATACCATATTAGCCAGATGTAATCTCCTCCTTGCAGCCATTTTTAAAATATTATTATTATTGAGATAAGGTGTTACATGATTTCTTTTTGGTATTCCAAAGCAGTATCGTGCGCACGCGTTTTGAACTCTCTGAATCATTCGCTCCGTTCTGACCAACAAGCATGGACCATAAACAGCATCACAATAATTAAGTTTGGATAGAATCAAGCTTTCAACTAATTTTTTACGAAGTGATATGGATATGAAATTTCGAAATGAGTATAATATTTTTAGCCTATAGTAACAATTTCTCACAACATTATTTAAATGAGTTTCAAACCGGAGCTGTGGGTCAATTGTAAGACCTAAGTTGCACGCGACTTTGACACCTTCAATTACACTACAGTTAATAACAATTTGGGGTTTAGCATTAATGATAGGTTTTACTTGTTTCCTACTTCCAAGAACAATATATTTCGACTTCTGCGGGTTCAGCACTAGAGAATTTTGCTCAGACCATTCTACAATCCTCTGCAGTTCTTCATTTATTTTCTGTACAGCTAAAGGTGTGCAATTTGGCTTACAGGAAATATAAAGCTGGATATCATCCGCGTACATATGATATCTACAGTAACGAAAACATTGAATTATGTCAGCACTATAGATAATATAAAGCAGGGGTCCCAGAATAGATCCCTGTGGTACACCTCTACAAATAGCTCGCGGGGAGGATTTTAGCAATGATCCGTTTTCATTACGTATCTCAACAATCTGTGATCTCATAGATAAGTAGCTTGTGAACCATTTGTGAGAGGCACCCGAAAAGCCATAGTACGCTAATTTTGATAAGAGCAAGTTTATGTTAATTGCATCAAACGCACGCGTATAATCCAATAGAACAAGTATCGTGCCTTCCCCCTCATCACAGGCTTCCAATACGTTACCTACTACATCACTCAGAGCAGTAACGGTCCCATGCCCTTTTCTGAACCCCGATTGAAATTCTGGAAGGATACGGTGCTTATTTATGAACTCCACCGCCTGCGTGTATATTACTCGTTCCAAAACTTTGGAGAGGCATGGCAAGATACTGATAGGTCTCAAATCCTTTGAAGTTGAAGGATTACACGATTTGGGAATGGGTCGTACTATAGCACGACGCCAAAGCTCAGGGAATATACCAGAAGTTATGGAAGTATTTACTATATCAGTAATGGCTTTGAGTGAATTTGGTAAAGTAAGTTTAATCATGTCTATATTTATGTTATCTATTCCTTGAGCATTTGTTTTAATGTTGTTAATAATTTTCAAGACTGTATCCTCACTTACTGGTTTTATTTTAAATTCAGCTATACTATATTTATTCTCCTTAAAAAATTTCAACTGTGAAGCACAAGCACTTTCGTCTATGGAACCTGGTACGTTTAAAAAGTCTTCATTTAATTTATCAGGGTTATCAAAACAATCCGGGACACAGCTACTAGTATGAGAGGGTAATACTTGGGACTTCAGGTTTTTCCACAGACACTTAGCATTATTAATGTTATCATTTATATGTTTCTGAAAGTATGCCGTTTTATCGTTTTGCAATACAACATTAGCTTGATGTTTTAGATCCAAATAATATTTCTTGTCAATATCAGATTTAGATTTACGGAACTTCTTTTTAGCGTTATTTCTTAATCTAAACAACAATTTTACGTTATCAGTAATCCAAGGTGTTGGGGGTGTTTTAAATTTTCTGACCTTCAGGGCATCGTGAGCATCAAAAAGCTGTAAAATGTATGTTTGTAGTAAATGAACCTTTGCATTAACATCAGAGCAATTATTAATTATCCTATACCATGGAATTAGTTCAAGGTCTTTTGAGAATGAGTCAAACGATATGTTTTTTATGGGTCGAAAAGTAATTGTTTTAGGCTTTAACTTTTGTTTTTTAAATACAGTTTCAAATGCAATAAAACAATGATGGCCAAGTTCTGAAATGTGATCAACAGTAACGTTTTTGCAATCAACATCCGTACAAATAACATCTATTAAAGAGCTACTATCGCCTATAAAATGAGTCGGTGAACAAACAATTTGATTTAGAGTAAAAATATTGAGAAAATCCTTAATCTTTTTTGTGTTAATGTTCTCTTCCTTCAACATATTAACATTAAAATCCCCAAGTAGAATAATTTTATCATAGGGTGCTAGAGAGGTTATGCTATCTGTTAAACCATCAATAAAAACGTCCAAATTTAACCAAGGTGGTCTATAAGCGGTACCGATTATCGTTTTAGTGCTGTTAAGGTTAAGTGACAACCATAATTGTTCAACATCTCGGTGTGCAGGATGAGCAAGAACTCGAACATTAACACCGCATTTCACATAAAAAGCAACACCTCCCCCTCTTCCGCCACGGATATGGACTGGGCGAGGCACATGTTTCAATTTATATCCGGGGACTGTAGGCGCGCGACCGTCCTCTCCTGGCCGAAGCCACGTTTCATTGATGGCCATGATGTCAACCGAATACTGAGCCATAGCTACTAGGAATTCATCCTGATTAGAGCCAAGAGAGCAAGCATTCAACAATCTATTCAATCATTTTCAATCATTATCAATATTTTTAACGTTCATGATATTTTTGATGTCATTTTTGTTATTTAAACTAGTTAAAAAACAGTTTAAAAAAGTTCTGTCTTGGACGTCCGTGTGTCTGTATGTGCGGATCCTTTTTCTTGTTAACACGATAGCGACCGAAATACTTTACTAATCGAGTCTTTTTTTTTCTCTTACGCTTGAGTATGCTCAGGAATAGAACCCTTTCATTTTTCAGGGTCTGATTCTATGTGGTTTAATTGTTATTAAATAAACAAAAATAATAATTAATAAATATTTATTAAAAAAAAATTATGAGGCGTGCACTTTTGGATTTTCCAAATTATTTTCTTCTTATAATTGGGTAAGTTTTTAAAAAATAACTCGTTTTTAATCTTTTTTCAAAAAAATTATCTAACTACAATAATCAAGACAATAATACTATAGTCTATAATAGTCGCATAAAAAAAAAGTATTTATAACCAGTCTTGACAATTTATGAGCGTTTTAGCCACTGTGCTTTGGTAATTTGCCTTTTTTATGGGAAAAAAATCCGCAATATCGATACTTCTTTGGTCCTGCATTTTCGTAAACATTTTATGGATACTCTGGTACCACATATTTTGAAAAAATTGGGCTATTGTCACGTAGAGTCTCTTCAAAGTGCGTGCCACAAGTCGTATTTGCATCCAAGGCACCTTCAAATCTGTGCTTAATTTTTTCATAAAATCTTTGCGGCTCATTGTATTTTATTTATTTATTAAACACTTGACCGTAATTTGAAGCTTACTTCATTGAGAAGGCACCTAGCTTTTTCCGCCTATTCTTCCCTCTCTTTCCGTTGTATGTATGCTATCTCTCTCGCACACCTCTCCACCAGGTGGCGGGGCGCACGATAATGTCGGGCGCACGATAAAAGCAAAGAAATGAGAAGTCATTTGGCAGAGCTTTCTCGTAAAGGGTAGGGGTTCCAAGTTTAAAGCAGATACGAATCTAACGCATTCTCATTTCAGTCACCTGTCGCGCCCACTGCACTCACACCTTACGCTGGCTGCAGCGAGGCTCTCCGCGAAGCCTTCTTACGGAGAAACATCCCATCGGAAGCTGTCGAACTAATGTTGGCATCGCTTTCCAGTAACACTAAGAAGCAATATAACGTAACTTATAAACTATGGTGGCAATTTTGTCTAGATAGAAATATTTCCAATTTTGAAAGTACAGTAGCGACAGTTATATCGTTTTTAACAAATGAGTTTAACAAAGGGGCTTCATATGGTACTTTAAACTCGCACAGGTCTGCCTTGTCTTTAATCTTAGGAAATAATATCGGGTCGGATGAATGCATCAAACGACTCCTAAAGGGAGCATTCAAATTGAAACCCAGTAATCCTAAATACAATAATTATTCTTGGGACCCACAATTAGTTTTGAACCATATCTCAAGCTGGTTTCCTAATATAAACATTAATTTGGAGCAGTTGACTAAAAAAATAGTAATTTTACTTGCGCTGTGTACAGCACAGCGGGTCCAAACTTTATCCCTTATCAATCTTAATAATATTTATTTCTCAGACAGTGGAGCTAAGATTTTCATAACAGACTTGATAAAAACTTCGGCTCCGGGTAGAGATCAACCCCTTCTTATACTTCCATACTTTAAAGAAAATATAAGTATTTGTCCCGCTACTGCACTTTCTGATTATATCAATGTCACAAAACATTTGAGGAATGAGGAGGACAATAGATTAATACTAACTTTTAAAAAACCTAATAAACCCGCCACAACTCAAACAATCAGTCTTTGGATCAAAAACGTGTTATCGGAAAGTGGTGTCAACATTTCAATATTTAGTTCACATAGCACAAGACACGCTTCAACATCTACTGCTTGTGCTAGTGGTGTATGCGTTGATAATATACGTAAAACTGCTGGCTGGACTAAACATTCCGAAACCTTTGCAAGGTTCTATAAACTTAATGTAGTTAATGAAAACGAATTTGCAGAATCAATTTTGCAAGAATAATGTTTGATTATATTTTTGTTAATATACAAAATAAAACTAATAATATCTATATATGTTTTATTCTAAACTTGCACCCAAAATGATTCTTACAAAACTTTTATCTCTTAACATCTACATAGTGAATAATATCTGAAGAATGAAGCGATGAAATATAATATATGATCAAACGAACTTCAGAGTGAAGTTCGATCATTATTATATGAATCGCTTCATTCGAAGATATTAACACCCACCACACCCTAACCCAAAGTTTTGTAAGATTACAGACTCTAAAAATAACGAATATCGTACAAAGCGAGCAAATACTTGTCAGGTCGTAATACCCACAATTAAAAAAAAATAAAATCTAAAGGCGTGCGTAGTTGCTAGCATTGAAAAAGGGAACTACATAGTAAATAATATCTTCGAATGAAACGATTCATATAATAATGAGTACATTTCGCATTCAAATCATTCAAAATTATTGTAAAATACACGATGAAATTCGAAAATTTAGTTAAAAACATACTTTGTATAGAACGAATTGTAAAAACGCGTTCACTCGAACTAAGTAAGTATCTAATATGATATCAATAAACTAATCTGAATTATTACTGACTCTACAATTCCTATTTTCATTAAGTATTCCAATTATCTTAATATTAGATACCCAATCTCGATTAAACGCGTTTCTATCTGTGCTTTTCCGTAAATCGTTGTTTCATTTTCGAATGTCACTTTTAAAGTAACAAAACACGGCTGACCTACCGTGTTTCGAACAAAATGCATGAAAACTTTCATTAGTAGATAGTTAAGTCTTGTATTTTAAAAGCATGCAATAATTTGTATTTCATTCAAAAACATAATTCGTTTATCGAAACGTTTTTTGCTTAAAACGGTTTCACAATGCATTTTTCTAATTATTATTTTCATTTCAATAATTAGTTACCTAGCCAAATTATTACAAACAATATTTTCGCTCCAACTCCAAGGTATCGTATTACGAGTAGGTACGAGTTAATTGTGTCTTTATGAAGTATAGTAATAAAAAAAAACAAAATAAATCTCGTGTAGAGCCATTTAAATCTCGATACTTATTTCTATTAATATTACCTATAGGTACAAACTTTTAAAACTGTCAATTAATGTCAATTGCGCGGCAAATTTGTATTTTTTTTTTCTTTTTGAAAATTTCATCATCTGTTGTTTTACAGTATTTTTCTATGAAAATATGTGCAGTTTACAATAAAAACTACGTATATCGAAACAATACAGCTTTGTCTGAATATTAAAATATTATGTTCTCAGTTCAATTACATTATTACTATTTTCGTACATTTCGATATCAGTTGAAAATATTGTATCCTATAAAATTTTTGGTTAATGCAGCTGGTATAACAAGGTAATGCGCTTTCGTGTTTTAACTACATTATTAGTTCAATATTAATTTAGCCGTAAAATACGTTATTTTGTTATTAATTTGAATAATATTATTGTAAGGAATCTAATTCAGTGTTAGATTTTCAAAATTAGATTAAGGATAATTTGTAATAATTGAAATAAATATTTTTGGATGTACATACTGGTATTTTTATTTTATTCCCCTGTGCTCATATTATGTTATGAAACCTTTCAGTAGATACATGGACGAAATCGCAGCCAGCGCCCAGCAGCAATTAGCTATAACATACCTATAGGTATTAGGTAAGGTAATAAATAATAGCTCTATAGTTAATACGCACCTTGATACTTACCGTAGAGTTGTTTGATGTTGAATCCGTAATAAATAAAATTAACACAATACATAATTGAATGTTACTTTTGATACACAATACACACTACTTACTCAGAGGGAAATAAACGCTACCTACTATTTTTATTTGAACATAGGCTAGAATTTACTTTTTCACAAACACGTATATTTTTAAAAGCATAATATTATAGTTTATTAAATACTACATAATATTATATACAGTTTCATGAGCATAAAGGAACAACTCTTTTAGTGTCATTGGTTCAAGTGACGACATGAGACAGTTTGGCATTAATGCCATGTTGCTATTGGTCTATTAATTGAATACTGCACGGAAACAATAATAATAATAATAATAAAAGGGCGTAGGGATGTGACGACCCCATCGCCCACGGTTGGAATATCTATTGTCTACGTGACAATAGATATTCCACCCGTGCAATCAGTCAACCCGCAGGACACCTTGTGGCGGGGTGTCGGGGAGTAGCGACCCCGCGGGAACCGAGTGCTCCCGGGGGAGGCCCCTGTCTTCACCTCTGGCTTGCCTTAACCGGCCGGCCAGAGTGGAGTCGCGAGAGCTTTTAGCTCGAAGGGTGGATGCGAAGCGTAAGTGGCGAGTGGGCACGTGATGCTGGACCCTCAGGGAGCGCGTGATCGTAGTTTAAAGTCCAGGGACGCCTCTCCACCCTTAGCTGCTCACAATATGTTGCCCCCTTGTCGCACTATTGCAGCGACTTATTTCGGGGGCCCATACAGTGAGAGGGCGAGTCACCACCTGCCAACATATTTTTACTTTCTTTGAGTAGAAAGGCAGGTGCCATAGTTTCCCATAGTCCTCAGTACCAGTCCATTTAGCATCCCAATCCATAGCCCAATCATTAAATTTCCATACCCTGCAATAGTCCTACATCGGCCGCGGACTGCCCAGGGCTGTATCTCTATAGTGCAGTCATGGGCAGGCTGCGGCTGGTGTCCCACAACACATTAAAATTCTCGAAAGGGCCTCTGCGTGTTGGATCCGTGTCCCCACGTAAGCCTTCCAAAGATCCGGGTACTGTCCTTCTGGTGGTACCCGAGTATTATGGAAATGAGAAACATAATAATAATAATAAAAGGGCGTAGGGATGTGACGACCCCATCGCCCACGGTTGGAATGTCTGTTGTCTACGTGACAACAGATATTCCACCCGTGCAATCAGTCAACCCGCAGGACACCTTGTGGCGGGGTGTCGGGGAGTAGCGACCCCGCGGGAACCGAGTGCTCCCGGGGGAGGCCCCTGTCTTCATCTCCGGCTTGCCTTCACCAGCCGGTCGGAGTGAAGCCTGACGAGGACAGGACCCCCACCTCTGGCTTGCCTTAACCGGCCGGCCAGAGTGGAGTCGCGAGAGCTTTTAGCTCGAAGGGTGGATGCGAATCATAAGTGGCGAGTGGGCACGTGATTCTGGACCCTCAGGGAGCGCGTGATCGTAGTTTAAAGTCCAGGGACGCCTCTCCACCCTTAGCTGCTCACAATATGTTGCCCCCTTGTCGCACTATTGCAGCGACTTATTTCGGGGGCCCATACAGTGAGAGGGCGAGTCACCACCTGCCAACATATTTTTACTTTCTTTTAGTAGAAAGGCAGGTGCCATAGTTTCCCATAGTCCCCAATACCAGTCCATTTAGCATCCCAATCCATAGCCCAGTTATTAGATTTCCATACCCTGCAATAGTCCTACATTGGCCGCGGACTGCCTAGGGCTGTATCTCTATAGTGCAGTTATGGGCAGGCTGCGGCTGGTGTCCCACAACACATTAAAATTCTCGAAAGGGCCTCTGCGTGTTGGATCCGTGTCCCCACGTAAGCCTTCCAAAGATCCGGGTACCGTCCTTCTGGTGGTACCCGAGTATTATGGAGATGAGAAACATAATAATAATAAACTCTTTATTAGCAGGTAGGCAATATTAAAAAAAAATTAACAATTTATGTACTTACAATCTACTTAATCTAACAACCTACATGCTAAAAGGATTGCCGCTCAGCATTTTACAATGAAAAGCATAGGCCTTCATTGCAGAGCTGATTTTCAGCGACACCTAATTATAAAAACGATCTAATGCTAAGATTCAATAAAGGTATATATATATCTAATAAATAAATAAATATAAAAAGAATAAATAATATAATAAATAAAATAATAAATAGTAATATCTATTTTAAAAAAATAAATATACATATCGTGTTAATAAATATATAAATACGTGTGATAAAAATATACATCGAAGCCATAACCAGAATATATTGTGTGTAGGTACAATGTGCTATAATATGTTTAAATATTTTTTTGTTTACTTAAGAGGTATGCTGATAAATATTTATTAAAACAGAATTTTGACTTTTTTTCTCGAATCGGTGGAGGTAAATCGTTCCAACAATGCGTTGCTGCCCATTTGTAGCTACCTCGAAAAGCGCTTGTACGATACTTCGGTACTATAAGAGGATTCGTCGTTGTTCTTGTAGGGTACACATTTGATTGTTCTCTCCATTTAATTTTATCGTAAAGATATTTTGGTGATTCCGTTTTGATAATTGCAAATACCATATTAGCCAGATGTAATCTCCTCCTTGCAGCCATTTTTAAAATATTATTATTATTGAGATAAGGTGTTACATGATTTCTTTTTGGTATTCCAAAGCAGTATCGTGCGCACGCGTTTTGAACTCTCTGAATCATTCGCTCCGTTCTGACCAACAAGCATGGACCATAAACAGCATCACAATAATTAAGTTTGGATAGAATCAAGCTTTCAACTAATTTTTTACGAAGTGATATGGATATGAAATTTCGAAATGAGTATAATATTTTTAGCCTATAGTAACAATTTCTCACAACATTATTTAAATGAGTTTCAAACCGGAGCTGTGGGTCAATTGTAAGACCTAAGTTGCACGCGACTTTGACACCTTCAATTACACTACAGTTAATAACAATTTGGGGTTTAGCATTAATGATAGATTTTACTTGTTTCCTACTTCCAAGAACAATATATTTCGACTTCTGCGGGTTCAGCACTAGAGAATTTTGCTCAGACCATTCTACAATCCTCTGCAGTTCTTCATTTATTTTCTGTACAGCTAAAGGTGTGCAATTTGGCTTACAGGAAATATAAAGCTGGATATCATCCGCGTACATATGATATCTACAGTAACGAAAACATTGAATTATGTCAGCACTATAGATAATATAAAGCAGGGGTCCCAGAATAGATCCCTGTGGTACACCTCTACAAATAGCTCGCGGGGAGGATTTTAGCAATGATCCGTTTTCATTACGTATCTCAACAATCTGTGATCTCATAGATAAGTAGCTTGTGAACCATTTGTGAGAGGCACCCGAAAAGCCATAGTACGCTAATTTTGATAAGAGCAAGTTTATGTTAATTGCATCAAACGCACGCGTATAATCCAATAGAACAAGTATCGTGCCTTCCCCCTCATCACAGGCTTCCAATACGTTACCTACTACATCACTCAGAGCAGTAACGGTCCCATGCCCTTTTCTGAACCCCGATTGAAATTCTGGAAGGATACGGTGCTTATTTATGAACTCCACCGCCTGCGTGTATATTACTCGTTCCAAAACTTTGGAGAGGCATGGCAAGATACTGATAGGTCTCAAATCCTTTGAAGTTGAAGGATTACACGATTTGGGAATGGGTCGTACTATAGCACGACGCCAAAGCTCAGGGAATATACCAGAAGTTATGGAAGTATTTACTATATCAGTAATGGCTTTGAGTGAATTTGGTAAAGTAAGTTTAATCATGTCTATATTTATGTTATCTATTCCTTGAGCATTTGTTTTAATGTTGTTAATAATTTTCAAGACTGTATCCTCACTTACTGGTTTTATTTTAAATTCAGCTATACTATATTTATTCTCCTTAAAAAATTTCAACTGTGAAGCACAAGCACTTTCGTCTATGGAACCTGGTACGTTTAAAAAGTCTTCATTTAATTTATCAGGGTTATCAAAACAATCCGGGACACAGCTACTAGTATGAGAGGGTAATACTTGGGACTTCAGGTTTTTCCACAGACACTTAGCATTATTAATGTTATCATTTATATGTTTCTGAAAGTATGCCGTTTTATCGTTTTGCAATACAACATTAGCTTGATGTTTTAGATCCAAATAATATTTCTTGTCAATATCAGATTTAGATTTACGGAACTTCTTTTTAGCGTTATTTCTTAACCCTTAATAGGGCGGAGGTAAAAAATATTAAAAAAACAGTTTTTGTGTTATTATTTATTCGTATATTAGGACTTATTTTAATCGTATTCAAGAAAATCTAAGAATATATAATCATAAGTACGCGAAAATTGGGTGGTAATTATTTGACCTTAGCCCGTCAAGGTACAAGAACTAGAGCTGCTACAGTCCCTAGCTTCTCTTTCTTCTGGAGCAATATGAAAGCTTTTGAAGCATGGTGTAGCACATAAAGCTACTTTGCAGATGTTACAAATAATTCTCGATCGTTTTTGAATGCTTTTCGTGCTACATAATCGACATCTAGTAAATTTTTCCTGGTTTTCTGGGTAATGTGGTACAGAAGAGCGTCTGATTTCAGCGGGTACTCCGAAATTCCCACCTTGTTTATTCTTGAAAATAATACTTGATGTTCTTTTTTTGCATGTGAATCCATCTATAAGACTCCGAGCCAAACGCGCATATTTACAGTTAGCACTTTGGTATGCTATGCCTTGGAATCTTATCTGACCAATTTTGTTAGTGCCCCAAAGTGGTTCTTCCGAGATACTTTCGTCACTGCTTTCAATATCGGAGAGATTTCCTTCTAAAATTATCTCGATTGCAGTGTCCGAAAGCTTCTTTTTCTTGATGTTAGTATTCGACATTTTCTGAAATAGCAATTGCGAGAAGGGTAATGGTAACTATATAACCACCAAATACTATAATATGTCGGTGTAACCAGGCAATGGTATAAGTTTTACCACCGAGTTTACAATGATTTTCTGAATAGTACAAACTTCATTTCAAAAATTACTATAACAGTCATGCAGCTAAACATATTCAATAATGCTACCAAATATCACAAAACCATTTACCGGAATCTTAGTAGAACAAAATTATAACTAACGCAACCACATACCTCCAATTTTCAAATTTTTTCGATACTTTTTTTTTAATTGTTGGTAGTTTGTAAACTTTTTCAGTTACGTTATTGTCAGGTCTAATAAAAGTTTATACGCTATTTACACCTTCCAAAAGATGAATTTATGAAATCATGCATAAAACGTTCCTTGGTTTATGGTCAATAAACTGAGGTGGTAACCAATTGGCCTTTGCCCTATTAAGGGTTAATCTAAACAACAATTTTACGTTATCAGTAATCCAAGGTGTTGGGGGTGTTTTAAATTTTCTGACCTTCAGGGCATCGTGAGCATCAAAAAGCTGTAAAATGTATGTTTGTAGTAAATGAACCTTTGCATTAACATCAGAGCAATTATTAATTATCCTATACCATGGAATTAGTTCAAGGTCTTTTGAGAATGAGTCAAACGATATGTTTTTTATGGGTCGAAAAGTAATTGTTTTAGGCTTTAACTTTTGTTTTTTAAATACAGTTTCAAATGCAATAAAACAATGATGGCCAAGTTCTGAAATGTGATCAACAGTAACGTTTTTGCAATCAACATCCGTACAAATAACATCTATTAAAGAGCTACTATCGCCTATAAAATGAGTCGGTGAACAAACAATTTGATTTAGAGTAAAAATATTGAGAAAATCCTTAATCTTTTTTGTGTTAATGTTCTCTTCCTTCAACATATTAACATTAAAATCCCCAAGTAGAATAATTTTATCATAGGGTGCTAGAGAGGTTATGCTATCTGTTAAACCATCAATAAAAACGTCCAAATTTAACCAAGGTGGTCTATAAGCGGTACCGATTATCGTTTTAGTGCTGTTAAGGTTAAGTGACAACCATAATTGTTCAACATCTCGGTGTGCAGGATGAGCAAGCTTGATGAGCCTTTTTTATTCTTACGTAACTTTTTGTGCATTATATAGCCATTTACATTGAACATATTTGCGATATTATCTTTAATGTTTACTTCAGTTAATATGAGAATATCTATTGGTGAACATGAACTGTTTATTAATTCTAAAACATAACAAAAATTTTTAATTAGTGATCTTACATTTATATGGACTAAATTTAACTTAAATTGAGATTTCGCTAACGATGGAACATTTTTACAAAATGAGTTATATGTACTACAATTAAAAAGTTCTAAATTATTGCTTGGGATATTCGACTGAACTATGGTGACCTACATAAAATACTATATCTATTACCGCCGATGATGTGCTGGTGCTGCCTGGTTGAGGAGATTTTCAATGTCTGTTTCGCTTCTGATCACAATAGGTTTATTATTCTCTGATTTACGGATTAATATAATATTCCCATTCTGGAACCACACATATTTATAATTTGGTGTTAATTTTTGCTTAGCTTGCCACAGCAGGGTTTTATTCGCTTTAGTTAGGGCTTTGCGTACTATCACTTTGGTTTTAGCTGCTGGTACTGCTTCATCACATACCACCTGTCCCACAAGTACCTCTCTGCGTCTGGAAGCACGTACCCACATATTACATAATTCCTCCTGTTTGAACTCCAGTTGAATACATCCATCCTGTCCGTTTCTTCCTTCCAGGCGCTTCACGTTGGAGATTCCTTCTTTGGTTAGATTTAGGTTATCAGCTAACTTGTTACATAAGTCATTAAGGTCTTCATTAGGACGAGACGGAATGTTGGCAACTTCTATGACGGTATCCAGACGCTGCTGTTCCATATAGCGCACGTGTTGTTTTAATGCATTTATTTCTAGATCGAGGTGTGAATATGTGCGTGTACTACGCACGAAATGAAACTTCTTTATGACCTTATTTTTTCAAAAAAAATAATTTACTATATGCAACTTTACAGAAATATGTCGAATCACGCGTGATAGGGATAAGAAAAAAAATGGTGCGTAACGGAAAAATGTCACGCTAAATTTTTTTTCAACCCCGATAAAGAAGTTTCACTTCAAAAACCTTCAGAAAACCTGGATGGGTTTTTCTTTTCTCTATGCAATTAAACAGACATTATCTGACGATAGTATGTAAACTGTAAAGGCGCTATTAACCTTAAGATTATTTTCAACAGTCTTAAATCTTAATATCTTTACATTGAACGGACCCAAACGTCGATGAGATAGTTAAAATAATTTTAAAGCAATCAAGTTACGTACTCAAACTAAATCTAGACCCGTATTCCAATCATAACATTTATCTTAGGCCAGCTGTTTATTTGAACACGCTAATTATCTGCGACATTGTATTATGAACTGCCTAAATAAGGACCTAATAAATTCTCCCAAGTAAAAATTCAAAACTAAATGCCTCGATTTACCTTTTATTCGATCAAAGTAAATCTGTAACATTTCATAAAACTTCATATCGTAAAACTGTATACTGTGAATTGTTCACAACTTTATTTTAAGAAATTACCTCAAATATCACCTTAAATAAAACCTACGAAAAGTTTTTTTTTTAAACCTCTAATGCACTAGTTAAGGCATTACTTTTCGTTTTTAATCGAATAGCAATAAGGCTGTCTTTGTGTAGCAATTAATTGTTATTTGTCAAGGGTTATAGCCTAAATAAAAACTAACGCAGGTAGTTTAAGAAATTAATGCGGGTAGTCAAGAAACTAACGCGGGTAGTTAAGAAACTAATTTGAAAGTAATTCGCATACTGTTTTTGTTCTGATACACGGACAAGTGAATGTTTATTGTTTACGTTCGATTGAAGGATCTGGATGCAGTGTACCAATTAATGTGCTTTCTTTGTTAGTGTTAGCTCACAAAATAACAAACATTAAAGCAATTCGTTACTTAATTTATCTTGATGGCAGTGCTTACGCCACAAAGTATTTTTTAAAATTACGTGAATTACCTACTAAAGTGAACCCGTCCCTGAATAAGTGAAATAGGTACTGTTAATTTATCACTGCGTAACTAAGATGGGCTGAATGTAATGGAATAAGTTTTAACTAACTACAAAACCGTAAAGCAATATCGCACGACCTAATAACAACAACACTGCGTAAATAAGTTGAGTTAAATGTAATGCAATACGATTTAACTATACACTGGTCTGTAGGCTACAACTTTTAACAAAATCTAATCGTTACATTCGGTACAACCTGTAAATCAGCACTGTTTTTAACCGACTTCAAAAAAAAGGAGGAGGTTATCAATTCGGCCGGTATGTTTTTTTTTTTTTTTTATGTATGTACACCGATTACTCAGAGGTTTCTGAACCGATTTACGTGATTCTTTTTTTGTTCGATGCGGGATGGTGTCGAATTGGTCCCATAAAAATTTTATTCGGATAGGCCCCGTAGTTTTATTTTATGAGCATTTTTGTCTGTATTTGTAAATGTTGCAAGTGCAAGTTTGAAGTCGGTTGTTTTTAACGCAGTTATTGACTTGTTGTGCAGCATTTTGCCGCGGCTGTGACCATTTTCCTCAATTAATTTAAAATAAATTTTGTAACTAATGTTTTTGGCAATAAATTTCTTTTTCTTTCGAATAAGTTACTTGAAGTTAACTACATTTTGAAAACCTACTTTCTTTATCTTACTGTACACTCAAAGTGGAATGTTATCTACTGACCGGTTTTGTATGAGATTGAAGGATAGTTGCACGACACGTCGACACGTCGCTCTGGTTCCGGTGATCTCAGGCTCGACGTGTTGATGGTAGTGATGGTAGCGCGACGCCCGGCGTGATATTGCGGTGCCTGGCGTGGATGCGCAACGCCTGGCGTGGTGTCGCGGAGCCCAGCTTGGTGCCGCGGCGCACAGTATGGATGCAGCACCACATGGCGCCACGCATGACGCTCGACGCTCGACGCATGATGCTCGACGCATGATGCTCGACGATCGACGCATGATGCTCGAAGCCGGACGCTCGACGCAATGGCACGGTGCACGACATGATGACACGGCGCTGCTCTCGATGATACGGCTTCCGACGCGGTGATGCGAGCGGCAGTGTCATCCGTGCAGCGCGAGGCGAAGTTGCCACCCTGCCCGCACATAACGAGCTCTCCCTTTGTCTCCGGCTGCTCAGTGACACGTATGCTCGTAGATCTGTAGGATGCTTCTTCCCGTTGAAACTGGATCGAAGTGCCACGTGGTTGCGGCGCTTTGACTTTTAATCAGGTTATCGTATATCGTATCGAGGTTATCGCCACGTGTTTTCTCATTTGCTCGATTTGATCCCAATTCTGATGTCGGAGCAAGGTGTAGATTGTGAATCTATTTTCAAGCTGTGGGCGTTGCGTTGGGTAATCGAGCAAAGAAACACCTCAAACTCAATCATTTCTTTATTTACCACCGATTCGGAAAGCAGTATCTACAGAGAAGAACCGGCAAGAAACTCCATAGTTGCTCTTTTAATCATGTCAGTTTTACAATACAGTCATTTTAAATACAATCACTTTAAATACAATCAATTTTAATAACCGTTACGTTACACATTTAAATTAAACACTAGCAGAGAAATGGTTAACAGTTCCTAGTAGTGGAAGATCCGAACTCTTCGATGTTCGAATGTGAAGTGCCGTCCCGAGGGCGAGCCTTCACGGGCTCGACCCGGTACAAGCATGAAGTAAGCCGCCAACTTCACTGTGCTGCCACCTCCCTGGAACTCGTGCTTAGAGTCGTTTTACATCCGCGCTATTGACCGTCTCCGACACGGCCATCCTGCGCTGAACACGTCCTCGTGTTTGTGGGTGCTGTAACACAGAAAACATCTCGCACAGTACATGCTCTTCGGCCAATCCTGACAAATTTTTACAATTAAACTCTGATATTTAATTTTTAGGCTTTTAAACCACAAAACTGAAAAACTAAATCCTTATGATCACTTAGTTGTCCGTAAGTCTATCAGTCTATCTATCAAGACCTTTGAAATTCATATCGCATACCATCGTCCCGTTAAGCTTTGAAAAGTTATAACAGTCGATCAAAAGATAGCAGTTTTCGACATTCGCAGCGGACACATGGAATCGATACCTTCAGGATATTTCTTGTGAACACAGAATCATGAAATTTGTACAAGAAACGTCTTATAGCAAAGAATCTCATAAAACAAAATTTAAGTTCATATGAAAACACTAAACAGGTTTTTTTCTTAATTTGAATATCCTAAAATAATTTCCAACTTCAACCCTTTGAAATTAACCATTTTGATTAAAATAATGAAACATTGAATTCTGATCATTTCAATTAAATTTATGAACTACTACTAAAAGAAAATAACGCATAAGCGACCAAACACCACTTTCACTGCTATTGTCATCAGAAGATCATTATTAAAGTATCACAAAAAAACTAGAGCATGAATCTTATCCGAGGCCTGTGGCTTTTCACTAATCCCATCATCACACACGCATTCCACCGAATGCCAACTCTGGCTTTTCACTAAGCCCATCATCACACACGCATTCCACCGAATGCCAACTATGGCTTTTCACTAAGCCCAACAACACACACGCATTCCTCCGAATGCAAACTCTGGCTTTTCACTAAGCCCCACAACAAACCTCATGTTTGTTCCACACGCATTCCTCCGAATGCCGAGTCCCACGGACTCCATATTCCATATCTAATGGTCTCTACAAGACCCAACCTCCGCCAGCGTCACCCGCGCACCGCGCATCCACGGTTTACTATAAGCAGCTATCTGTACTCCTAATAGCAGACGCCGGCTTCAACGGACTACGGTAATACCGCGCATCCACGGTTTACTATAAGCAGCCATAATCCCCTTATAGCAGACACCGACTTCAACGGACTACGGCTACGAAATGACTACTGGCACACTGACCAATCGAACTAAGATTCACCGCTATCACTCAACTCAAACTCAAGTTTCAAACATTAATCAACTTCAAGTGGTACTTGGCCCTCAGGCATTCTCAATATATTGACAAAGTGAAGTTACCCGAACATTGTATAAACAACATCTTTCTTTTCAAAGTGATTATTGGTGTTTATAGGATTCAATAGCTCAACAGTTAAAAAAAATGAAATCTTATCTGAACTGAATATTACTCATCCAACAGTATATTAAAACTCAAGTTATCTCCTATACAGCCATACTGACAATCATGTGTCCCCGTACGCCATTTCTCACACTACATTACTACGGTAATTCATCTCGGGATACCAAAATAACTACCATCCTGCCTCAGCCCACACTGACCTTACAGGGTTACCATACTGCCCCGGTCCTCCTGACCGGTCAGAACACACATCTACTATCCTGGACCTCATGCCAGATAGAACACCACCATCCTTCGATGAACTACATTACCATCACAATATTATTTCACGCAACACACATTTACTTCACAACGTACGAGACAACACAACCATCAGTATGCTACAACTATATATCGTCGATGTACGTACGACTATGTATTTGGGCTTAGTGAAATCACATATAAATCACACATGTATTGTGTTAATTTTATTTATTACGGATTCAACATCAAACAACTCTACGGTAAGTATCAAGGTGCGTATTAACTATAGAGCTATTATTTATTACCTTACCTAATACCTATAGGTATGTTATAGCTAATTGCTGCTGGGCGCTGGCTGCGATTTCGTCCATGTATCTACTGAAAGGTTTCATGACATAATATGAGCACAGGGGAATAAAATAAAAATACCAGTATGTACATCCAAAAATATTTATTTCAATTATTACAAATTATCCTTAATCTAATTTTGAAAATCTAACACTGAATTAGATTCCTTACAATAATATTATTCAAATTAATAACAAAATAACGTATTTTACGGCTAAATTAATATTGAACTAATTATGTAGTTAAAACACGAAAGCGCATTACCTTGTTATACCAAAAATTTTATATGATACAATATTTTCAACTGATATCGAAATGTACGAAAATAGTAATAATGTAATTGAACTGAGAACATAATATTTTAATATTCAGACAAAGCTGTATTGTTTCGATATACGTAGTTTTTATTGTAAACTGCACATATTTTCATAGAAAAATACTGTAAAACAACAGATGATGAAATTTTCAAAGAGAATAAAAAAATACAAATTTGCCGCGCAATTGACATTAATTGACAGTTTTAAAAGTTTGTACCTATAGGTAATATTAATAGAAATAATTATCGAGATTTAAATGGCTCTACACGAGATTTATTTTGTTTTTTTTTATTACTATACTTCATAAAGACACAATTAACTCGTACCTACTCGTAATACGATACCTTGGAGTTGGAGCGAAAATATTGTTTGTAATAATTTGGCTAGGTAACTAATTATTGAAATGAAAATAATAATTAGAAAAATGCATTGTGAAACCGTTTTAAGCAAAAAACGTTTCGATAAACGAATTATGTTTTTGAATGAAATACAAATTATTGCATGCTTTTAAAATACAAGACTTAACTATCTACTAATGAAAGTTTTCATGCATTTTGTTCGAAACACGGTAGGTCAGCCGTGTTTTGTTACTTTAAAAGTGATGTAGGGGCTTGTTATGTGCGGGTGTAATAAAAGATGTAATAACTACGCAAAGGTTATATTTCGTTAACTACATATATATATTCGTATGTAATTAATATTCGACCTAATGCGACCAACCCGCGTCCCGACAAGCCCTTAACTAACTGTGCATAACGCACAAACTGTTTATATACGAGTTACCGTGTGAACCTATGGTGGGAACTTTCTTAGTAGGTACTACACTTGAAATATTTCGGTAACTCGTAAATTGGCTTGTCGTCGCTACATCATTCCCCCCTTAACCCGCGAGCACTCGCGCTATGAGCATTTTGCTCACAGTAAATTTAAAACATCCGCCATTTTGTCAAAATTATTCGTACGTACATCGTTCATTTGGTAGCTGAGTTTTGTTCCGTCCCCCACCCCTGTATGCAGTTCACTTCTCGAAAGTGTGCGCCAGTCACTTGGACGAGGTGGTTTGTTGCGCCGTGTACCATCAGGCGGCGTTTTGCTCATCGCGCGGGTATCGACGCAAGTACTTTTTTTTACTCATGACTTTATTTTTTTTCATCTTAGCGACTGTTTTACTGCTACTTTTATGTAATATTATGATTTTACATTACTGAAATAGTAATCTATTATGAATTTCTGTTATAGATGGATCGTGATCGAAGGGATGAACAAATTTTATTTTATTTTAGACCAAAACCTAGTAGTATCTTTGGTTTTCATAAGAGCAAGGTTCTGGTATCTTACGTACCAAACAAGAAGAATAAAAAAATGTTCTTATGATAAGTACACTTCATAACGACGACCAAATCGATCCAACAACTGGAACTACCGCGAAACCAGAAATTATCACCTTTTATAATAAACCGAAAGGAGGTGTTGATGTTGTGGATCGACTAAAAGAAGAGTATTCTGTGGCAAGAGTGGCATGTAGATGGCCGCTGAGATTATTTTTCACGATCCTAAACATAGCCGGAATCAACAGTCAAATCATTTACAAAGAAAATACGGGTATAATCATCACGCGCAAAGACTACTTGAAACAACTAGCTTTTCAACTAACACAGCCACATATCCAAAGAAGAAGCATCTTCCAAAATATTTCATATCCTCTTCAGCAAGTGTTGAATCGTTTTTTTACCAGAATCTGAGTTACCAGAAGAAGAAAAACCAAATGGTATCTGCGCGGTTTGCCCAAGACGCAAAAATCGCAAGACCAAAAAGAGCTGCATTTACTGCCAAAAATTTTTATGTACCGAGCATAGTCGTACAGTATGTGATATGTGTAAAGCTCGCGTATACGACGAAGATTAGTTATTTATATTTAGTTAAGTTTTTTTTTTGAAAAGTTTTTTTTGTCGAATTTTTTCCGTAAGACTGCCTTACAAGACTGGCAAATTAGTTTCTATGATTGTCAATTAAAATAAAAAAGATTAATATTGTTAACTCTTTGAATATATATTTTGTAGAATAAATAATGTGTATTTTATTGAATAAAATGTTTTTTTATTCATATTTTTTGGTAAAACATGCATTTATTGACATTCATAAACGTGAGCAAAATGCTCTACACGCGAGTGCTGATGTAATTTCTTGAGGCGCGAGTGCTGGCGGGTTAAAATAAAAAGGGTATACAAGTAAAAAAATCTTACAATAAAATTAAACAATAAACAAAGGGGTATATATAAAGTGTCGCTATATAAGATTACAAAATGTTTACAATATAAAGTATAAAAAATGTTCACAATATAAATCAATCATAACGTATACAAGTGGTTACAGTTAACACCTAATTTCGTTAAACTATTTATGTTATTACAAAAACTCGGTTGGGTCTTCTAAGTGGCGTGCGATTATTGTTACACGTCAATTAACACTTAGTAACGTCAACATTTCAAATCTCAATACGTTCTTTACACTTGTATCGTTTAATATTACAAAGGCTATTACTATACACTCATAAGCCATAAATCAAAAGTACTTAAATTTCTAAGTAGTAAACATTTCAATCAAAACTCAACACAAACATAAATTTGAAATACCATACTTAAAACGTTAAACAATGAACTCGTTTCAAAATTACTTAAGTTCTATTATTTATTAAATACGATGTGTTGATTAGTAAGTATTTATTATACATTTCTAAGAAGACTTAATAATACTTATAATCATCGTAATTCTAATAAATATAAAATAGTTGAAAAAATTACAAATACAATATCTCTTATTCGAGTGTGTTATTATCAAATAAAATATTAATATCTTGGTCTTCATCCGCAGCCGATAATGTTGACGTAGACGTGGAAGCCTCATTGCCAAGACTATATATTTCCTTGGTGCCTATAGAGCGCAGTACATTATCCGGAACTGTGTAAGAGTAGCAGCATTTTCCTGCCCTCTTTAGGTCGAATCTTATGTATAAAATGGCATTTAAAGTTTTTACCGATAAACGGTTGCGAAGCTTAGTTTTGACGACATTCATTTGGCTAAAAACACGTTCTATTTCCGCGTTGGAATGTGGTAGTGATAATAATGATATTGCCAGCTGTGATAAATCTGCAAAAGGGTTATTACCAGCTGCGTCTTTATAATCCATTACTTCATTCCAGAATTCCAAGGTGGAAGTTGTGCATGTCCATGAAATGTCGACTAAATTTACGTATGCAAGGTAGCAAAACTGTAGTTGGTTTCATATGGTTTAACTTTTATTATATTATAATATTTTATATGCTAAAAAATAAGCTATATGCTAGACAACAAATAAAAATGCTAAACAATGTAAAAATATGCTAAATTTAGCATAAATTATGCCAAATTGGCAACACTGCCCGAGACGTTACTCTAGAAATCGAAATCTGACATCAGTAATCGAATGCAGTGAATAAAAATCATCATAATAATAAATGCGTTGTGTTTTTTTATTATACTTGCCCTTTTTTTGCTCCTTAAATTTACGAAAGAAAGTATACTACTTTAAAAGGGATTCGCTTGATGAATTTTAAAATTGACATGTGTATCAAGTTCGAGCGACACATGTTTCTAGTCAGTATCGATTAATTCACTATAATCGATGTTTCACTTTCTAAGCAGGTTACCTCTCTTCGAAGATAAATTTGATAGACGTCAAAATTCAAATCAATGTTGCGTACCTACAAGTTGCGACTTGCGTATTTTGGCTGTTTGGGCGTTTGGCATGGTTTTAACAGTTGACTGTTGAAGATTATGAAAACAAAGAAAATAATAAGGTTGATGGTTCATAATAATTTCATATCGCCGATCTTCTCATTACAGAAAGTGCATATATTGCTATTAATTATGTTCAGTCTTGCAAGGTGTGAAGTGATTTATTGGTTTATTGTGGCCAAATCTTAATCTGTTGATTGTGATGATAAACTCACGACTAGTTACATCCAGCTCATCATACCAAGGTCTTCTCTGTAAATCTTCTTGAATATTTCCATACCATTTTCCTTTAAATTTCTGATCCTACTTCCAGAATTCTAACCACGTACTATTTAACGAGACATTTACATCGGAATACTCTACTCTACTACTACTACTCTTACTACTACTACTACTCTTTCAAATAAACTCACCCGCAATTTTTTACTTTTTGTCAAGGTGTACAAGTTTATAATATTATTCTAAAACGTTAGAAGTGAATTGTAAATCCTTTGAAATAAATGTATCTAAATCTAATTTACTTTTTGGTTCTTATTTGATTAACTTTTCATCTGGGATTGTTAATATATTATATAATATAAAAATTTGTATGATTTATTGGTAGGTATACTATCTGCACACCTTACTCTTTCAAATAAAGAAATAAGTAATTACTTATGTATTCAAATTCACATTGGCGTCCATATATTCTGTGCCTCCAGTGAATAAGGGAATAACTCAAAAACAGCACTTTTCAGGAGAGACAAAAAACTATATATCAATACTAAATCTTTATTAATTCAAAATTTTAAGCTTGTATGTGTAAGATATGATGTTAGACTATATTTTTACATATGAACACATGTTGTAACAACCCCAGAAATATACTTTTTTCGTGTTTTTTTGTAGTTGTGGCCTTATGAACGAGTACTTCATGGAATAACTCAATGTATTCACATAATTTTTTTTTTACTCTTTGCAATATAACGACTTATGCCTTTATGCACTATGTTCATAATCGCACAACACGACTTATATTATTGCCAGTTTTGGTTTTATAGAAATGATGTGACTTATTATGCTTGAAATTTGTGTACTTTATGACTCAATTGAGGCTTTTTAGTGGAAAAACTATGCACGTAGCTTGAAAAACGAATGAAATCAACGGGTTTTTTTATCGTTATTAGATAATAAAAACAAAACATCATTTAGGTATTTATGCATTTAACCCTAGAAGTCCAATCTACGTAAATTTGACGTATGAACTCTTCTATATTTACCATCGAATCGCTGCAAAATCCAGAACCAACTCATTAGCCGTCGAGACCTAGCAGTACATAGTTGGCTCATCCATGTAAATTCCGCCATTTGGTTGTAAAGAGGATGTTGTGCGTCATTTTGACGTAGGTATAATTGGGCTTTTCGTAACTTTTAAAATTGTTTCAAATTTTTATTTTGTGATTTATTTGAATGATTTTTTTCCAAGTCACGTTTCACATGATATCTATAGTATTATACTATAGATTGAGTATAAAATGGGATCCAGACAACTTTTATACTAGGACGAAAAACCTTCAATTTTAGTAAATGACGATTATTGTCCTCCGCTGGATTTGGACTTCAAGCAAAGGGATTGGGTGGCTGAAGATGTTGTCCGGAGTAAAACCGAATATGTTATGGGGTTTTGTTACCCATGTATAATGAAAGCCGTAGATTGTAAAATAAACCTTTAATCGATCTTTCAATAATACAGTACTATGTTGTTAATGCTATACAATGTTTCACCAGTCACCACAATGAGTCTAGTCTGTACAGGTTAGCAGGAGACAATCATTGAGTATTGGTATTAAATACGTATCAACTGCGTATTGCGTTTTGCGTATTAACTATTGTTATAGTTGAAAATATAAATCACTAAAAAAACAAAAAGCTGTACTTACCTTTCAGCAAAACCGTGACACAATAAGCTGTTACGATTTTACCGCAATCGGGCAGCAGTTTCCTTCTCAAGGGAGTAGCAACAACTGACATGAACCGTTCTTGCATTAAATTCAAGAGCCTAAAGAGATTTCGCTAAACCGATAGTCGCCGACCTTTTCCCTCATAACTCGGTCATTTTTGGAGCTAGAAATATCGCGTTTTAGCAGAAAGTAGAGCGCGATGCGCCGGATTCTACTGTGTCATTATTCCATAACGATACATATGCTCGTTAACACGTTCTTGTCGCAAATGAGCGATATGTAGTATAAAAAATTGTCCCTGGAGTAGCATAAATGGCGAAAAATCGCCTACGTTGGCAACACTGATTAAAAACAAAAATTAGCATCAAACTTGTGTTTAGCTATCGGTTTAAATGTGTGGGTTTGGCGACAGTGGTTTTCATATTAATAATTATGACACTATAGCACTTCTATTTGTTTTAATTGCTCCGAGGTTTTTACTGTTCTGTGCCCGAGACCAGTGTTGCCAGCAAGACTAACATAAAATTTGCTAAATGGCTGTTAAAATTTTGCCAAAATTTTGCTAAAGGATTTATAATTAAGCTAAATATTTTGCTAAAAATTTTTAATGTCAAATAAAACGACATTTTACTTAAAATTTTATATATCCAACACATTTATTTACACATAATATGTAAATAATGACATCATAAATAATAACATCTCTTATTCGAGTGTGTTATTATCAAATAAAATATTAATATCTTGGTCTTCATCCGCAGCCGATAATGTTGACGTAGACGTGGAAGCCTCATTGCCAAGACTATATATTTCCTTGGTGCCTATAGAGCGCAGTACATTATCCGGAACTGTGTAAGAGTAGCAGCATTTTCCTGCCCTCTTTAGGTCGAATCTTATGTATAAAATGGCATTTAAAGTTTTTACCGACAAACGGTTGCGAAGCTTAGTTTTGACGACATTCATTTGGCTAAAAACACGTTCTATTTCCGCGTTGGAATGTGGTAGTGATAATAATGATATTGCCAGCTGTGATAAATCTGCAAAAGGGTTATTACCAGCTGCGTCTTTATAATCCATTACTTCATTCCAGAATTCCAAGGTGGAAGTTGTGCATGTCCATGAAATGTCGACTAAATTTACGTATGCAAGGTAGCAAAACTGTAGTTGGTTTCATATGGTTTAACTTTTATTATATTATAATATTTTATATGCTAAAAAATAAGCTATATGCTAGACAACAAATAAAAATGCTAAACAATGTAAAAATATGCTAAATTTAGCATAAATTATGCCAAATTGGCAACACTGCCCGAGACGTTACTCTAGAAATCGAAATCTGACATCAGTAATCGAATGCAGTGAATAAAAATCATCATAATAATAAATGCGTTGTGTTTTTTTATTATACTTGCCCTTTTTTGCTCCTTAAATTTACGAAAGAAAGTATACTACTTTAAAAGGGATTCGCTTGATGAATTTTAAAATTGACATGTGTATCAAGTTCGAGCGACACATGTTTCTAGTCAGTATCGATTAATTCACTATAATCGATGTTTCACTTTCTAAGCAGCACATGGCGCCACGTATGACGCTCGACGCTCGACGCATGATGCTCGACGCTCGACGCATGATGCTCGAAGCCGGACGCTCGACGCGATGGCACGGTGCATGACATGATGACACGGCGCTGCTCGCGATGATACGGCTTCTTACGCGGTGATTCGAGCGGCAGTGGCATCCGCGCAGCGCGAGGCGAAGTTGCCACCCTGCCCGCACATAACGAGCTCTCCCTTTGTCACCGGCTGCTCAGTGACACGTATGCTCGTAGATCTGTAGGATGCTTCTTCCCGTTGAAACTGGATCGAAGTGCCACGTGGTTGCGGCGCTTTGACTTTCAATCAGGTTATCGTATATCGTATCGAGGTTATCGCCACGTGTTTTCTCATTTGCTCGATTTGATCCCAATTCTGATGTCGGAGCAAGGTGTAGAATGTGAATCTATTTTCAAGCTGTGGGCGTTGCGTTGGGTAATCGAGCAAAGAAACACCTCAAACTCAATCATTTCTTTATTTACCACCGATTCGGAAAGCAGTATCTACAGAGAAGAACCGGCAAGAAACTCCATAGTTGCTCTTTTTAATCATGTCAGTTTTAATACAATCACTTTAAATACAATCACTTAATAACCGTTACGTTACACATTTAAATTAAACACTAGCAAAGAAAAGGTTAACAGTTCCTAGTAGTGGAAGGTCCGAACTCTTCGATGTTCGAATGTAAAGTGCCGTCCCGAGGGCGAGCCTTCACGGGCTCGACCCGGTACAAACATGAAGTAAGCCACCAACTTCACTGTGCTGCCACCTCCCGGAACTCGTGCTTAGAGTCGTTTTACATCCGCGCTATTGACCGTCTCCGACTGTTACAAATCTTAAAATCATACATAGTACATTATTTTCCATAGACAAGGTTTTCTGTTATTTATAATCTACCGCCTGACAACTTAACCTCCCCTCCAGTCGGTTAGTTGTCAGTCGATCGCTCACATTTTTAGGGTTCCGTAGCCAAAATGGCAAAAACGGAACCCTTATAGTTTCGTCATGTCCGTCTGTCCGTCTGTCCGTCTGTCCGTCTGTCACAGCCGATTTACTCGGAAACTATAAGTACTACAGTGATGAAATTTGATGGGAATATGTGTTGTATGAACCGCTACAAAAATATGACACTAAATAGTAAAAAAAAGAATTGGGGGTGGGGCCCCCCATACATGTAACTGAGGGATGAAATTTTTTTTTTCGATGTACATACCCGTGTGGGGTATCAATGGAAAGGTCTTTTAAAATGATATAAAGTTTTCTAAAAAACATTTTTCTTAAAGTGAACGGTTTTTGAGATATCAGCTCTCAAAGTCGTAAAAAGTATGTCCCCCCCCCTCTATTTTTATAACTACGGGGTATAAAATTCTAAAAAAAATAGAGGTGATGCATGCTAATTAACTCTTTCAACGATTTTTGGTTTGATCAAAGTATCTCTTATAGTTTTTGAGATAGGTTGATTTAACTGTAATTTATTATATTTGCTGCTACGGAACCCTTTGTGCGCGAGCCCGACTCGCACTTGGCCGGTTTTTTTGAAGAAACGATCAGCTAGCAATTGATCCTGAACAGCCGACCAGTGCGGTCAACAAGTCAGTGCCTTAGCCGTGCCTCATGCTTGTTTTAGGGTTATTTAAATCTATTATTTAAGATTGTGAAAGATTGCGAATATTATAGTAAAAAGTGAATGTAACAAGGAGGAATATTAAAATATCAGTTGTGAAGAAGGCGTTTCATTCCACAACCCAACAGCTTCAGAAGTGGGATAACGATAACAAGATTGGTGATGGGCCGTGATTGGTCAAGGACTCCTTCACGCAGCCGAGACGGCAGTCGTGAGGGCAATGAACAGCGAAGCCGGCGTAGTAGAGAGCGCCGCAGTGAAAAGCGCTCAGACCGCCGCAGTCAGCGCCCAAGCCCGAACCGAAGTGCCAGTCACCGGAGCCGCCCTAACACTGAGCACCACCAAAGGAGTCCCGGTGAGCGACGTTCTAGGCGTAGTATTGAACGTCGCAGCCAACGATCAGGTGAACATCGAAGTCGTAGCCGCAGTCAGCTACGAAATCGCCACGATAGCAGAATTATGAATATTGATCGGGACCGTAGAAGTAGGAAACGTAGTAAGGACTGTTCTATTACAAGACCCCAAAAAGGTGATAAAAGCGATGTAACTAGTACTTTA
The DNA here is from genome assembly GCF_061535395.1 of Colias eurytheme. NCBI lineage: Eukaryota > Metazoa > Arthropoda > Insecta > Lepidoptera > Pieridae > Colias > Colias eurytheme. The sequence continues at coordinate 3,409,691 of NC_143011.1, read as the reverse complement.
ATAGATTCATTTGTTGATGCGATTAAATCGATGAAATCTAGTTCTAGTGATAAATTTTCGTCTATTCACAATGTAATACCTGATTTTGATCCAATGGCAAAAGAACAGACTGTTAATGCGTGGTTATCGAAGGTTGAGGAATGTAAATTAATTTACGAATGGTCAGAAAAACAAGTCGTGCACTACGCTCTGCCTAAACTCTCGGGAATAGCTAAAACGTGGTACCAAAGTCTCCCCACTTTGCTGTATTCTTGGGAGGAATGGAAAGTTAAATTAATTGAAACTTTTCCATCTGCCCAGAATTATGGTGAATTATTAACTGAAATGTTGAATAAAAAACTACGGTTTAGTGAATCTCCCGAATTATATTATTACACTAAAATTAACTTACTAAACCGTTGCAACATATATGGCAAAAATGCAGTTGATTGTCTAATTTATGGAATTGAAGATAGGGGTATTAGACTAGGAGCTCAAGCGGCACAATTTTCTGAACCTGAACAGTTACTCAAATTTTTTAAAACTGTTAAACCAGGCGTTTCTAGGGATACCGAAAGATAAATTCGAGATAGGGATAAACGGCCGGTACCAAATAATTCAAATAGCGTCTTGAATAAGCCGAATAGATTCGAACCGGGTCGGATAACTTGTTTCAATTGTAACGAAGTAGGTCACCCCAGCTATAAATGCAATAAACCGTTATTAAAGTGTAGTCGTTGTAATTTATTAGGTCATTTGTCTAATGCGTGTTCTAAAATGGAACCCGCTCAAAAGCTAGATAAGGAAAAAACCGTGTTGAAAATCTCTAGTCAACAATCGGCGAGTATTTACACTTTTCCTATACGTATTAACGGGGTAAATGTCCAATGTCATTTAGATTTAGGGAGCGAATGTACTCTAATTCGGTTGACGGACGCCCTAAATCTAGGGTTCGATTGGACCACAAATGATTTACCCTTACTAAAAGGCCTAGGCAATATACCGTACCAGCCTATCGGTAAGTCGTTAGTTAATATTGAGGTACAAGGAATTACTGAAAAAGATATAGAAATATTAGTTATTAATGATAACCTCATTAACTATCCAGTGCTTCTAGGGCATTCATTTTCAGAACGGCCGGGTATTAAAATTACTAAAACCGTAGATAAACTGGAGATTTGTAAGACCCAAAACGCTAAAATACACTTGTTATGTAGGGAGCAAACTTATATTAACCCTGAGGCAATACAAACTGTCGCAGTATTAGCAAAACCTGAACTTTCTTGTACTGTATATGTTAGAGGTGGTATGCGGGGACAAAATGGTTCTGAATTCTATTTGTTTCCGGGAGAATATGAATTAAAAGATGGATTAGGCTGTCTTCTTATCTTAAATCCTAGAACTAAGGGTTTAATTCTAGAACGTGAACAGTTGCTGATACGCAGTATGGTAATGAGTAATGATTGTAAATATGTAAATAACGTTAATTTCACTGACAGGAATGATATATCTGAGCCTGTTATAGGGGATAATCTTAGCGAATTAGAAAAACAAATGGTGAAGGACTTGCTCGCAAGATATAGCAGCTGTTTTTCTTCCTGTCTTAAGGATCTCGGATTTACAACTGTATTAGAAATGGATATACAATTAAAGAATGAAGAACCGGTAGTTTACAGGCCTTATAGACTCTCGTATGCAGAAAGAGAAGATGTCAGGCGCATGGTAGCAGAAATGTTAGATTGTGGTATAGTTAAGGAGTCTTCATCACCTTACGCGAGCCCCATTGTATTGGTAAGAAAGAAAAGTGGTGAGAGGCGAATGTGTGTTGACTACAGAGCCTTAAACAGCAGGACTAAGCGAGACCATTATCCTCTCCCTAGGGTAGAAGACCTTCTTGATCAATTAGCGGGCCATAAGATGTTCATATCGCTGGATTTGGCTTCAGGGTACTATCAGATTCCCATCTCGGAGAAGTCTCAAGAGAAGACCGCGTTTGTTACGCCAGATGGACAATATGAATACACCAGAATGCCATTTGGCTTAGCAAACGCTCCTTCGGTTTTCCAAAGAGCCATGCATAAGATTCTTAATAAAGCACGGTTAAGTTATGTAATTGTGTATATGGATGATGTTTTGATACCCGCGCGTTGCTTTGATGAAGCGCTGCAAAGACTAGAAGAAGTTTTGAACTTATTAAAAGAAGGAGGCTTAACACTGAAAATGCAGAAATGTAAATTTATGTTTGATAAATTAGACTTTTTAGGGTTTGAAATAAGTGGTAATGGTATCCAACCAGGCTCTGCGAAAACTGGAGCAGTCTCAAAATTTCCTACTCCCTTAAATCAGCATGACGTTAGACGATTTTTAGGTCTTGCCAGCTTCTTTAGAAGATTTGTCAAGGATTTTGCTCTGATAGTAAAACCATTGACGGGTCTTCTAAAGAAAAATGCGCCTTGGAAATGGGGGGAAGAAGAAGCAACTGCATTTACAGAGATTAAAAAACGATTGACCAGCAGACCAATTCTCGCACTATACGACAAAAATTTAGAAACTCAGTTACACACGGATGCGTGTAGATTCGGCATCGCGGGTATTCTTCTTCAGAAAGACGAGAAAGGTTTATGGAGAGTTGTAGCATACTACAGTCGTCAAACCACGGTAGAAGAGCAGAAACTTCACTCGTTTGAGTTAGAAACTCTAGCTGTGATAGCGTCATTAAACAAGTTTAGGGTCTACTTGTTAGGCCTACGCTTCAAAATACTAACAGATTGTAATTCATTACGCACCACACTTACAAAACGAGATGTGATCCCGAAAATTGCAAGATGGTGGGTGCAGTTACAAGAATATGACTGTGAAATTGAGTATCGACCAGGAGATAAGATGTCACATGTGGATGCCCTGAGTCGAGCTCCATCAGACTCAAAAGTAGACAATTTGCACGTTATTGATATACTTAGTGTTACTGCTGAAGATTGGATTTGATTTGATTAAAGACAATGATTGATTGATTGTTGGTGTATTAAAACATTCAATCAAAAACTGAGAATAACTGTAAAAATTTTAGAATTAGAAAAATAAATATGTACCACAATAACATTCAAGTATTAGAAAAAATTTATACATAATTCCACCCACGTGTTAGTGTATATCTATACATATTATAAAAAGTATACGTCGAATCACGCGTGGTAGGGATAAGAAAAAAAATGTCACGAGTACGGCGTAACGCAAAAATGTAACGTGCGCGGCGTAACGCAAAAAATGTAACGCGCGCGGCGTAACGCAAAAAATGTAACGCGCGCGGCGTAACGCAAAAAATTGAATAAAAATATATAACTAATTGATTCTGCAAATTCGTTTTCATTAACTACATTAAGTTTATAGAACCTTGCAAAGGTTTCGGAATGTTTAGTCCAGCCAGCAGTTTTACGTATATTATCAACGCATACACCACTAGCACAAGCAGTAGATGTTGAAGCGTGTCTTGTGCTATGTGAACTAAATATTGAAATGTTGACACCACTTTCCGATAAAACGTTTTTGATCCAACGACTGATTGTTTGAGTTGTGGCGGGTTTATTAGGTTTTTTAAAAGTTAGTATTAATCTATTGTCCTCCTCATTCCTCAAATGTTTTGTGACATTGATATAATCAGAAAGTGCAGTAGCGGGACAAATACTTATATTTTCTTTAAAGTATGGAAGTATAAGAAGGGGTTGATCTCTACCCGGAGCCGAAGTTTTTATCAAGTCTGTTATGAAAATCTTAGCTCCACTGTCTGAGAAATAAATATTATTAAGATTGATAAGGGATAAAGTTTGGAACCGCTGTGCTGTACACAGCGCAAGTAAAATTACTAATTTTTTAGTCAACTGCTCCAAATTAATGTTTATATTAGGAAACCAGCTTGAGATATGGTTCAAAACTAATTGTGGGTCCCAAGAATAATTGTATTTAGGATTACTGGGTTTCAATTTGAATGCTCCCTTTAGGAGTCGTTTTATGCATTCATCCGACCCGATATTATTTCCTAAGATTAAAGACAAGGCAGACCTGTGCGAGTTTAAAGTACCATATGAAGCCCCTTTGTTAAACTCATTTGTTAAAAACGATATAACTGTCGCTACTGTACTTTCAAAATTGGAAATATTTCTATCTAGACAAAATTGCCACCATAGTTTATAAGTTACGTTATATTGATTCTTAGTGTTACTGGAAAGCGATGCCAACATTAGTTCGACAGCTTCCGATGGGATGTTTCTCCGTAAGAAGGCTTCGCGGAGAGCCTCGCTGCAGCCAGCGTAAGGTGTGAGTGCAGTGGGCGCGACAGGTGACTGAAATGAGAATGCGTTAGATTCGTATCTGCTTTAAACTTGGAACCCCTACCCTTTACGAGAAAGCTCTGCCAAATGACTTCTCATTTCTTTGCTTTTAGGGGGGGGGGGGGGGGGCAATAAATGAAATGTACAGACTATACGGCTTTTAAAATATAAGTCTGGTAAGCGAACTAAACTTTGCTGGTTTAGTTCTTGCTATATCGCTATCCGTGCCTGCTTCTCGTGTTTACGGGTGAATTAAGTTTATCAATAGTCATAAATGCAATGCTATACAGAGGATATACTGCATTTAAAACATGACAAAGTCTGGTAAGCGAACTAAACTTTGCTAGTTTAGTTCTTGCTATATCGCTGTCCGTGGCTGCCTCGCGTGTTTACGGATGAATAAAGTAATGTCCTGTCTTCGCATCCACAGCTAACTGTCCTATACTGTCATAATCTTAACACAGATTCATTCGACATAGCTCCCCACGAGCTCAGTTCTTCATTTTTGCACTCGCACAACTGTGGACAACACAAGAGCAATGCCTCCATTGGTAGCAGTTACAATCAAGGGCTAGCAAGGCAGGCTAGCCATATTACGGATGTTGGAACAACCGACTATATTTAGGGCAATTTTCTTTGTACAGTGTAACGTTTAGACTGTCGTAGCATTCCTACGGAACAAAGATGGGATCAGATCTGCATCCTTAATGAAGTTAATCGAAAGGAGATACTTTCAGACGACGATAGTATTCAAAATCCACCATATTCCTGAACATAATAATGCATAGTTAAGCTTAAAATCTCTCTTGCCATTATCCTGCAGCAGAATTCCTTGGCGATAATTTGTTCTCGTTAGAACGAGCGAGGTTGTTACGATAATATGAGAAATCCTGTCAGTTAGAGACCTGAACGACGCGATAGAGTACCGCTATTTCAGTAGTAGTAGCACCTAGAAGGGTGAAGGTATTCTGGAAAGCGGAACTGAAGGCCCGGTCAGCAGCACCAGCCACCTAATAGACAGTGTTCAGTGCTGCACCACTATAATCTGCAAAATGACTCTGACGGTATGAAAATGTACCGTACACGAACGTACATTTTCAAAATATCAAATGATAAAGTTGGAATAAAAATCCTATTTGCCTCCGTCTACCCAAAAGACATACGGAGTAGCTAGTAGTAGTTGGTTGAATTAGAATCCCTTATTCACTGGAGGCACAGAATATATGGACGCCAATGTGAATTTGAATACATAAGTAATTACTTATTTCTTTATTTGAAAGAGTAAGGTGTGCAGATAGTATACCTACCAATAAATCACACAAATTTTTATATTATATAATATATTAACAATCCCAGATGAAAAGTTAATCAAATAAGAACCAAAAAGTAAATTAGATTTAGATACATTTATTTCAAAGGATTTACAATTCACTTCTAACGTTTTAGAATAATATTATAAACTTGTACACCTTGACAAAAAGTAAAAAATAAGCCCAACAACACACACGCATTCCTCCGAATGCAAACTCTGGCTTTTCACTAAGCCCCACAACAAACCTCATGTTTGTTCCACACGCATTCCTCCGAATGCCGAGTCCCACGGACTCCCATATTCCAATGGTCTCTACAAGACCCAACCTCCGCCAGCGTCACCCGCGCACCGCGTATCCACGGTTTACTATAAGCAGCTATCTGTACTCCTAATAGCAGACGCCGGTTTCAAACGGACTACGGTAATACCGCGTATCCACGGTTCACTATAAGCAGCCATAGCTCCTAATAGCAGACACCGATTTCAACGGACTACGGCTACGAAATGACTACTGGCACTCTCTGACCAAACGAACTAAGATTCATCGCTACCACTCAACTCAAACTCAAATTTCAAACACTAACCAACTTCAAGTGGTACTTGGCCCTCAGGCATCCTCAATATATTAACAAGGTGAAGTTACCCGAACATAGTATAAACAAAATCTGTCTTTTCAAAGTGATTATTGGTGTTTACAGGATTCAATAGCTCAACAGTAAAAAAAAGTGAAACCTGAACTGAACTATTACTCATCCAACAGAATCAATATTCTTAATCGTTTTTCATTTTAATAAACTCAAGTTATCTCCTATACAGCCATACCGACAATCATGCGTCCTCGTACGCCATTTCTCACACTACATTACTACGGTAATTCATCTCGGGATACCAAAATAGCTACTATCCTGCCTCGGCCCACACTGACCTTACAGGGTTACCATACTGCCCCAGTCCTCCTGACCGGTCAGAACACATCTACTATCCTGGACTTCATGCCAGATTGAACACCACAATCCTTCGACGAACTACATTACCATCACAATATTATTTCACGCAACACACATTTACTTCACAACGTACGAGACAACACAACCATCAGTATGCTACAACTATACTCCACTACAACTCTACTGAATTATACCTCCCAAGTCTATCATAGTGATAGCCTGTGCAGCTTGCTCAAATTTTAACAGCAGTTTTATTTTGTTGTTATGATCATTGACAAACAAATGTGACAACAGCACAAAAATAACATCTTAAAAAGTTTAAAACGAATAATTCGTAACTGAACCGCAGAAAACACTCAAAGTGGTGAAAGCTTATTCTCAACTGAATATTTACCAACTTGAATTTAAAGTAATCATGTGATAACATATCTGCCTACAAAAAAATCGCGAGAAACCCTTCAAATTTTTTTTTTATCGGCAAATTTGAAAACTCAACTTAAAACAATTATTAAGTGTAGGCTTAAACTCATCTGTGAATCTTATATCGAACGGCAATAGGGCTGAGCTAAATTTTAGTTTCAACGTAATAAGAATGAACTGCTCAACAACTACTGTACAACTACCTAATTGATGTATTCAGTTGATGTCAAACTGCAGCTAGTCACAAAAACTATTATCAAGAAATTACATTAATAGTCCATTGAATGAGTCCCTCCAAGGGGGGTTTAGAGTGCGTGAGTTAGTAACGTAAGATGTTTCTTCGGAAACATGTCAAGAGTCCCTAGGTAATAAACATACTAAAACCCCGGGCCACTAGGAGGAGCCCCGGAGTGGGGGGAGAGGGGAAATGGGTCCATTTTTTCATTTTTCGCTTAAATCTCAAAAACGGTACATGTTAGAGAAAAACTTTCAAGGAAAAGTTGAAAGGCCATAAAATTATCTACAAGTTGTACCTCAATCATTTTTTCCTATATCCTACCGTTTCTGAGTTATACGCAGTAAAACATGATTTTGGCTCAAACAATTTCCACATCAATCGATCAAAAAATATTTCTTTCTTCCAAAAAACTCAAATGTGCAACTTGTGACCAGTACTGATAGATTGCTCTTAATTAGGTCTATAATTGGTAAAATGAACACATTCCTCCATGGAAGCCTTTAGGAGGAATCGATTGTCAAAATATTATAATAGGGCAGTTTGAGTTACTGAACTTGATATTTTATTTTTTTCTTCCAAAAAACTCAAAAGTGCAACTTGTGACCGGTACAGATAGATTGCTCATAATTAGGTCTATCATTGCTAAAAATACCAGATTCCACCACGGAGGCGTTTACGGGGAATTGAATTTTATCAGGGTAGTTACGATACATGAACTTTTTATTTTTTTTCTTCCAAAAAGCTCAAAAGTGCAACTTGTGACTGGTACAGATAGATTGCTCATAATTAGGTCTATAATTGGTAAAATAAACACATTCCTCCATGGAGGCGTTTACGGGGAATTAAATTTTATTAGGGTAGTTAGTTAAAAAGTTCATGTATCGTAACTACCCTAATAAAATTCAATACCTCCTAAACTCCTCCATGGTGGAATCTGGTTTTTTTATCAATGATAGACCTAATTATGAGCAATCTATCGATACCGGTCACAAGTTGCACTTTTGAGTTTTTTTATAAGAAAAAAAATAAAAAGTTCAAGTATCGTATCTACCCTAATAAAATTCAATTCCCCGTAACGCCTCCGTGGTGGAATCTAGTATTTTTATCAATGATAGAAGTTATTATGAGCAATTTATCTGTACCGGTCACAAGTTGCACTTATGAGTTTTTTGGAAGAAAAAAATAAAAAGATCAAGTTGAGTAACTCAAACTACCCTAATAAAGTATTTTGACAATCGATTCCTCCTAAAGGCTTCCATGGAGGAATGTGTTTATTTTACCAATTATAGACCTAATTAAGAGCAATCTAACAGTATCGGTCACAAGTTGCACTTTTGAGTTTTTTGGAAGAAAAAAATAAAAAGATCAAGTTCAGTAACTCAAACAACCCTAATATAGTATTTTGACAATCGATTCCTCCTAAAGGCTTCCATGGAGGAATGTGTTTATTTTACCAATTATAGACCTAATTAAGAGGAATCTATCAGTATCGGTCACAAGTTGCACTTTTGAGTTTTTTTGGAGAAAAAAAATAAAAAGTTCAAGTATCGTAACTACCCTAATAAAATTCAATTCCCCGTAAACGCCTCCGTGGTGGAATCTGGTATTTTTATCAATGATAGACCTAATTATGAGCAATCTATCTGTACCGGTCACAAGTTGCACTTTTGAGTTTTTTGGAAGAAAAAAATAAAAAGATCAAGTTCAGTAACTCAAACTACCATAATATAATATTTTGACAATCGATTCCTCCTAAAGGCTTCCATGGAGGAATGTGTTTATTTTACCAATTATAGACCTAATTAAGAGCAATCTATCAGTACCGGTCACAAGTTGCACATTTGAGTTTTTTGGAAGAAAGAAATATTTTTTAATCGATTGATGTGGAAATTGTTTGAGCCAAAATCATGTTTTACTGCGTCACTCATACTTTAGTAAACATTATTATAGTGAATTGCATAGATTTCGTTTGTGTGATTATTTAATTTATTGATTAAATAAAAATTTAATTCAAAATGAATCCGGCAGTTCCAGTTAGAGCAGTTTCGTCGGTACAGTTAAACCTTCTCGAGCAGTTAGCACAATTAAAGCAGCGGGTAAACCAGCTGGAATGTGCAGGCTCGAGAGGCAGATCGTTTAGTGGTCGAAGGTATGGGAATCGCGCGCATCGCTCCGCATCCCGAAGTCGCGATCGTGCAGGGATATCAAAACAGAAAAATCCCAATTGGCTATGTTTTTTCATTACTGCTTTAAGCATATCGCCAGATTGTACTATCGTCAACCTTGTGCGTGGCAGAAGCAGCAGGAGAGCCGACTTTTAATAATTTTACCAGTGTCGAAAAATAACCAATCCGCGAGTGAGTGTACTGTGTAGTGATTATAAAGTGTAGTTTAGTGTAATTAAGACATTTGGTACTAAGTTAATGACTTTAGATCTTAGTTTACGGCGACCGTATAAATGGTTATTTATTATCGCCAAGGTAACTCAACTTATATTTTTGTTTATAAAGTGCAGATTTTTTTAGCACCCTAAGGCCGATGCATCGCTCGCACTTATGACGGACGCATCGGATACTCATGTAGGTTATTTTTCTAAGAATCTATCTAAGACTGAACGCAAGTATAGCGTATAGTATCTAATATGATATCAATAAACTAATCTGAATTATTACTGACCCTACAATTCCTATTTTCATTAAGTATTCCAATTATCTTAATATTAGATACCCAATCTCGATTAAACGCGTTTCTATTTGTGCTTTTCCGTAAATCGTTGTTTCATTTTCGAATGTCACTTTTAAAGTAACAAAACACGGCTGACCTACCGTGTTTCGAACAAAATGCATGAAAACTTTCATTAGTAGATAGTTAAGTCTTGTATTTTAAAAGCATGCAATAATTTGTATTTCATTCAAAAACATAATTCGTTTATCGAAACGTTTTTTGCTTAAAACGGTTTCACAATGCATTTTTCTAATTATTATTTTCATTTCAATAATTAGTTACCTAGCCAAATTATTACAAACAATATTTTCGCTCCAACTCCAAGGTATCGTATTACGAGTAGGTACGAGTTAATTGTGTCTTTATGAAGTATAGTAATAAAAAAAACAAAATAAATCTCGTGTAGAGCCATTTAAATCTCGATAATTATTTCTATTAATATTACCTATAGGTACAAACTTTTAGAACTGTCAATGAATGTCAATTGCGCGGCAAATTTGTATTTTTTTTTCTTTTGCACGCCTCATAAGCGAAGCGTTGAGGTGGGTACTACTGTCACTTCGCGAAAAACATCTGATTTTTCAAACTTAAAATGTCTTTATGTATCATACATTGCACTTGTAAGATAATACATACACACACATATTAAGAAAAAACACTATTTTTAACGTTCATGATATTTTCGATGTCATTTTTGTTATTTAAACTAGTTAAAAAACAGTTTAAAAAAGTTCTGTCTTGGACGTCCGTGTGTCTGTATGTGCGGATCCTTTTTCTTGTTAACACGATAGCGACCGAAATACTTTACTAATCGAGTCTTTTTTTTTCTCTTACGCTTGAGTATGCTCAGGAATAGAACCCTTTCATTTTTCAGGGTCTGATTCGATGTGGTTTAATTGTTATTAAATAAACAAAAATAATAATTAATAAATATTTATTAAAAAAAAATTATGAGGCGTGCACTTTTGGATTTTCCAAATTATTTGAAAATTTCATCATCTGTTGTTTTACAGTATTTTTCTATGAAAATATTATGTGCAGTTTACAATAAAAACTACGTATATCGAAACAATACAGCTTTGTCTGAATATTAAAATATTATGTTCTCAGTTCAATTACATTATTACTATTTTCGTACATTTCGATATCAGTTGAAAATATTGTATCATATAAAATTTTTGGTATAACAAGGTAATGCGCTTTCGTGTTTTAACTACATAATTAGTTCAATATTAATTTAGCCGTAAAATACGTTATTTTGTTATTCATTTGAATAATATTATTGTAAGGAATCTAATTCAGTGTTAGATTTTCAAAATTAGATTAAGGATAATTTGTAATAATTGAAATAAATATTTTTGGATGTACATACTGGTATTTTTATTTTATTCCCCTGTGCTCATATTATGTCATGAAACCTTTCAGTAGATACATGGACGAAATCGCAGCCAGCGCCCAGCAGCAATTAGCTATAACATACCTATAGGTATTAGGTAAGGTAATAAATAATAGCTCTATAGTTAATACGCACCTTGATACTTACCGTAGAGTTGTTTGATGTTGAATCCGTAATAAATAAAATTAACACAATACATAATTGAATGTTACTTTTGATACACAATACACACTACTTACTCAGAGGGAAATAAACGCTACTTACTATTTTATTCTATGCACGTTCTATGCATTCTATTATTTATATCTAATACATATTATAAAGGCGAAAGTTTGTAAGGATGTATGGATGTATAGATGTATGGATGTATGGATGTATGGATGTTTGTTACTCTTTCACGTAAAAACTACTGAACCGATTACAATGAAATTTAGCACACATATAGAGGGTAACTTGGATTAACACATAATACATATTATAAAGGCGAAAGTTTGTAAGGATGTATGGATGTATAGATGTATGGATGTATGGATGTATGGATGTTTGTTACTCTTTCACGTAAAAACTACTGAACCGATTACAATGAAATTTAGCACACATATAGAGGGTAACTTGGATTAACACATAGGATAGTTTTTATCCCGGAAATCCCACGGGAGCGGGAACTGTGCGGGTTTTCCTTTGCAAACGCGGGCGAAGCCGCGGGCGGAAATCTAGTACTATTATATAGGCGAAAGTTTGTATGGATGTATGGATGTTTGTTACTCTTTCACGTAAAAACTACTGAACCGATTACAATGAAATTTAGCACACATATAGAGGGTAACTTGGATTAACACATAGGATAGGTTTTATCCCGGAAATCCCACGGGAACGGGAACTATGCGGGTTTTCCTTTGAAAACGCAGGCGAAGCCGCGGGCGGAAATCTAGTATAATATAATTAAATTTCGATCGATGTATCTCACAATAATTATTCTAAGTGTCATAATTTTTAAGAAATAACGATTTCCGTGTTTTTTGCCATTTACTCGAAACTCACTTCGTGGGCTTAACGGCTTTCTAGTTAAAGGACGGCAGAATAGTTAATACGCAAAACGCAATACGCAGTTGATACGTATTTAATACCAATACTCAATGATTGTCTCCTGCTAACCTGTACAGACTAGACTCATTGTGGTGACTGGTGAAACATTGTATAGCATTAACAACATAGTACTGTATTATTGAAAGATCGATTAAAGGTTTATTTTACAATCTACGACTTTCATTATACATGGGTAACAAAACCCCATAACATATTCGGTTTTACTCCGGACAACATCTTCAGCCACCCAATCCCTTTGCTTGAAGTCCAAATCCAGCGGAGGACAATAATCGTCATTTACTAAAATTGAAGGTTTTTCGTCCTAGTATAAAAGTTGTCTGGATCCCATTTTATACTCAATCTATAGTATAATACTATAGATATCATGTGAAACGTGACTTGGAAAAAAATCATTCAAATAAATCACAAAATAAAAATTTGAAACAATTTTAAAAGTTACGAAAAGCCCAATTATACGTCAAAATGACGCACAACATCCTCTTTACAACCAAATGGCGGAATTAACATGGATGAGCCAACTATGTACTGCTAGGTCTCGACGGCTAATGAGTTGGTTCTGGATTTTGCAGCGATTCGATGGTAAATATAGAAGAGTTCATACGTCAAATTTACGTAGATTGGACTTCTAGGGTTAAATGCATGAATACCTAAATGATGTTTTGTTTTTATTATCTAATAACGATAAAAAAAACCCGTTGATTTCATTCGTTTTTCAAGCTACGTGCATAGTTTTTCCACTAAAAAGCCTCAATTGAGTCATAAAGTACACAAATTTCAAGCATAATAAGTCACATCATTTCTATAAAACCAAAACTGGCAATAATATAAGTCGTGTTGTGCGATTATGAACATAGTGCATAAGGGCATAAGTCGTTATATTATATATAAATAGCTAACTTAATTGTCTTACCATTTAACAATACCTCAGTCATGAACCACAGATCCTCGCACTCCGATTCCCAATTTTGAATGCGATACGATGGAGTGTCGCGTGATATTGCAAACAGTATTGTTATCGAGGGTACTTATAAAATTACTTAAAATTAATTAAGTTTAGGTAAGTTGATATTCAACTAATAATCCATCGTGCTATTATCTCGAATAGCCTCCTGGATAAGCAGGTAATTATAAAATAATTAAATAAACAATTATCTTAATCTAATACATATTATAAAGGCGAAAGTTTGTAAGGATGTATGGATGTATAGATGTATGGATGTATGGATGTATGGATGTTTGTTACTCTTTCGTGTAAAAACTACTGAACCGATTACAATGAAATTTAGCACACATATAGAGGGTAACTTGGATTAACACATAGGATAGTTTTTATCCCGGAAATCCCACGGGAGCGGGAACTGTGCGGGTTTTCCTTTGCAAACGCGGGCGAAGCCGCGGGCGGAAATCTAGTACTATTATATAGGCGAAAGTTTGTATGGATGTATGGATGTTTGTTACTCTTTCACGTAAAAACTACTGAACCGATTACAATGAAATTTAGCACACATATAGAGGGTAACTTGGATTAACACATAGGATAGGTTTTATCCCGGAAATCCCACGGGAACGGGAACTATGCGGGTTTTCCTTTGAAAACGCAGGCGAAGCCGCGGGCGGAAATCTAGTATACCAATAAAATAACCATTGTGACCTATTTATTTACAATTATGTATATGTAATGAAGTAACATTTAGTAAACTACTTATATGCTTTTAAAATTCCGTAAAATTATCATAATTATATAAACTTCGGAGATCATAATTATATCTCTGGACTACTGGGTTTTTCTACTGCATTTAATTCTACTGATTCTTTGTCAATAGTATCAGATTTCGGGGCATCACACCCTCTTCGATCTGCCGATATAATTTCCTTCATTTTTTTCTCTAACTCCTGATAAAACTCTTCTGGGTCATCGTCATCTTTTCTTTTAGGTACCACTTCAATATTTAGCTCTGGTAAAGATTCACTCGAGTCAGTACTGCTGCGTCGCTCTCGCGATTCTGATGAGGGAGATAACCCTGAAAGTAAATGAACAATGATTTAGTTATTATACCTTTTCTTTATTTTTCCGATCGCATTGGAATCACTACATAGTATAAAACAAAGTCGCTTTCTCTGTCCCTATGTCCCTTTGTACGCTTAAATCTTTGAAACTACGCAGTGTACGCTACGATGTGACAAAACACATTTAATTCTACTGATTCTTTGTCAATAGTATCAGATTTCGGGGCATCACACCCTCTTCGATCTGCCGATATAATTTCCTTCATTTTTTTCTCTAACTCCTGATAAAACTCTTCTGGGTCATCGTCATCTTTTCTTTTAGGTACCACTTCAATATTTAGCTCTGGTAAAGATTCACTCGAGTCAGTACTGCTGCGTCGCTCTCGCGTTTCTGATGAGGGAGATAGCCCTGAAAGTAAATGAACAATGATTTAGTTATTATACCTTTTCTTTATTTTTCCGATCGCATTGGAATCACTACATAGTATAAAACAAAGTCGCTTTCTCTGTCCCTATGTCCCTTTGTACGCTTAAATCTTTGAAACTACGCAACGGATTTTGATGCGGTTTTTTTAATAGATAGAGTGATTCAAGAGGAAGGTGTATATGTATAATAATTAAATTAAATAGTGGAGAAGTACTGTTATTTTTGAGGTTTCTAATGTGATGCCGTAAATAATTACATTTTTTCCTCTTACCTACATTGCAAACGCAGGCTAAACCCTACGAGTTTTATCAAAATAATGTACTAAGTATTGAAAAGGTCTACAGAAAAGTCCGTGATGGTATATATTATGTCTATCTCTTATGGATAACCCACAATAACTTTCTTTTGTCATTTACTTTAAAAATTGCGGGACGTAGCGTTTGCGGCGGTACCGGCCGGCCGCCATTGCACCCGTGCGAAGCCGGGGCGGGTAGCTAGTTTATATATAAAGAATAGTTTATGAGCAAACATAAACTACAAGTATCTTTTGCACATGATATCCCTCATAGAAGTGGACTTCATCACAGGGCCGTAGCTAGTCGAATTTGAGGTAGGGCAGCGGTTCATCATCATTATCTCCAGCAAAATTAGCCATAAGAGGTTAAAAAATACTAATAGCAGTACAGGCTTCTATTTTGATAAAATAAATATTGTCTCAACTTACTTGGTTCCTCCTCAAAATATTCTTCATTACTTAAGCGCGACATATTTAATTAATAGAGTTTTGTTTGATTTAACAATTAAATGAGATTATCGTGTTTAAAAAAATACTCTTGAAGAGGGTAGACGTGAATTAAAAGAATTCTAATTACGATGATCTGGGATCAGGAGTTGCCATTTGAAAAAAAAAGAAGAAGAAGAAGAATTACGATGATAGTCATGCCTAAACTGTGAACACGAAATGAAATGAGATAACTAAATAAACATTTAATTAAGTGTACAAATTGTATTTATCCATATAAAAATTCGCCAGTGTGATTCGTTTTTGGTTCAAGCAGTCACAAAATTCATCGATTTACCTATACTTTATATAATTATCTGTGTTCAGAGTATTCGGCCTGATTACCGGCTGTATGCCTATTTACCTAATATGTAGTATAAAAAATTGTCCCTGGAGTAGCATAAATGGCGAAAAATCGCCTACGTTGGCAACACTGATTAAAAACAAAAATTAGCATCAAACTTGTGTTTAGCTATCGGTTTAAATGTGTGGGTTTGGCGACAGTGGTTTTCATATTAATAATTATGACACTATAGCACTTCTATTTGTTTTAATTGCTCCGAGGTTTTTACTGTTCTGTGCCCGAGACCAGTGTTGCCAGCAAGACTAACATAAAATTTGCTAAATGGCTGTTAAAATTTTGCCAAAATTTTGCTAAAGGATTTATAATTAAGCTAAATATTTTGCTAAAAATTTTTAATGTCAAATAAAACGACATTTTACTTAAAATTTTATATATCCAACACATTTATTTACACATAATATGTAAATAATGACATCATAAATAATAACATCTCTTATTCGAGTGTGTTATTATCAAATAAAATATTAATATCTTGGTCTTCATCCGCAGCCGATAATGTTGACGTAGACGTGGAAGCCTCATTGCCAAGACTATATATTTCCTTGGTGCCTATAGAGCGCAGTACATTATCCGGAACTGTGTAAGAGTAGCAGCATTTTCCTGCCCTCTTTAGGTCGAATCTTATGTATAAAATGGCATTTAAAGTTTTTACCGACAAACGGTTGCGAAGCTTAGTTTTGACGACATTCATTTGGCTAAAAACACGTTCTATTTCCGCGTTGGAATGTGGTAGTGATAATAATGATATTGCCAGCTGTGATAAATCTGCAAAAGGGTTATTACCAGCTGCGTCTTTATAATCCATTACTTCATTCCAGAATTCCAAGGTGGAAGTTGTGCATGTCCATGAAATGTCGACTAAATTTACGTATGCAAGGTAGCAAAACTGTAGTTGGTTTCATATGGTTTAACTTTTATTATATTATGTAACGGACAGTAATATGTGTTCTGTGGTAACGGACGTGACGTCGCCTGTCACCTCCGTCAAGCCAAGCCGCCATGTTGACATCCCCTCCTGCCAGCCGCCATGCCACCGCCATGCCTACCAGCCAGCCACGCGGAGGGGATAAGCCTATATATTAGCTGGCCATTGTTAAACGTGGATTATTCTTGTTAAAACTTTCAAAATAAATAAGTGTGTCGTTACGCTGCAATTTTATTTTCTCCATTGCTTCACAAATCAGAAGCGGGATGAAACGACATCGGCCACAAGTTTATCGACTTCCTGACGAATCAATGTCGGAGGAAGATGAGGGTACTTCTTCACCGCCTGCACGGAAGCTGCTCAAGAATCTGCTGAAAAAAGAAGTAGTTAAGGCTTTACGCAACCTGGAAGATGACCCCCAAGCTCCAAATAAGTCAAAAGTCCATCGTGCTGCATCTTTAATCCCCGAATTTGACCCTGATAGTGAGGAATGCACGGTACAAGCATGGATTCGTAAAATTGACCAAATTGGGGAAATAAATGGATGGGACGATACAACTAAATCATTTTACCTACAAGATAAGCTGCGAGGTCAAGCAAAGAAGTGGTATAATCGTCTAGAGAACTACGATTACACGTGGGAACAATGGAAGGATATGCTATTGCGAGCATTTCCTCGATATCGCGATTATGGAAACATGCTTGAAGAATTACTACAAAGGAAAAAGCAACCTACAGAGACGATGACAAAATACTATCAAGATAAAATCGCCATGTGCTTCCGGTGCAAGTTATCCGATAGCGCCAGCGTTTCCTGTATCATTCGTGGTCTGCCACTATCGCTACAACCTAACGCTCGAGCCTTCCAATGCCACACGCCAGGAGAGCTTTACGAAGGATTTTTATGTGCACTTGACGACTACCGTACTTTACCTATCGACACAAGGTTTCATAAAAATTTGGTGAGTAGGCCATCTCACCTGGATAAAAAGTCAATGCCACCCAATGTCGAAACAGACCCGTGTCCGAGATGCAATAAAACTGGTCATTTACTGCGTGATTGCTGCCTACCTGACACACGTACATGTTATAAATGTGGAAATAAGGGACACATTGCTTCACGTTGTTCTACAATTGCCACGGAAAATAGAAGATCTATCTCAACCGACAACATAAAAGAAGTAAATGTACTACGCCCTTATAATGAAATATACAAAAAGGTCGTTAAAGTCGATGGCATCCACGTGAAAGCATACATTGATACCGGCAGTCAAGTTAACGTTTTAAACGATCAAGTATCGAACGCATTGTCATTGGATGTCAAACCGACGAGTGTCATTTTAAAAGGATTCTCCGGTGGACTCTCAACGAGTCGTGGAGAAGTCGAATTTCAATTAGAAATTGACGGTATAACCATGAAATGCCACGCCTACTTGTCTAGCATCAAAATGGCCGATGTTAATCTTATAATCGGCCAGCCTGTCATCAACAGCGAAGGTATGACATTGACAGTTAACAAAGGCCTTGTCGAATTTAATCGTACTCAAGATCCCAATCCCATTTGCGATATTGAGGCTATCGAAGACCATGATCGCTTTAAAGTCGTCACAGTCAACGAAGAGAGACTTCCACCTGGCTCTTCCATCATTCAAGTGCGGGTTCTCGGAAATAAGGTCGGCAACGATGCGGTTACACCGCCTCGGCATCATGAGCTGCAGGGAGTGGCCTACTCTCTTCCATCCACCCTGCTCACTGGTGAAGACGGGTACATCAAAGTCATCAACATGGGCTGCGAGGTTATCGTGTGGCCGCCGGGAGAGGTCCTAACCAGGGCTGAAAGCTGCCAGGAGTCTCCACTACAGCCAAATAGCCAGGTACTTACCCTTGCTTGCCATAGATTTGCCAATTATAATGCTAATAATAAAGCTTACTAGTGATCAGCCTATTTACCGCCAGCCTTATCGATTATCGCATAGCGAACAAGCAGTAGTTCAGTCTAAAGTGATTTATTAGATGCCGAGATTATCAAAGAGTCTGAATCTAGTTATGCATCTCCGGTCATTTTAGTCAAAAAGAAAAACGGTGACAGCAGGATGTGTGTTGATAACCGTGCCTTAAATGCTATTACCGTAAAAGATAGATTTCCATTGCCAAACATAGACGATCAGGTTTCGAAATTAGCGGGCCACAAATATTTTACGAGTTTAGATATGGTTCAAGGCCATCATCAATAATTACGTGTTAGTAATGAAGATACACACAACTGCATTCATAACACCTCAGGGTCATTTCGAGTACACTCGTATTCCATTCGGTTTAGCGAAACGCGCCATCCGTTTTTATGCGGTTGATAAATAAAATAGTTGAATCTGTAGGTAGAACTGAAAATAATAATGTTATAGTCGAGCCAATTTAATAGGCAACATTTGACGTCTATCAATTTTATCTTCAAAGAGAGGTAACCTGCTTTAAAACATCGATTAAAGTGAATTAATTGATACGGATTTGAAACATTTGTCAATCGAATTTATTAATTTATGATGATTTTTATTCACAAGTAATCAATGCATTCGATTCTAGATGTCAGATTTCGATTTTTAGAGTAACGTCTCTGGTATTTAAAAAGAAAGAAGGTTTATTGACACAAAATTATAGCGACGTCAGTTCTTCAATTCAGAAATTGTTTATTATGTTTAGAATGGTTTATCAGTAAAATGGCTCTACTATAAAAACAAACATGGTAAACGTGAAATTTTGGCATTTCTGGACGATTTACTCTTACCCTCGAATGACGTTATGTCAGGCTTAGACATTTTGCAAGCGGTACTTGTCAAACTTGTAGTAGAAAATTTAAAATTAAACATGAGTATTGAGTAAGTTTTCGTTCTTGCAAAATGAAATAACGTATTCAGGTCATAAAATATCGGCTAAGGGTATTCAACCGGGCGATTCAAAGTTGTCTCGTTTTCCAACACCGACCAATGTTCATAGTGTGCGTCAATAATTATCGGGTTGTGTAGTTATTTTCGTAAGTTTATTTACAATTTTGCTATCATTGCCCGCCCTTTAACCGATTTAACTAAAAAGAAAGCTTCGTGGATATGGAGTAGTGATCAAAACAATAGTTTCGAACAATTAAAAAAGTGTTTGTGTTCCGAGCCTGTGTTAGCTTTGTACGATCCTGTGCTTTGTGTGTAAATTAGGAATAGCAGATTGATGGTACGTTGCGACCCGTTTTATATTTTAGTAGGGTGACAAGTAAAGAGGAAAGCATGTATCATAGTTATGAACTTGAAACTCTTGCCGTTGTAGAATCCTTGCGTCGTTTTCGCGTATATGTGTAGTAGAAAAAAAGGTTAAGATTGTTACTGATTGTACAGCAGTCCGCGCTACGCTTACAAAACGTGACATTATACCACGTATCGCAAGGTGGTGGCTTTCTATACAAGATAACGATATAAGCGTAGAGTATAGGCCGGGGGAACGAATGAAACATGTAGATGCATTAAGTAGACATCCAGTAGACACTATGAACGTGAATCGTCTCGAAGTAGCGGATTGGTTTTATATGGTGCAATGTCAGGATACTAAAAGCGAGCGCTAGAATGAAACGTAACTTCGATAGGAAACGAAAATCCGCTCACATATATAAGAAGGGTGATTTATTGCTAACGCGTCAAGCACCTACTTGTTCAGCATCCAAAGTTAACACTAAACTTGACGACTTGCATTCCGGTCCTTATGTCGTAACGAAAGTATTGGGCAATGATAGGTACCAAATTAGAAGTATATAGGGTTTACGTGGGTATAAGAGTTTTAGTGGGTTAGTAGCTGCAGATTCGTTGAGGCCCTATAAAAGTATTGTTACAGTTTCTGATAGTGCTAGCAGTTCGGATGAGCAAATGGAAACCGAAGATCTTATTGATTTATTAGAGAGCTAATTATTTTTGTTGTTCCTGTGGGAACAACTGTTTCAGGATGGCCGAGTGTAACGGACAGTAATATGTGTTCTGTGGTAACGGACGTGACGTCGCCTGTCACCTCCGTCAAGCCAAGCCGCCATGTTGACATCCCCTCCTGCCAGCCGCCATGCCACCGCCATGCCTACCAGCCAGCCACGCGGAGGGGATAAGCCTATATATTAGCTGGCCATTGTTAAACGTGGATTATTCTTGTTAAAACTTTCAAAATAAATAAGTGTGTCGTTACGCTGCAATTTTATTTTCTCCATTGCTTCACAATTATAATATTTTATATGCTAAAAAATAAGCTATATGCTAGACAACAAATAAAAATGCTAAACAATGTAAAAATATGCTAAATTTAGCATAAATTATGCCAAATTGGCAACACTGCCCGAGACGTTACTCTAGAAATCGAAATCTGACATCAGTAATCGAATGCAGTGAATAAAAATCATCATAATAATAAATGCGTTGTGTTTTTTTATTATACTTGCCCTTTTTTTGCTCCTTAAATTTACGAAAGAAAGTATACTACTTTAAAAGGGATTCGCTTGATGAATTTTAAAATTGACATGTGTATCAAGTTCGAGCGACACATGTTTCTAGTCAGTATCGATTAATTCACTATAATCGATGTTTCACTTTCTAAGCAGGTTACCTCTCTTCGAAGATAAATTTGATAGACGTCAAAATTCAAATCAATGTTGCGTACCTACAAGTTGCGACTTGCGTATTTTGGCTGTTTGGGCGTTTGGCATGGTTTTAACAGTTGACTGTTGAAGATTATGAAAACAAAGAAAATAATAAGGTTGATGGTTCATAATAATTTCATATCGCCGATCTTCTCATTACAGAAAGTGCATATATTGCTATTAATTATGTTCAGTCTTGCAAGGTGTGAAGTGATTTATTGGTTTATTGTGGCCAAATCTTAATCTGTTGATTGTGATGATAAACTCACGACTAGTTACATCCAGCTCATCATACCAAGGTCTTCTCTGTAAATCTTCTTGAATATTTCCATACCATTTTCCTTTAAATTTCTGATCCTACTTCCAGAATTCTAACCACGTACTATTTAACGAGACATTTACATCGGAATACTCTACTCTACTACTACTACTCTTACTACTACTACTACTCTTTCAAATAAACTCACCCGCAATTTTTTACTTTTTGTCAAGGTGTACAAGTTTATAATATTATTCTAAAACGTTAGAAGTGAATTGTAAATCCTTTGAAATAAATGTATCTAAATCTAATTTACTTTTTGGTTCTTATTTGATTAACTTTTCATCTGGGATTGTTAATATATTATATAATATAAAAATTTGTGTGATTTATTGGTAGGTATACTATCTGCACACCTTACTCTTTCAAATAAAGAAATAAGTAATTACTTATGTATTCAAATTCACATTGGCGTCCATATATTCTGTGCCTCCAGTGAATAAGGGATTCTAATTCAACCAACTACTACTAGCTACTCCGTATGTCTTTTGGGTAGACGGAGGCAAATAGGATTTTTATTCCAACTTTATCATTTGATATTTTGAAAATGTACGTTCGTGTACGGTACATTTTCATACCGTCAGAGTCATTTTGCAGATTATAGTGGTGCAGCACTGAACACTGTCTATTAGGTGGCTGGTGCTGCTGACCGGGCCTTCAGTTCCGCTTTCCAGAATACCTTCACCCTTCTAGGTGCTACTACTACTGAAATAGCGGTACTCTATCGCGTCGTTCAGGTCTCTAACTGACAGGATTTCTCATATTATCGTAACAACCTCGCTCGTTCTAACGAGAACAAATTATCGCCAAGGAATTCTGCTGCAGGATAATGGCAAGAGAGATTATAAGCTTAACTATGCATTATTATGTTCAGGAATATGGTGGATTTTGAATACTATCGTCGTCTGAAAGTATCTCCTTTCGATAAACTTCATTAAGGATGCAGATCTGATCCCATCTTTGTTCCGTAGGAATGCTACGACAGTCTAAACGTTACACTGTACAAAGAAAATTGCCCTAAATATAGTCGGTTGTTCCAACATCCGTAATATGGCTAGCCTGCCTTGCTAGCCCTTGATTGTAACTGCTACCAATGGAGGCATTGCTCTTGTGTTGTCCACAGTTGTGCGAGTGCAAAAATGAAGAACTGAGCTCGTGGGGAGCTATGTCGAATGAATCTGTGTTAAGATTATGGCAGTATAGGACAGTTAGCTGTGGATGCGAAGACAGGACATTACTTTATTCATCCGTAAACACGCGAGGCAGCCACGGACAGCGATATAGCAAGAACTAAACTAGCAAAGTTTAGTTCGCTTACCAGACTTTGTCATGTTTTAAATGCAGTATATCCTCTGTATAGCATTGCATTTATGACTATTGATAAACTTAATTCACCCGTAAACACGAGAAGCAGGCACGGATAGCGATATAGCAAGAACTAAACCAGCAAAGTTTAGTTCGCTTACCAGACTTATATTTTAAAAGCCGTATAGTCTGTACATTTCATTTATTGCCCCCCCCCCCCCCTAAAAGCAAAGAAATGAGAAGTCATTTGGCGGAGCTTTCTCGTAAAGGGTAGGGGTTCCAAGTTTAAAGCAGATACGAATCTAACGCATTCTCATTTCAGTCACCTGTCGCACCCACTGCACTCACACCTTACGCTGGCTGCAGCGAGGCTCTCCGCGAAGCCTTCTTACGGAGAAACATCCCATCGGAAGCTGTCGAACTAATGTTGGCATCGCTTTCCAGTAACACTAAGAAGCAATATAACGTAACTTATAAACTATGGTGGCAATTTTGTCTAGATAGAAATATTTCCAATTTTGAAAGTACAGTAGCGACAGTTATATCGTTTTTAACAAATGAGTTTAACAAAGGGGCTTCATATGGTACTTTAAACTCGCACAGGTCTGCCTTGTCTTTAATCTTAGGAAATAATATCGGGTCGGATGAATGCATAAAACGACTCCTAAAGGGAGCATTCAAATTGAAACCCAGTAATCCTAAATACAATAATTATTCTTGGGACCCACAATTAGTTTTGAACCATATCTCAAGCTGGTTTCCTAATATAAACATTAATTTGGAGCAGTTGACTAAAAAAATAGTAATTTTACTTGCGCTGTGTACAGCACAGCGGGTCCAAACTTTATCCCTTATCAATCTTAATAATATTTATTTCTCAGACAGTGGAGCTAAGATTTTCATAACAGACTTGATAAAAACTTCGGCTCCGGGTAGAGATCAACCCCTTCTTATACTTCCATACTTTAAAGAAAATATAAGTATTTGTCCCGCTACTGCACTTTCTGATTATATCAATGTCACAAAACATTTGAGGAATGAGGAGGACAATAGATTAATACTAACTTTTAAAAAACCTAATAAACCCGCCACAACTCACACAATCAGTCGTTGGATCAAAAACGTGTTATCGGAAAGTGGTGTCAACATTTCAATATTTAGTTCACATAGCACAAGACACGCTTCAACATCTACTGCTTGTGCTAGTGGTGTATGCGTTGATAATATACGTAAAACTGCTGGCTGGACTAAACATTCCGAAACCTTTGCAAGGTTTTATAAACTTAATGTAGTTAATGAAAACGAATTTGCAGAATCAATTTTGCAAGAATAATGTTTGATTATATTTTTGTTAATATACAAAATAAAACTACGCCTAGCGCTTTTATCTGCAATCCGCCACCACTTGTCATCCCCTCTATTGGCGCTGTTTTAGTTTTTGTCTAACACGGCCTCTCCTGACTGGAGGACGTCCTCGTTCTCCTTTGTTTTATGCGGAGAAGTACAGGCTCCTCTCGAAGTGCCTGATGCAGGTTCAACAACAACGACTGGGTCATTTGTGGACTCCTCATCTTCAATACTGGCAGCATCTGGGAAGGATTAATGATAAGGTATTAGCAACTAATAAACATTACACTCCCCTTATAACAGGTAAGCGCAATACACAGAGAGGAAGCACTACGTTCGCTATCTCTGACACCAATGACAGTATAACATGGGCACAACGTTCGCGTATTATACTTTACGCATATAAAATAAAACGACCATATGACATAGGCACGACGTTAGCATATCATGAGTCCAAAACAAATGACGTATAACATAGGCACGACGTTAGCATATTATACGTTACGCATATAAAATAAAACGACCACATGACATAGGCACGACGTTAGCATATCATGAGTCCAAGACAAATGTATAACATAGGCACGACGTTAGCATATTATACATTACGCATATAAAATAAAACGACCACATGACATAGGCACGACGTTAGCTTATCATGAGTCCAAGACAATTGTATAGCATAGGCACGACGTTAGCATACTATACGTTACACATAGAAAATAAAACAACCACATGACATAGGCACGACGTTAGCTTATCATGAGTCCAAGGCAATTGTATAGCATAGGCACGACGTTAGCATACTATACGTTACACATAGAAAATAAAACAACCACATGACATAGGCACGACGTTAGCTTATCATGAGTCCAAGACAATTGTATAGCATAGGCACGACGTTAGCATACTATACGTTACACATCTATATATATAATAAAACTAAGTCGATAAAATGTGCGTGCCGATAAAACTTAAAAAGGAGTCCCGACACGATAAAGGGACTTATGTGGTGTGATAGCCCTTTATCCCCCCTCGAACAAGAAAGTTCCCGTTTTAATCTAAAGGGCATGTTTTTAAAGATATAAGGGACTTTCCGACCCTTCAACTTGGAAATTAAGTGCAGTGGCGCCATCTGTTATCGAATATTTGAACTTCGGAGACTATATTACACTCCAATAGACATAGTGTGTAGTCTCCATAGTTGTGAGCCATTGTAGCATGTGTAGTAGTGGCGCGAAATTTAAAATTCCAATTTCAATAAAATCTTAAATTTAAATTTTGTGTATTTATACGTCATTATTTAACGTATATTTTGGAGTTAAAGCGACATAATTTTAGTTATCCAAATTAATTCTCAAAATATTAAAAAATTTAGGTTTTTAAATTTCGCGCCTTTACTACATACGCTACGCTAGAAAGTTCCCGTTTTAATCTAAGGGCGTGTTTCTAAAGATATAAGGAACTTTCCAACCCTACATAGTGGCGCCATCTGTTATCGAATATTTGAACTTCATTCAGGACAACGATTGTTTGGGTTGCATTTCCAAAAGCGTTGCGAGCAAATTTCAATAAAGTCTTAAATTTAATTTGTTGCTATAATAAAGTTATTAAATTTTGTGTATTTGTACGTCATTAGCTAACTTATATTTTGGAGTTAAAGCGACATAATTTTAGTTATCCAAATTAGTTCTCAAAACCTTAAAAAATTTAGGTTTTAAAATTTCGCGCTTTTAGTACAAATGCTACCGCTATAGAACCTTTTATTATGGCGGACGATAGTGACCAGAATACTCTAGAAGGTGTGAGAGAGAAAATATTTTCAAATTTTCTCGAATATTCTAGAGCCTAGCTCTCTGAATATATAAGAGCCCGGTGTCGCTCACCAGAGTTAGTTTAATTTGAACAGCGAAACGAGCGATTTCAAAACGAAAATAAGAGAAGTTATCTGTGAGCCTTTATTTAGAAGTATCACGTGTGAGTATTTTTAATAGTGTGTTTAATTAACTCTCGATTTTGAAACGAAATAGAAATAAGTTATTTGTGGGTTTTTTTCGTGAAATTTCCCTATAATATTAACAACATGTAACCCATCAAACCCAAAACAGCTACAGCAAATTTGCTCTATGCTAACTTCATCCATGACATCCAGCTGATACTGCAGGAATGCCAGGACTTCATTAGGCACAAGCCTAGCGCTCATTGTTGCGAGCGATAACTTCGACAATAAAAAATATTAATTATTTCAGTACTAGCTGCTCCACGCGGTTTCAGCCCCGTGGCCGTGACTCCACTCCTGTTGGTCGTAGAGTGATGATATATAACCTATAGCCTTCCTCGATAAATGAGCTATCTAACACCGAAATAATTTTTCAAATCGGACCAGTAGTTTCCGAGATTAGCGCGTTCAAACAAACTCTTCAGTTTTATAATATTAGTATAGATTATTTAAATATAACATTGTTTATCTCACATTGCAGTAACAAAGATCTGTTCCTGGTAATTAAGACTGCATTATATTATATTAATTTAAATATTTTCTATTCATATCATTACATGCAATTTCCTTCATAAATAGAAAATCTATCCTCAAACAAGAACATGGTAACTGCTTTCCTGCTATATTATGTCACAGAATACATAATAGTAGCTAAACGCTACAGAACGGACACTCTCCACCTCCCGCCAAAATTAAACACTTACCTCACCCCGCACGATCAGCCTGAAAATGGTCCGTATTTGTCTGCAAGGACGATACGCAACGAATGATTTAATAGACTCGACATCGGTCTCATCGTGACGAGTATGTACATACATATTACACTGGTTATACAAATATACATTGGTTATACATAATATGATGATTTAAGATGTTCGTCATGTTTATCACAAGCTTCCGTTTCAATTGGATAATTGTTAAAAAGTTCGAGAATTGATAAGGGTAAGCAAGCAAGTATTCAGTTACACGATTTATTCTGATAAGATATTGAGTGTATATCTATGTATGCGTCTATAAAAATTTGTGGTTTTCTTCGTCAAGCACAGTTCCACCGTGAGCCTTATGGATCGCACATAACCTATGCGTGTTGCTCGATTGATCTCCGATCTGCGTGCCAATAACAAATGACTGCAATCCAAATTTTTTGTGATACCGGGATCAGTGGCGATCTTTTCCCTCTTGACCGTTCCGTTCCTAGCACAATGTTTGATGTATGCAATACGTTTAGCTAAATGTTTAATAGTAACAAACTAGTCTTAAAATATTATAAAGAATATCCAAAATACTAAAAGCAAATAATTTTGTGAAAGCGTGTAAAAACTTTACTAGGAATTATATTTTATCACATAAAATATGATATCAAGTAAAAATACTTTACCTAAAATGGAATGTGTATTGGTCTGTTCTGTGGCAAGTGACAACAGCTATCAAACTGTGAACGTTTATGCGTTTAAATATTGCGAACATACAAATAATAAATAAGTAAAACAAGTTATAACAGTTAGTCATTAATTACCTATTATTCATTATCAATAATGGATTGCGAAATCGTAAGTACCTTTTTGTTATTTCATAAGGTGACGCTTTTGTGCTCCCAACTTACGCTCAATTTCGCGCCTAAATCTTATTTTTTTGTTTCTAGGTAAAAGGCAAGCCTCTTACAAAAGAGGAATCCAAGTTCTTGCTTGAATTAATAGAAGGGAGTAAAATCATAACAACGAAAACAACGAACGCCACCAATAACAAACTAAAAAACGAGGAATGGGTTAGATTGACCGAGCGGTTCAATGCCCAGGCTACGAATTGTCCCAGGACACCTCAGCAGCTGCGTTTGAAATGGGAAAATTTAAAAAAGAATTCTCGCAAACGCAGCACTAAAATAAGGATGAACCAAATTAAGGTTAGCTAGTCGTGTTCGTTCATAGTTGTGTTTTTAATTGGACTTCAGAATGTAATGACTTATTAATTCTATTTACCTACATTGAATTTTTAGACTGGTGGTGGTCCTGCTGATTATACATATACCCCCAGATGACATACTGGACCGAGTTTCTGGTTTACTAGGAAGTACTGCCAGTGGATTTACTGTGCCATTTGGGGGTGATAAGGAAACAGTAGGTGTTGATATTGGTGGCATGAGTGGAGATGGTGGAGCTAGTGGTGACGGTATTGGTGATGGGTTTGCTAGGGTTTCTGATGATATAAGTAAGGCTGCAGATTTGATGCCTACATCAAGTAACCATGACATTGAAATTGTTATATGCAGTGGTGAGGGTGATGGTGTCATACAAAATCAGGTTTCGGAGAGTGTTGACCAAAATGTGTTAACACCAAATAAGCCAAAGAGGTTTACTCTTAATACACCGAGGACAGGTAACTTTTGTTTTTCAAACCCTATTCTTAATGCATTCATTATAGAGCTCAAGGAATATCCTCCAATCCGGGAGCTTTATTGATATTAAGTTTTTTGTTGTTAGCTTTTTTAAGTAGCATTGATTTATTTTGTGGATAATAATTATCATTTTCACATAATAGACGCTTATTGCATTTAGGAATGATTTTTTTAATACTATAATAAAATTCTTGTGCAAAATTATTAGCAATTGTTTTAATGTCTATGTTATTTTTATGAAATGCTTTTAAGATACAGTTGTCTATTGAATTTTTGCAGCGACCTGTTAATGAATTCAAAATTTGCCATAAAGCGTGACTATTGTTGTAGTTTTGATTAATTTGATTATGATAGTAATTATTTCTTGATTTTTCTATGAATTTACGCGTTTTATTACGTAATTTATTGTATTTTAATCGAAGTATTTTATTAGTCGGGTCATTTTTCCAGTCAATAAAAGATAAATCTTTTTTTTCACACATAGTTTTTATGGTGCTAGTAATCCAAGGATCTTTGTTTCTTTTACTTGATGTTGAAATTATTTGTTCAAATTGTGATTGATTATAACAATTTTGGATGGTATTTTTTAAGTTATCATATAATTTATATGGACACTCTGTATTCGTAAAATCATCCCAGCTAACATGATCAAGCAAATTATTAAGTTTATTGTTATCTATTTTTCGAATGACTTTAACGTCACCCTGTACATGTGCTAATGATTGTCCAATGCACGACAATACGATCATACGGTGATCAGCCATTGCAGTGCCGAGCGCGCCCGAGTACAGGTCTAACAATTGCGTCCTTACAAAAATGTGATCGATTACGCTACGCGTTATTATTTGGTTTCTTATTTCAATTCTTGTATAATCGGTTATAACACTTGTTAGACCGCACTCGGCCATGCTATTTATGTAAAAATCTTGAATGTTACCCTTTATTTTTATATCTATGTTCATGTCTCCTAAAACAAAAATATCTAAGTGTTTAAAAGGTTTACTAGATAAAAGATCCTTTATCTCCCTTACGAACAAGTATTTACTTTCGTTGGGTGGCCTATATATTGCACAAATTGTTGCAACGTATTTGTGATTAGTCGTTAAATGACCTATGATTGATTCACAGTGATTTAAAGTGTGATGTTTGAATGTAAATACGTGAACGTTCCGTATGTATATTATAATACCGCCACCTTTTTTATTCTTACGTAACTTTTTGTGCATTATATAGCCATTTACATTGAACATATTTGCGATATTATCTTTAATGTTTACTTCAGTTAATATGAGAATATCTATTGGTGAACATGAACTGTTTATTAATTCTAAAACATAACAAAAATTTTTAATTAGTGATCTTACATTTATATGGACTAAATTTAACTTAAATTGAGATTTCGCTAACGATGGAACATTTTTACAAAATGAGTTATATGTACTACAATTAAAAAGTTCTAAATTATTGCTTGGGATATTCGACTGAACTATGGTGACCTACATAAAATACTATATCTATTACCGCCGATGATGTGCTGGTGCTGCCTGGTTGAGGAGATTTTCAATGTCTGTTTCGCTTCTGATCACAATAGGTTTATTATTCTCTGATTTACGGATTAATATATTCCCATTCTGGAACCACACATATTTATAATTTGGTGTTAATTTTTGCTTAGCTTGCCACAGCAGGGTTTTATTCGCTTTAGTTAGGGCTTTGCGTACTATCACTTTGGTTTTAGCTGCTGGTACTGCTTCATCACATACCACCTGTCCCACAAGTACCTCTCTGCGTCTGGAAGCACGTACCCACATATTACATAATTCCTCCTGTTTGAACTCCAGTTAAATACATCCATCCTGTCCGTTTCTTCCTTCCAGGCGCTTCACGTTGGAGATTCCTTCTTTGGTTAGATTTAGGTTATCAGCTAACTTGTTACATAAGTCATTAAGGTCTTCATTAGGACGAGACGGAATGTTGGCAACTTCTATGACGGTATCCAGACGCTGCTGTTCCATATAGCGCACGTGTTGTTTTAATGCATTTATTTCTAGATCGAGGTGTGATTTTTCGTTTTTGAGGTTAGTATATTTTTTCTCTAGCTCTTTTATTTGTTTATTTTGGGCTTCAACAGTTCTTGTTAGTTCGTCGATTTTGTCACAGCAGAAGCTTAACGATGTTTCGATGGGCTGAAGCTCCTTCTTAAGTATTCTTTTCATTTCTAAAGTAATATCTTTTAGGAATTTGTTAGTATCTATACAACTTGTACCTTGGTTCCCTTCTGAAATAGTATCATCTTCTTCCTCCTCTAAAGGTATTATAAAAGATGATTTTTTGTGAGGCGAGTTAATTTGACAATCGTCACAGGTCCATTCCAGGCTCCCGGCGCCACGCAAGGCGGAGAGCTGTTTGGAGGACAGTCCAGTACATGATTGGGTTGCATGAACAACCTTTCCGCACTTGCTGCATTCCAATCCTGGTGTTCTTTTCGTTAGGCCCTTGTTACAGTTATCACACTTTGACATTGTAATTATTGCACGAGATGTATTGCACAGCAGAACCGGTCAGCGTAGCGGCGCGTATAAGACTCAAGTGTAGTACCTACTAAGAAAGTTCCCACCATAGGTTCACACGGTAACTCGTATATAAACAGTTTGTGCGTTATGCACAGTTAGTTAAGGGCTTGTCGGGACGCGGGTTGGTCGCATTAGGTCGAATATTAATTACATACGAATATATATATGTAGTTAACGAAATATAACCTTTGCGTAGTTATTACATCTTTTATTACACCCGCACATAACAAGCCCCTACATTGGTGACCCCCGACGAAAAGTGAACATTATTATAGTGAATTGCATAGATTTCGTTTGTGTGATTATTTAATTTATTGATTAAATAAAAATTTAATTCAAAATGAATCCGGCAGTTCCAGTTAGAGCAGTTTCGTCGGTACAGTTAAACCTTCTCGAGCAGTTAGCACAATTAAAGCAGCGGGTAAACCAGCTGGAATGTGCAGGCTCGAGAGGCAGATCGTTTAGTGGTCGAAGGTATGGGAATCGCGCGCATCGCTCCGCATCCCGAAGTCGCGATCGTGCAGGGATATCAAAACAGAAAAATCCCAATTGGCTATGTTTTTTCATTACTGCTTTAAGCATATCGCCAGATTGTACTATCGTCAACCTTGTGCGTGGCAGAAGCAGCAGGAGAGCCGACTTTTAATAATTTTACCAGTGTCGAAAAATAACCAATCCGCGAGTGAGTGTACTGTGTAGTGATTATAAAGTGTAGTTTAGTGTAATTAAGACATTTGGTACTAAGTTAATGACTTTAGATCTTAGTTTACGGCGACCGTATAAATGGTTATTTATTATCGCCAAGGTAACTCAACTTATATTTTTGTTTATAAAGTGCAGATTTTTTTAGCACCCTAAGGCCGATGCATCGCTCGCACTTATGACGGACGCATCGGATACTCATGTAGGTTATTTTTCTAAGAATCTATCTAAGACTGAACGCAAGTATAGCGTATAGTATCTAATATGATATCAATAAACTAATCTGAATTATTACTGACCCTACAATTCCTATTTTCATTAAGTATTCCAATTATCTTAATATTAGATACCCAATCTCGATTAAACGCGTTTCTATTTGTGCTTTTCCGTAAATCGTTGTTTCATTTTCGAATGTCACTTTTAAAGTAACAAAACACGGCTGACCTACCGTGTTTCGAACAAAATGCATGAAAACTTTCATTAGTAGATAGTTAAGTCTTGTATTTTAAAAGCATGCAATAATTTGTATTTCATTCAAAAACATAATTCGTTTATCGAAACGTTTTTTGCTTAAAACGGTTTCACAATGCATTTTTCTAATTATTATTTTCATTTCAATAATTAGTTACCTAGCCAAATTATTACAAACAATATTTTCGCTCCAACTCCAAGGTATCGTATTACGAGTAGGTACGAGTTAATTGTGTCTTTATGAAGTATAGTAATAAAAAAAACAAAATAAATCTCGTGTAGAGCCATTTAAATCTCGATAATTATTTCTATTAATATTACCTATAGGTACAAACTTTTAGAACTGTCAATGAATGTCAATTGCGCGGCAAATTTGTATTTTTTTTTCTTTTGCACGCCTCATAAGCGAAGCGTTGAGGTGGGTACTACTGTCACTTCGCGAAAAACATCTGATTTTTCAAACTTAAAATGTCTTTATGTATCATACATTGCACTTGTAAGATAATACATACACACACATATTAAGAAAAAACACTATTTTTAACGTTCATGATATTTTCGATGTCATTTTTGTTATTTAAACTAGTTAAAAAACAGTTTAAAAAAGTTCTGTCTTGGACGTCCGTGTGTCTGTATGTGCGGATCCTTTTTCTTGTTAACACGATAGCGACCGAAATACTTTACTAATCGAGTCTTTTTTTTTCTCTTACGCTTGAGTATGCTCAGGAATAGAACCCTTTCATTTTTCAGGGTCTGATTCGATGTGGTTTAATTGTTATTAAATAAACAAAAATAATAATTAATAAATATTTATTAAAAAAAAATTATGAGGCGTGCACTTTTGGATTTTCCAAATTATTTGAAAATTTCATCATCTGTTGTTTTACAGTATTTTTCTATGAAAATATTATGTGCAGTTTACAATAAAAACTACGTATATCGAAACAATACAGCTTTGTCTGAATATTAAAATATTATGTTCTCAGTTCAATTACATTATTACTATTTTCGTACATTTCGATATCAGTTGAAAATATTGTATCATATAAAATTTTTGGTATAACAAGGTAATGCGCTTTCGTGTTTTAACTACATAATTAGTTCAATATTAATTTAGCCGTAAAATACGTTATTTTGTTATTAATTTGAATAATATTATTGTAAGGAATCTAATTCAGTGTTAGATTTTCAAAATTAGATTAAGGATAATTTGTAATAATTGAAATAAATATTTTTGGATGTACATACTGGTATTTTTATTTTATTCCCCTGTGCTCATATTATGTCATGAAACCTTTCAGTAGATACATGGACGAAATCGCAGCCAGCGCCCAGCAGCAATTAGCTATAACATACCTATAGGTATTAGGTAAGGTAATAAATAATAGCTCTATAGTTAATACGCACCTTGATACTTACCGTAGAGTTGTTTGATGTTGAATCCGTAATAAATAAAATTAACACAATACATAATTGAATGTTACTTTTGATACACAATACACACTACTTACTCAGAGGGAAATAAACGCTACTTACTATTTTATTCTATGCACGTTCTATGCATTCTATTATTTATATATAATATAATTAAATTTCGATCGATGTATCTCACAATAATTATTCTAAGTGTCATAATTTTTAAGAAATAACGATTTCCGTGTTTTTTGCCATTTACTCGAAACTCACTTCGTGGGCTTAACGGCTTTCTAGTTAAAGGACGGCAGAATAGTTAATACGCAAAACGCAATACGCAGTTGATACGTATTTAATACCAATACTCAATGATTGTCTCCTGCTAACCTGTACAGACTAGACTCATTGTGGTGACTGGTGAAACATTGTATAGCATTAACAACATAGTACTGTATTATTGAAAGATCGATTAAAGGTTTATTTTACAATCTACGACTTTCATTATACATGGGTAACAAAACCCCATAACATATTCGGTTTTACTCCGGACAACATCTTCAGCCACCCAATCCCTTTGCTTGAAGTCCAAATCCAGCGGAGGACAATAATCGTCATTTACTAAAATTGAAGGTTTTTCGTCCTAGTATAAAAGTTGTCTGGATCCCATTTTATACTCAATCTATAGTATAATACTATAGATATCATGTGAAACGTGACTTGGAAAAAAATCATTCAAATAAATCACAAAATAAAAATTTGAAACAATTTTAAAAGTTACGAAAAGCCCAATTATACGTCAAAATGACGCACAACATCCTCTTTACAACCAAATGGCGGAATTTACATGGATGAGCCAACTATGTACTGCTAGGTCTCGACGGCTAATGAGTTGGTTCTGGATTTTGCAGCGATTCGATGGTAAATATAGAAGAGTTCATACGTCAAATTTACGTAGATTGGACTTCTAGGGTTAAATGCATGAATACCTAAATGATGTTTTGTTTTTATTATCTAATAACGATAAAAAAAACCCGTTGATTTCATTCGTTTTTCAAGCTACGTGCATAGTTTTTCCACTAAAAAGCCTCAATTGAGTCATAAAGTACACAAATTTCAAGCATAATAAGTCACATCATTTCTATAAAACCAAAACTGGCAATAATATAAGTCGTGTTGTGCGATTATGAACATAGTGCATAAGGGCATAAGTCGTTATATTATATATAAATAGCTAACTTAATTGTCTTACCATTTAACAATACCTCAGTCATGAACCACAGATCCTCGCACTCCGATTCCCAATTTTGAATGCGATACGATGGAGTGTCGCGTGATATTGCAAACAGTATTGTTATCGAGGGTACTTATAAAATTACTTAAAATTAATTAAGTTTAGGTAAGTTGATATTCAACTAATAATCCATCGTGCTATTATCTCGAATAGCCTCCTGGATAAGCAGGTAATTATAAAATAATTAAATAAACAATTATCTTAATCTAATACATATTATAAAGGCGAAAGTTTGTAAGGATGTATGGATGTATAGATGTATGGATGTATGGATGTATGGATGTTTGTTACTCTTTCGTGTAAAAACTACTGAACCGATTACAATGAAATTTAGCACACATATAGAGGGTAACTTGGATTAACACATAGGATAGTTTTTATCCCGGAAATCCCACGGGAGCGGGAACTGTGCGGGTTTTCCTTTGCAAACGCGGGCGAAGCCGCGGGCGGAAATCTAGTACTATTATATAGGCGAAAGTTTGTATGGATGTATGGATGTTTGTTACTCTTTCACGTAAAAACTACTGAACCGATTACAATGAAATTTAGCACACATATAGAGGGTAACTTGGATTAACACATAGGATAGGTTTTATCCCGGAAATCCCACGGGAACGGGAACTATGCGGGTTTTCCTTTGAAAACGCAGGCGAAGCCGCGGGCGGAAATCTAGTATACCAATAAAATAACCATTGTGACCTATTTATTTACAATTATGTATATGTAATGAAGTAACATTTAGTAAACTACTTATATGCTTTTAAAATTCCGTAAAATTATCATAATTATATAAACTTCGGAGATCATAATTATATCTCTGGACTACTGGGTTTTTCTACTGCATTTAATTCTACTGATTCTTTGTCAATAGTATCAGATTTCGGGGCATCACACCCTCTTCGATCTGCCGATATAATTTCCTTCATTTTTTTCTCTAACTCCTGATAAAACTCTTCTGGGTCATCGTCATCTTTTCTTTTAGGTACCACTTCAATATTTAGCTCTGGTAAAGATTCACTCGAGTCAGTACTGCTGCGTCGCTCTCGCGATTCTGATGAGGGAGATAACCCTGAAAGTAAATGAACAATGATTTAGTTATTATACCTTTTCTTTATTTTTCCGATCGCATTGGAATCACTACATAGTATAAAACAAAGTCGCTTTCTCTGTCCCTATGTCCCTTTGTACGCTTAAATCTTTGAAACTACGCAGTGTACGCTACGATGTGACAAAACACATTTAATTCTACTGATTCTTTGTCAATAGTATCAGATTTCGGGGCATCACACCCTCTTCGATCTGCCGATATAATTTCCTTCATTTTTTTCTCTAACTCCTGATAAAACTCTTCTGGGTCATCGTCATCTTTTCTTTTAGGTACCACTTCAATATTTAGCTCTGGTAAAGATTCACTCGAGTCAGTACTGCTGCGTCGCTCTCGCGTTTCTGATGAGGGAGATAACCCTGAAAGTAAATGAACAATGATTTAGTTATTATACCTTTTCTTTATTTTTCCGATCGCATTGGAATCACTACATAGTATAAAACAAAGTCGCTTTCTCTGTCCCTATGTCCCTTTGTACGCTTAAATCTTTGAAACTACGCAACGGATTTTGATGCGGTTTTTTTAATAGATAGAGTGATTCAAGAGGAAGGTGTATATGTATAATAATTAAATTAAATAGTGGAGAAGTACTGTTATTTTTGAGGTTTCTAATGTGATGCCGTAAATAATTACATTTTTTCCTCTTACCTACATTGCAAACGCAGGCTAAACCCTACGAGTTTTATCAAAATAATGTACTAAGTATTGAAAAGGTCTACAGAAAAGTCCGTGATGGTATATATTATGTCTATCTCTTATGGATAACCCACAATAACTTTCTTTTGTCATTTACTTTAAAAATTGCGGGACGTAGCGTTTGCGGCGGTACCGGCCGGCCGCCATTGCACCCGTGCGAAGCCGGGGCGGGTAGCTAGTTTATATATAAAGAATAGTTTATGAGCAAACATAAACTACAAGTATCTTTTGCACATGATATCCCTCATAGAAGTGGACTTCATCACAGGGCCGTAGCTAGTCGAATTTGAGGTAGGGCAGCGGTTCATCATCATTATCTCCAGCAAAATTAGCCATAAGAGGTTAAAAAATACTAATAGCAGTACAGGCTTCTATTTTGATAAAATAAATATTGTCTCAACTTACTTGGTTCCTCCTCAAAATATTCTTCATTACTTAAGCGCGACATATTTAATTAATAGAGTTTTGTTTGATTTAACAATTAAATGAGATTATCGTGTTTAAAAAAATACTCTTGAAGAGGGTAGACGTGAATTAAAAGAATTCTAATTACGATGATCTGGGATCAGGAGTTGCCATTTGAAAAAAAAAGAAGAAGAAGAAGAATTACGATGATAGTCATGCCTAAACTGTGAACACGAAATGAAATGAGATAACTAAATAAACATTTAATTAAGTGTACAAATTGTATTTATCCATATAAAAATTCGCCAGTGTGATTCGTTTTTGGTTCAAGCAGTCACAAAATTCATCGATTTACCTATACTTTATATAATTATCTGTGTTCAGAGTATTCGGCCTGATTACCGGCTGTATGCCTATTTACCTAATATGTAGTATAAAAAAAACCGGCCAAGTGCGAGTCGGGCTCGCGCACAAAGGGTTCCGTAGCAGCAAATATAATAAATTACAGTTAAATCAACCTATCTCAAAAACTATAAGAGATACTTTGATCAAACCAAAAATCGTTGAAAGAGTTAATTAGCATGCATCACCTCTATTTTTTTTAGAATTTTATACCCCGTAGTTATAAAAATAGAGGGGGGGGGACATACTTTTTACGACTTTGAGAGCTGATATCTCAAAAACCGTTCACTTTAAGAAAAATGTTTTTTAGAAAACTTTATATCATTTTAAAAGACCTTTCCATTGATACCCCACACGGGTATGTACATCGAAAAAAAAAATTTCATCCCTCAGTTACATGTATGGGGGGCCCCACCCCCAATTCTTTTTTTTACTATTTAGTGTCATATTTTTGTAGCGGTTCATACAACACATATTCCCATCAAATTTCATCACTGTAGTACTTATAGTTTCCGAGTAAATCGGCTGTGACAGACGGACAGACGGACAGACGGACAGACGGACATGACGAAACTATAAGGGTTCCGTTTTTGCCATTTTGGCTACGGAACCCTAAAAATTGTCCCTGGAGTAGCATAAATGGCGAAAAATCGCCTACGTTGGCAACACTGATTAAAAACAAAAATTAGCATCAAACTTGTGTTTAGCTATCGGTTTAAATGTGTGGGTTTGGC
Source organism: Colias eurytheme (assembly GCF_061535395.1). Taxonomy (NCBI): domain Eukaryota; kingdom Metazoa; phylum Arthropoda; class Insecta; order Lepidoptera; family Pieridae; genus Colias; species Colias eurytheme. The sequence continues at coordinate 3,370,928 of NC_143011.1, read as the reverse complement.
GACAGTGGTTTTCATATTAATAATTATGACACTATAGCACTTCTATTTGTTTTAATTGCTCCGAGGTTTTTACTGTTCTGTGCCCGAGACCAGTGTTGCCAGCAAGACTAACATAAAATTTGCTAAATGGCTGTTAAAATTTTGCCAAAATTTTGCTAAAGGATTTATAATTAAGCTAAATATTTTGCTAAAAATTTTTAATGTCAAATAAAACGACATTTTACTTAAAATTTTATATATCCAACACATTTATTTACACATAATATGTAAATAATGACATCATAAATAATAACATCTCTTATTCGAGTGTGTTATTATCAAATAAAATATTAATATCTTGGTCTTCATCCGCAGCCGATAATGTTGACGTAGACGTGGAAGCCTCATTGCCAAGACTATATATTTCCTTGGTGCCTATAGAGCGCAGTACATTATCCGGAACTGTGTAAGAGTAGCAGCATTTTCCTGCCCTCTTTAGGTCGAATCTTATGTATAAAATGGCATTTAAAGTTTTTACCGACAAACGGTTGCGAAGCTTAGTTTTGACGACATTCATTTGGCTAAAAACACGTTCTATTTCCGCGTTGGAATGTGGTAGTGATAATAATGATATTGCCAGCTGTGATAAATCTGCAAAAGGGTTATTACCAGCTGCGTCTTTATAATCCATTACTTCATTCCAGAATTCCAAGGTGGAAGTTGTGCATGTCCATGAAATGTCGACTAAATTTACGTATGCAAGGTAGCAAAACTGTAGTTGGTTTCATATGGTTTAACTTTTATTATATTATAATATTTTATATGCTAAAAAATAAGCTATATGCTAGACAACAAATAAAAATGCTAAACAATGTAAAAATATGCTAAATTTAGCATAAATTATGCCAAATTGGCAACACTGCCCGAGACGTTACTCTAGAAATCGAAATCTGACATCAGTAATCGAATGCAGTGAATAAAAATCATCATAATAATAAATGCGTTGTGTTTTTTTATTATACTTGCCCTTTTTTTGCTCCTTAAATTTACGAAAGAAAGTATACTACTTTAAAAGGGATTCGCTTGATGAATTTTAAAATTGACATGTGTATCAAGTTCGAGCGACACATGTTTCTAGTCAGTATCGATTAATTCACTATAATCGATGTTTCACTTTCTAAGCAGGTTACCTCTCTTCGAAGATAAATTTGATAGACGTCAAAATTCAAATCAATGTTGCGTACCTACAAGTTGCGACTTGCGTATTTTGGCTGTTTGGGCGTTTGGCATGGTTTTAACAGTTGACTGTTGAAGATTATGAAAACAAAGAAAATAATAAGGTTGATGGTTCATAATAATTTCATATCGCCGATCTTCTCATTACAGAAAGTGCATATATTGCTATTAATTATGTTCAGTCTTGCAAGGTGTGAAGTGATTTATTGGTTTATTGTGGCCAAATCTTAATCTGTTGATTGTGATGATAAACTCACGACTAGTTACATCCAGCTCATCATACCAAGGTCTTCTCTGTAAATCTTCTTGAATATTTCCATACCATTTTCCTTTAAATTTCTGATCCTACTTCCAGAATTCTAACCACGTACTATTTAACGAGACATTTACATCGGAATACTCTACTCTACTACTACTACTCTTACTACTACTACTACTCTTTCAAATAAACTCACCCGCAATTTTTTACTTTTTGTCAAGGTGTACAAGTTTATAATATTATTCTAAAACGTTAGAAGTGAATTGTAAATCCTTTGAAATAAATGTATCTAAATCTAATTTACTTTTTGGTTCTTATTTGATTAACTTTTCATCTGGGATTGTTAATATATTATATAATATAAAAATTTGTGTGATTTATTGGTAGGTATACTATCTGCACACCTTACTCTTTCAAATAAAGAAATAAGTAATTACTTATGTATTCAAATTCACATTGGCGTCCATATATTCTGTGCCTCCAGTGAATAAGGGATTCTAATTCAACCAACTACTACTAGCTACTCCGTATGTCTTTTGGGTAGACGGAGGCAAATAGGATTTTTATTCCAACTTTATCATTTGATATTTTGAAAATGTACGTTCGTGTACGGTACATTTTCATACCGTCAGAGTCATTTTGCAGATTATAGTGGTGCAGCACTGAACACTGTCTATTAGGTGGCTGGTGCTGCTGACCGGGCCTTCAGTTCCGCTTTCCAGAATACCTTCACCCTTCTAGGTGCTACTACTACTGAAATAGCGGTACTCTATCGCGTCGTTCAGGTCTCTAACTGACAGGATTTCTCATATTATCGTAACAACCTCGCTCGTTCTAACGAGAACAAATTATCGCCAAGGAATTCTGCTGCAGGATAATGGCAAGAGAGATTTTAAGCTTAACTATGCATTATTATGTTCAGGAATATGGTGGATTTTGAATACTATCGTCGTCTGAAAGTATCTCCTTTCGATTAACTTCATTAAGGATGCAGATCTGATCCCATCTTTGTTCCGTAGGAATGCTACGACAGTCTAAACGTTACACTGTACAAAGAAAATTGCCCTAAATATAGTCGGTTGTTCCAACATCCGTAATATGGCTAGCCTGCCTTGCTAGCCCTTGATTGTAACTGCTACCAATGGAGGCATTGCTCTTGTGTTGTCCACAGTTGTGCGAGTGCAAAAATGAAGAACTGAGCTCGTGGGGAGCTATGTCGAATGAATCTGTGTTAAGATTATGGCAGTATAGGACAGTTAGCTGTGGATGCGAAGACAGGACATTACTTTATTCATCCGTAAACACGCGAGGCAGCCACGGACAGCGATATAGCAAGAACTAAACTAGCAAAGTTTAGTTCGCTTACCAGACTTTGTCATGTTTTAAATGCAGTATATCCTCTGTATAGCATTGCATTTATGACTATTGATAAACTTAATTCACCCGTAAACACGAGAAGCAGGCACGGATAGCGATATAGCAAGAACTAAACCAGCAAAGTTTAGTTCGCTTACCAGACTTATATTTTAAAAGCCGTATAGTCTGTACATTTCATTTATTGCCCCCCCCCCCCCCCCCTAAAAGCAAAGAAATGAGAAGTCATTTGGCAGAGCTTTCTCGTAAAGGGTAGGGGTTCCAAGTTTAAAGCAGATACGAATCTAACGCATTCTCATTTCAGTCACCTGTCGCGCCCACTGCACTCACACCTTACGCTGGCTGCAGCGAGGCTCTCCGCGAAGCCTTCTTACGGAGAAACATCCCATCGGAAGCTGTCGAACTAATGTTGGCATCGCTTTCCAGTAACACTAAGAATCAATATAACCTAACTTATAAACTATGGTGGCAATTTTGTCTAGATAGAAATATTTCCAATTTTGAAAGTACAGTAGCGACAGTTATATCGTTTTTAACAAATGAGTTTAACAAAGGGGCTTCATATGGTACTTTAAACTCGCACAGGTCTGCCTTGTCTTTAATCTTAGGAAATAATATCGGGTCGGATGAATGCATAAAACGACTCCTAAAGGGAGCATTCAAATTGAAACCCAGTAATCCTAAATACAATTATTCTTGGGACCCACAATTAGTTTTGAACCATATCTCAAGCTGGTTTCCTAATATAAACATTAATTTGGAGCAGTTGACTAAAAAATTAGTAATTTTACTTGCGCTGTGTACAGCACAGCGGTTCCAAACTTTATCCCTTATCAATCTTAATAATATTTATTTCTCAGACAGTGGAGCTAAGATTTTCATAACAGACTTGATAAAAACTTCGGCTCCGGGTAGAGATCAACCCCTTCTTATACTTCCATACTTTAAAGAAAATATAAGTATTTGTCCCGCTACTGCACTTTCTGATTATATCAATGTCACAAAACATTTGAGGAATGAGGAGGACAATAGATTAATACTAACTTTTAAAAAACCTAATAAACCCGCCACAACTCACACAATCAGTCGTTGGATCAAAAACGTGTTATCGGAAAGTGGTGTCAACATTTCAATATTTAGTTCACATAGCACAAGACACGCTTCAACATCTACTGCTTGTGCTAGTGGTGTATGCGTTGATAATATACGTAAAACTGCTGGCTGGACTAAACATTCCGAAACCTTTGCAAGGTTTTATAAACTTAATGTAGTTAATGAAAACGAATTTGCAGAATCAATTTTGCAAGAATAATGTTTGATTATATTTTTGTTAATATACAAAATAAAACTACGCCTAGCGCTTTTATCTGCAATCCGCCACCACTTGTCATCCCCTCTATTGGCGCTGTTTTAGTTTTTGTCTAACACGGCCTCTCCTGACTGGAGGACGTCCTCGTTCTCCTTTGTTTTATGCGGAGAAGTACAGGCTCCTCTCGAAGTGCCTGATGCAGGTTCAACAACAACGACTGGGTCATTTGTGGACTCCTCATCTTCAATACTGGCAGCATCTGGGAAGGATTAATGATAAGGTATTAGCAACTAATAAACATTACACTCCCCTTATAACAGGTAAGCGCAATACACAGAGAGGAAGCACTACGTTCGCTATCTCTGACACCAATGACAGTATAACATGGGCACAACGTTCGCGTATTATACTTTACGCATATAAAATAAAACGACCATATGACATAGGCACGACGTTAGCATATCATGAGTCCAAAACAAATGACGTATAACATAGGCACGACGTTAGCATATTATACGTTACGCATATAAAATAAAACGACCACATGACATAGGCACGACGTTAGCATATCATGAGTCCAAGACAAATGTATAACATAGGCACGACGTTAGCATATTATACATTACGCATATAAAATAAAACGACCACATGACATAGGCACGACGTTAGCTTATCATGAGTCCAAGACAATTGTATAGCATAGGCACGACGTTAGCATACTATACGTTACACATAGAAAATAAAACAACCACATGACATAGGCACGACGTTAGCTTATCATGAGTCCAAGGCAATTGTATAGCATAGGCACGACGTTAGCATACTATACGTTACACATAGAAAATAAAACAACCACATGACATAGGCACGACGTTAGCTTATCATGAGTCCAAGACAATTGTATAGCATAGGCACGACGTTAGCATACTATACGTTACACATAGAAAATAAAACAACCACATGACATAGGCACGACGTTAGCTTATCATGGGAAAACTATAATTTGTGACATAGGCACGTCGTTCGCTTATCACAAATTAGGGATCAGCTCACCCTCAAAAAACGCAGCACATGTCTCAGGAGTCCACTCCCCACGCCACGGCACCATGAATTCTGTCGCAGCTTGCGTCGATTTGCCATAAGAGCCCTCCAGTAACTGCAGCTCGTATCGACCGTGGGGAAGCGTTTTGACCACGCGATATGGGCCGCGCATACCCGAGTCGAGTTTGCCAGTTGTTTGAGCCTGTTTTATAACAAAAAGCAAAGAATTAATTTCAAATAACCGTGATGCCTTTCGGCTAGCATTCACAGTTTTGTCTTGCCAACGTTGGTTATATTTTTTTTAAACGCTCAGAAACACGTTGTCTACGCATTTCTCGTAATGCGTCGCGATTGGGACGAGAGCCTTCTAGTGCGATGTCACCAATGAGGTAACGTAAAACAGGTCACGCAGCTTTAATACCCACCAATAGATTCAGAGGTGAAAAGCTTGTAGTTTTCTGTTTTGTAATGTTCAGAACCAGCTGTAGTCGCCATATGACATCAGACCAATCATTTTTTCGGTGATTGCATTCTATACGAACCATGTTGAGTAAGGTTCGACAATAACGTTCAACCTGCCCGTTTGAATTATGCATCTCTGGTGTTATGAGATGCATGTCAATGCAGTCAGTAAAAAGTTTTGTTATTTCTGAACTCTGAAACATTCGACCCCGATCTGCCACAAATAATTTTAGAGGTCCCAAACAAAGAGATAACATTATAAAAAAATATTTTTAATTCAGTGGAATCTTGACCAAACATAGGATACAAATTACAAAAGACAGTATTTGGAAAAATGTGCGTTTTTATGTGCTATACATATCAAACAATGGTCAATGTATTTTTTTTTACAAATAATAACACCAACCAGATAGTGTCTATAATTTTGCAAGGCCTTTACAACGGCTAAAGTTTCAAGTTTCCAGCTCATAGGAATGATACCTTGGCTCAGCACCTTGAGTTTGTTTACTGAAGTAACTCACCACCCGCTTATGCCCCTTTTCATGAACCTGAAGAAGCACTGCACCATATCCTATACAGCTGGCATCTATATGAACTTCAATAGGTAAAGCCGGATCATACATAGCTAACACAGGTTCACTGGTAAGATGAGAAATAATTACTTGGCGTGCTTCTTCTTGTTCACTACTCCAAATAAAAGGTACCCCTTTTTTCGTCAACTTTGTAATAGGCACAGCCTTTATAGCAAAGCCAGCTATGTAACGTCGAAAATAACTTGAACTGTCTGGTTTGTTTAACGGTCTTTGGAATCGGTGCTTCGACCAAAGCTTTAATCTTTTGACCACTCGGTCGTACCTGACCCTGACTAATCGTACGTCCCAAATATTCGATTTAAGTAGATAGAAAAGAGCATTTCTTTAAATTTATGGAAAACTCCGCGCTTGTAAGAGTTTTAAGAACTCTACGTAAAATCGACAAACCCTCCTCAACCGTACCGCTCATAATGAGGACATCATCGACGTAAACTAGGGCTTCACGATTTAATATATCGGTGCCAATGATGATTGGTGTATTCATCAATTTTGAACTAACTACGTGTAAATCTACTTCTAAAGTAATTTCATTAAACTCTATTGGTAAAGTGACAAAATAAGTCGATTCAATTTCCTGCCCACCAATACCACGCAAGATCCTAAATGCAGGCATTCGCGCACATTTCAAATGCTTTAATAATGATAAGGAAAATAATGATATACTAGAGCCGCTATCGATTAAGACATCGACTGGGATTCCCTGGATGACAGCTACAACAATCTTTATTCTTACTGTCCGGGTTTTCTTCGCAAAAATTAACATTGTTTGTATTACGTGCCTCCCGACTTTAATTTTGCAAAACACGCCTCAGTTTTATGGCCGGGCTTTTTGCAGAAATCACACAATACAGATTTATTCGAATTATTAATAGAAAAATATTTATGGTCATTACTTTGATTAGAAAGAATCGACTTAGCTTTTTTAGAACAATTTGATTGTGTATGACCATGTTGACCGCACAAGAAACATTTCTGTTCGTTAAATCGTCGTTTACGATTATTAACTACATGTTCAGATTTTAAAGAACGATCATAGCGCGACCTGTGATCAAAATGTCTGTTTGAGGAGGAATTGGATTTAACGTAAATTGAAAAGAATTCAACCAATTCATTTGTCGTTAGCTTTGCATTAATGGCTGCAGCGCGAATCTGCGGATCCGTAATCCCTCGTATTATTATTGCAGATATAAGTTCGTCACTTAACCCCCTAACAACACGCAACCTTAGAAGAGAGCGACGAGCATAGTCTGCATACGTTAGGTATTTATCAGAATTGGTACTCATAACGTCATATAAAATATTCGCGATATCAGGTTTCTTAGGACACAAAGGTTTAAATTCTTTTTTAAAATTGCTCCAACTACGGTCTGATGTTACCCATTCATTGAGCCAGGTCCTAGCATCTCCCTTTAAACAATTACCTATACGAGATAGACACTCATTATCATTCCATTGATTTATAACCTTAGCGCAATCGACCTCCTCACACCAGGTTTCTATATCGTTTATACTCGGATCAAAATTTGAAATGTAATAAGATTGGCTCAACCTCACCGTCGTATTGATTGATCGTATAGCATCAACAATACGATTAGTAGCGTTACGATCGCAGCCGACTGTGGCGCTCCCGGAATGTCCCGGTGAAGAAGGGACCGCCGACCCTGAGTGCGCCGCAGGCTCCGGATGCACAGCGACGGGCTCGACGATCCGTGACCTCGGCGGCGTTGTTGTCACACCGCCAGTGTTGGATCCTCGTCGTGACGGAGAAGAGTGACGTTCTTCTAACGACTTTAGTCTATCTGAAATTTGTTGCATTTGTTGTGTTAATGCATCGTTGAAAGGACTATACCGTCGTCGGCTGCGTATAGGAGGTGTAGCACTACGATTCCTAGAACGGCTTCGGTCTTTGTGCTTCTTATTAGGCATCTCGTACGTAATTTTTTTTTTTTTTTACAATGGAGGAAAATGTCGATACAAGGAAACGATAAAAATTAAATATGAAGAAAAAAAAACTATTAACTTAATATTTCGTTAACGTAAAGAAAAAAACTAAGTTGCGGGTACATTTAAAAAAGAATACGTATCGTACTATACAAAGGTGAAATAAGCGTAATTAAATCATATGCTGTAATTTTGTTAAACAAAACACATAAAACAAAAGGTTTAAATAAATGCTTCAATTACTATACCAAAGCTGCTTTAAGCTATAAATTGATAAGAAGCTCGCTTCTCCTTAGATAGCAAATGATCGGAATATACTCACCAAAATTTTGCGTTATATACTTAGCCACACAACTACTATTTTAATTTCACTTAAACGAAACAATGAAAAGTTTATAAAGTATTATTGAGGGTAATTTAAAAGTGTAATGAACTAATTCGTTTGAAGAGTCAAACTGCCATTTTCAGAAAGCAAACGGTTAAGGACGCGTGAGAATCACTATCCCTCTTCTGAATTTAGGAACAGAAGTGGGAATGAAATAAAAAACACAACGTTACAATTATTTACAAAACTCGTTAATAACTTTATTAACACTAATACCATTTAAATTTAAAACCAAGAACACGAAATACAAAATACAAAATTATAAAATAATTTTACACTAATTCCACAATAATTTCTTTAAACATTACAGTAAAAAAAATCTTATACAAAGGAAAATAACTAGGCAGTTGACTTCACAAACGGGTAGAGTTGTAGTATGTCAATTGACTCGCGACGAATGGTGCCGCGAATGAGCGCGCCAGCGCTTTTATCTGCAATCCGCCACCACTTGTCATCCCCTCTATTGGCGCTGTTTTAGTTTTTGTCTAACAGTATCATATAAAATTTTTGGTTAATCCAGCTGGTATAACAAGGTAATGCGCTTTCGTGTTTTAACTACATAATTAGTTCAATATTAATTTAGCCGTAAAATACGTTATTTTGTTATTAATTTGAATAATATTATTGTAAGGAATCTAATTCAGTGTTAGATTTTCAAAATTAGATTAAGGATAATTTGTAATAATTGAAATAAATATTTTTGGATGTACATACTGGTTCACTCTGAAGTTCGTTTGATCATATATTATATTTCATCGCTTCATTCTTCAGATATTATTCACTATGTAGATGTTAAGAGATAAAAGTTTTATAAGAATCATTTTGGGTGCAAGTTTAGAATAAAACTTATATAGATATTATTAGTTTTATTTTGTATATTAACAAAAATATAATCAAACATTATTCTTGCAAAATTGATTCTGCAAATTCGTTTTCATTAACTACATTAAGTTTATAGAACCTTGCAAAGGTTTCGGAATACATTGACAGATTAAGATTTGGCCACAATAAACCAATAAATGACTTCACACCTTGCAAGACTGAACATAATTAATAGCAATATATGCACTTTCTGTAATGAGAAGATCGGCGATATGAAATTATTATGAACCATCAACCTTATTATTTTCTTTGTTTTCATAATCTTCAACAGTCAACTGTTAAAACCATGCCAAACGCCCAAACAGCCAAAATACGCAAGTCGCAACTTGTAGGTACGCAACATTGATTTGAATTTTGACGTCTATCAAATTTATCTTCGAAGAGAGGTAACCTGCTTAGAAAGTGAAACATCGATTATAGTGAATTAATCGATACTGACTAGAAACATGTGTCGCTCGAACTTGATACACATGTCAATTTTAAAATTCATCAAGCGAATCCCTTTTAAAGTAGTATACTTTCTTTCGTAAATTTAAGGAGCAAAAAAAGGGCAAGTATAATAAAAAAACACAACGCATTTATTATTATGATGATTTTTATTCACTGCATTCGATTACTGATGTCAGATTTCGATTTCTAGAGTAACGTCTCGGGCAGTGTTGCCAATTTGGCATAATTTATGCTAAATTTAGCATATTTTTACATTGTTTAGCATTTTTATTTGTTGTCTAGCATATAGCTTATTTTTTAGCATATAAAATATTCTTAACGATTTTAAATTTAACCTAGAAAAGTTTTATTCCTTACAAAATGACTTTATATGTCTACTTTCAACAATAAAATAATAATCGACTCAAATAATTATTAACACAACTAAGCACAACCAAAACGACCGTTACGTCCGAGAGCCCAACGGAAAGTGTGTCAAATCCGCTGTTCAGCTCATTTTTATAAACACCCACTCGGTTCGGGTTGCCAGTTGGGAATTAATTTATAACACGGCCGTTCCTGACAGTGCGGCGTCCTCGACCGCAGCATGACTTCTACCACTAGCAAGTAACATCAGATCCATCCAACCTGCTTGCTTCATCCCTTGAAATCTACTCAACATCGCCTTAGCGCTGTCTCAGGAACATAAAGGAAACTTGTTAGCAATCAACCTAGTTTCGCGTTATAGTCTGAAGCGTATATCTTATGCAGGGGAACGAAAAATGACCTTCATCTCTATTTTACCATTACCAGTGCCATGGACGCAAGCGTGCACTCAAGCGGCCATAGACAAGGTGTATTAAAAAGCAAATACTTATTACAGAATTAGATACCTTCAGACTTAACACGAATATAGATAAAACTCAAAATGTAATACACCGTCGTAACGACAGTGGCTCCAAGTGCTCTCATAAGCGACAACCTGTAAAAAAAACAGAGACCCATACATTTTGCGTGTTCTCTAAGTGGCCTAAACACATTAGCACCACAAAAATTTAAAACAGAGAGACCCATACCTTTTGTACGTTCTCTAGTGGTCTATAAACAATAGCACCACAAACTTTCAAAACAGAGACCCATACCCATGTATGTCCTCTAGTGGTCTATAAACAATAGCACCACAAACTTTCAAAACAGAGAGACCCATACCTTTTGTACGTTCTCTAGTGGTCTATAAACAATAGCACCACAAACTTTCAAAACAGAGACCCATACCCATGTATGTCCTCTAGTGGTCTATAAACAATAGCACCACAAACTTTCAAAACAGAGACCCATACCCTCGTATGTTCTCTAAGTGGTCTATAAACAATAGCACCACAAACACAAAGTCTTCGACAGCAGCGGTGAGTGGCTACCGTCGTTCCTCGTTCACGCAGGCATCCCGGCGCCGTAGATTGGTTGCAAGCAGCCCGGAAGCCCGTTGTCAGCACCTGCAGCGGCGCAGTGGATGTACAGCGCACGTGCCATTGCCAGCGCACAGCACATCGTACCACTGGGAACCCTTGTTGCCTCCTTCAACACGTAGCATGTTGAGAACTGTCCCGTAGCACCTGTTATTATCATAGCAACTAGTTATTTTCTTGACAACTTTGCTTCCCCGACTCGGCCTAACCTGACCATGACTAATCAATAGCCCCAAGGTACTTAATGACTCCCGCTCACAGGACGCAACGGATGTTATTTCGCTACGGTTGAGATAATGTTCTTTCAACACTGAACAACTGAACTGAACAACAACTAATAAGCACTAAATTTAGATGGCAAACGGTCTAAAACGCGTGGCAATCCCAATTCTGATCTTAACGATTTTAAATTTAACCTAGAAAAGTTTTATTCCTTACAAAATGACTTTATATGTCTACTTTCAACAATAAAATAATAATCGACTCAAATAATTATTAACACAACTAAGCACAACCAAAACGACCGTTACGTCCGAGAGCCCAACGGAAAGTGTGTCAAATCCGCTGTTCAGCTCATTTTTATAAACACCCACTCGGTTCGGGTTGCCAGTTGGGAATTAATTTATAACAATATTATAATATAATAAAAGTTAAACCATATGAAACCAACTACAGTTTTGCTACCTTGCATACGTAAATTTAGTCGACATTTCATGGACATGCACAACTTCCACCTTGGAATTCTGGAATGAAGTAATGGATTATAAAGACGCAGCTGGTAATAACCCTTTTGCAGATTTATCACAGCTGGCAATATCATTATTATCACTACCACATTCCAACGCGGAAATAGAACGTGTTTTTAGCCAAATGAATGTCGTCAAAACTAAGCTTCGCAACCGTTTGTCGGTAAAAACTTTAAATGCCATTTTATACATAAGATTCGACCTAAAGAGGGCAGGAAAATGCTGCTACTCTTACACAGTTCCGGATAATGTACTGCGCTCTATAGGCACCAAGGAAATATATAGTCTTGGCAATGAGGCTTCCACGTCTACGTCAACATTATCGGCTGCGGATGAAGACCAAGATATTAATATTTTATTTGATAATAACACACTCCAGCCAGCAGTTTTACGTATATTATCAACGCATACACCACTAGCACAAGCAGTAGATGTTGAAGCGTGTCTTGTGCTATGTGAACTAAATATTGAAATGTTGACACCACTTTCCGATAACACGTTTTTGATCCAAAGACTGATTGTTTGAGTTGTGGCGGGTTTATTAGGTTTTTTAAAAGTTAGTATTAATCTATTGTCCTCCTCATTCCTCAAATGTTTTGTGACATTGATATAATCAGAAAGTGCAGTAGCGGGACAAATACTTATATTTTCTTTAAAGTATGGAAGTATAAGAAGGGGTTGATCTCTACCCGGAGCCGAAGTTTTTATCAAGTCTGTTATGAAAATCTTAGCTCCACTGTCTGAGAAATAAATATTATTAAGATTGATAAGGGATAAAGTTTGGACCCGCTGTGCTGTACACAGCGCAAGTAAAATTACTATTTTTTTAGTCAACTGCTCCAAATTAATGTTTATATTAGGAAACCAGCTTGAGATATGGTTCAAAACTAATTGTGGGTCCCAAGAATAATTATTGTATTTAGGATTACTGGGTTTCAATTTGAATGCTCCCTTTAGGAGTCGTTTTATGCATTCATCCGACCCGATATTATTTCCTAAAATTAAAGACAAGGCAGACCTGTGCGAGTTTAAAGTACCATATGAAGCCCCTTTGTTAAACTCATTTGTTAAAAACGATATAACTGTCGCTACTGTACTTTCAAAATTGGAAATATTTCTATCTAGACAAAATTGCCACCATAGTTTATAAGTTACGTTATATTGCTTCTTAGTGTTACTGGAAAGCGATGCCAACATTAGTTCGACAGCTTCCGATGGGATGTTTCTCCGTAAGAAGGCTTCGCGGAGAGCCTCGCTGCAGCCAGCGTAAGGTGTGAGTGCAGTGGGCGCGACAGGTGACTGAAATGAGAATGCGTTAGATTCGTATCTGCTTTAAACTTGGAACCCCTACCCTTTACGAGAAAGCTCTGCCAAATGACTTCTCATTTCTTTGCTTTTAGGGGGGGGGGGGGGGGCAATAAATGAAATGTACAGACTATACGGCTCTGAGTAAGTAGTGTGTATTGTGTATCAAACGTAACATTCAATTATGTATTGTGTTAATTTTATTTATTACGGATTCAACATCAAACAACTCTACGGTAAGTATCAAGGTGCGTATTAACTATAGAGCTATTGCACGCCTCATAAGCGAAGCGTTGAGGTGGGTACTACTGTCACTTCGCGCAAAACATCTGATTTTTCAAATTTAAAATGTCTTTATGTATCATACATTGCACTTGTAAGATAATACATACACACACATATTAAGAAAAAACACTATTTTTAACGTTCATGATATTTTTGATGTCATTTTTGTTATTTAAACTAGTTAAAAAACAGTTTAAAAAAGTTCTGTCTTGGACGTCCGTGTGTCTGTATGTGCGGATCCTTTTTCTTGTTAACACGATAGCGACCGAAATACTTTACTAATCGAGTCTTTTTTTTTCTCTTACGCTTGAGTATGCTCAGGAATAGAACCCTTTCATTTTTCAGGGTCTGATTCGATGTGGTTTAATTGTTATTAAATAAACAAAAATAATAATTAATAAATATTTATTAAAAAAAAATTATGAGGCGTGCACTTTTGGATTTTCCAAATTATTATTTATTACCTTACCTAATACCTATAGGTATGTTATAGCTAATTGCTGCTGGGCGCTGGCTGCGATTTCGTCCATGTATCTACTGAAAGGTTTCATGACATAATATGAGCACAGGGGAATAAAATAAAAATACCAGTATGTACATCCAAAAATATTTATTTCAATTATTACAAATTATCCTTAATCTAATTTTGAAAATCTAACACTGAATTAGATTCCTTACAATAATATTATTCAAATTAATAACAAAATAACGTATTTTACGGCTAAATTAATATTGAACTAATTATGTAGTTAAAACACGAAAGCGCATTACCTTGTTATACCAGCTGCATTAACCAAAAATTTTATATGATACAATATTTTCAACTGATATCGAAATGTACGAAAATAGTAGGATTTATTTTGTTTTTTTTATTACTATACTTCATAAAGACACAATTAACACTAGAGCGCACGCGCGTGGGACATAGGTCACCCAGTGCTATATATTGCTAAATATTTTTTTAAACAATCGTGCTTGAGTGTTGTTGTCTCAGGTATTCCCCGACTACCAATCACCGGACATTTTAGCAGCGTATCAGCTTCCTTGGTGCAACGAAGTGTACACTGCGAAAATATAAAAGTACATGGGTGACGCAGGTCCCCCGCGCGAGCGTTCTAGGAAGTTTTTGAAATCATACAATTACGAGTGAAAATCAAGTATACCGCTTTTATTTGTTACTGCTCTTATGATCAATTTATACTTTTAAGAAATTATTAATATATGGGTAACGAAAATCGAAATAAAATACTCATATTCGAGTGCTAGGACATACTTATTTTTTATCCATACTATAATATTATAAATGCGAAAGTAACTCTGTCTGTCTGTCTGTTACTCAATCACGCCTAAACTACTGAACCAATTTTTATGAAATTTGGTATGGAGATATTTTGATACCCGAGGAAGGACATAGGCTACTTTTTATCCCGGGAAAATCCCGGAAATCCCACGGGAGCGGGAACTATGCGGGTTTTCTTTGACGGCGCGAGCGAAGCCGCGGGCGGAAACCTAGTTGACAATAAAATTTTATTGGATAAGAACAACTTATTCTTAAACTTTATAATTAGATGATTATTTTTACCAAATTTGTAGTTTCCAAAGTAAAAAAAACTGATTGATCACAATAAGTAATAAATTAGTTACTTTTCACAGAGGTTTATGTTTAGCTCATAATTTAAGTAAAATGAGAAAATATTGATATTTTTTTGTTTCATCACTTAAAAATAAAGTTGATTCATAAATAAGTACTTCGTTTACTTTTTTAACTACGATTTTTATGAAAAAAACGTGCGTCGTATTGGGTGACATATGTGACCCACGCGTGCACTCAAGGAAAATTTTAGGCGCGAGCGCTCTAGTGTTAACTCGTACCTACTCATAATACGATACCTTGGAGTTGGAGCGAAAATATTGTTTGTAATAATTTGGCTAGGTAACTAATTATTGAAATGAAAATAATAATTAGAAAAATGCATTGTGAAACCGTTTTAACCCGGCGTCATTGAGGTTGGGTCAAAATGACCCGGCTTGTTTAATGTTTGATTATATTTTTGTTAATATACAAAATAAAACTAATAATATCTATATATGTTTTATTCTAAACTTGCACCCAAAATGATTCTTACAAAACTTTTATCTCTTAACATCTACATAGTGAATAATATCTGAAGAATGAAGCGATGAAATATAATATATGATCAAACGAACTTCAGAGTGAAGTTCGATCATTATTATATGAATCGCTTCATTCGAAGATATTAACACCCACCACACCCTAACCCAAAGTTTTGTAAGATTACAGACTCTAAAAATAACGAATATCGTACAAAGCGAGCAAATACTTGTCAGGTCGTAATACCCACAATTAAAAAAAAATAAAATCTAAAGGCGTGCGTAGTTGCTAGCATTGAAAAAGGGAACTACATAGTAAATAATATCTTCGAATGAAACTATTCATATAATAATGATCAAACTTCACTCTGAAGTTCGTTTGATCATACATTAGTACATTTCGCATTCAAATCATTCAAAATTATTGTAAAATACACGATGAAATTCGAAAATTTAGTTAAAAACATACTTTGTATAGAACGAATTGTAAAAACGCGTTCACTCGACCTAAGTAAGTATCTAATATGATATCAATAAACTAATCTGAATTATTACTGACTCTACAATTCCTATTTTCATTAAGTATTCCAATTATCTTAATATTAGATACCCAATCTCGATTAAACGCGTTTCTATCTGTGCTTTTCCGTAAATCATTGTTTCATTTTCGAATGTCACTTTTAAAGTAACAAAACACGGCTGACCTACCGTGTTTCGAACAAAATGCATGAAAACTTTCATTAGTAGATAGTTAAGTCTTGTATTTTAAAAGCATGCAATAATTTGTATTTCATTCAAAAACATAATTCGTTTATCGAAACGTTTTTTGCTTAAAACGGTTTCACAATGCATTTTTCTAATTATTATTTTCATTTCAATAATTAGTTACCTAGCCAAATTATTACAAACAATATTTTCGCTCCAACTCCAAGGTATCGTATTACGAGTAGGTACGAGTTAATTGTGTCTTTATGAAGTATAGTAATAAAAAAAACAAAATAAATCTCGTGTAGAGCCATTTAAATCTCGATAATTATTTCTATTAATATTACCTATAGGTACAAACTTTTAAAACTGTCAATTAATGTCAATTGCGCGGCAAATTTGTATTTTTTTTTTTCTTTTTGAAAATTTCATCATCTGTTGTTTTACAGTATTTTTCTATGAAAATATGTGCAGTTTACAATAAAAACTACGTATATCGAAACAATACAGCTTTGTCTGAATATTTAACTATTGTCCTAGTGAATCATTTTCACTATCGTCGAATCAATTTAAAATTCGATCAAGTGCGTTCCGTTTCGGAACGCCACAGATAATAAAATATAGATAATAAAAGTGGCAACGCCACAATGTCATGGTGGTATACATTGAGGATACAAGCACTATAAAGAGATAAGAGAAGCCCGAAAACCATATTCCTGTATGTTCAGTTAATACAGGAAAAGTTATAGGTGGTCAGTGGCGATATTTTACGGCATGATATAGAATTTTAACAATTTCTATATCATATAATATCAAAATAATGTAGATAAATGCTAATGCTTCCTTCTAGGGAAGCGCGCTCCATCATAGGCCACATCTCAGCTTACCATTAGGCGAGATCGTGGTCAAGCGCTTCCCTATCACACAATAAAAAATAAAAAAATAAATAAATAAATAAAATACAATGAGCCGCAAAGATTTTATGAAAAAATTAAGCACAGATTTGAAGGTGCCTTGGATGCAAATACGACTTTTAAAACTGTCAATTAATGTCAATTGCGCGGCAAATTTGTATTTTTTTTTTCTTTTTGAAAATTTCATCATCTGTTGTTTTACAGTATTTTTCTAT
Organism: Colias eurytheme; assembly: GCF_061535395.1. Taxonomy (NCBI): domain Eukaryota; kingdom Metazoa; phylum Arthropoda; class Insecta; order Lepidoptera; family Pieridae; genus Colias; species Colias eurytheme. The sequence goes on along the minus strand of NC_143011.1, from coordinate 3,353,290 downwards.
GAAAATATGTGCAGTTTACAATAAAAACTACGTATATCGAAACAATACAGCTTTGTCTGAATATTAAAATATTATGTTCTCAGTTCAATTACATTATTACTATTTTCGTACATTTCGATATCAGTTGAAAATATTGTATATTTAGGAACAGAAGTGGGAATGAAATAAAAAACACAACGTTACAATTATTTACAAAACTCGTTAATAACTTTATTAACACTAATACCATTTAAATTTAAAACCAAGAACACGAAATACAAAATACAAAATTATAAAATAATTTTACACTAATTCCACAATAATTTCTTTAAACATTACAGTAAAAAAATCTTATACAAAGGAAAATAACTAGGCAGTTGACTTCACAAACGGGCAGAGTTGTAGTATGTCAATTGACTCGCGACGAATGGTGCCGCGAATGAGCGCGCCAGCGCTTTTATCTGCAATCCGCCACCACTTGTCATCCCCTCTATTGGCGCTGTTTTAGTTTTTGTCTAACACGGCCTCTCCTGACTGGAGGACGTCCTCGTTCTCCTTTGTTTTATGCGGAGAAGTACAGGCTCCTCTCGAAGTGCCTGATGCAGGTTCAACAACAACGACTGGGTCATTTGTGGACTCCTCATCTTCAATACTGGCAGCATCTGGGAAGGATTAATGATAAGGTATTAGCAACTAATAAACATTACACTCCCCTTATAACAGGTAAGCGCAATACACAGAGAGGAAGCACTACGTTCGCTATCTCTGACACCAATGACAGTATAACATGGGCACAACGTTCGCGTATTATACTTTACGCATATAAAATAAAACGACCATATGACATAGGCACGACGTTAGCATATCATGAGTCCAAAACAAATGACGTATAACATAGGCACGACGTTAGCATATTATACGTTACGCATATAAAATAAAACGACCACATGACATAGGCACGACGTTAGCATATCATGAGTCCAAGACAAATGTATAACATAGGCACGACGTTAGCATATTATACATTACGCATATAAAATAAAACGACCACATGACATAGGCACGACGTTAGCTTATCATGAGTCCAAGACAATTGTATAGCATAGGCACGACGTTAGCATACTATACGTTACACATAGAAAATAAAACAACCACATGACATAGGCACGACGTTAGCTTATCATGAGTCCAAGGCAATTGTATAGCATAGGCACGACGTTAGCATACTATACGTTACACATAGAAAATAAAACAACCACATGACATAGGCACGACGTTAGCTTATCATGAGTCCAAGACAATTGTATAGCATAGGCACGACGTTAGCATACTATACGTTACACATAGAAAATAAAACAACCACATGACATAGGCACGACGTTAGCTTATCATGGGAAAACTATAATTTGTGACATAGGCACGTCGTTCGCTTATCACAAATTAGGGATCAGCTCACCCTCAAAAAACGCAGCACATGTCTCAGGAGTCCACTCCCCACGCCACGGCACCATGAATTCTGTCGCAGCTTGCGTCGATTTGCCATAAGAGCCCTCCAGTAACTGCAGCTCGTATCGACCGTGGGGAAGCGTTTTGACCACGCGATATGGGCCGCGCATACCCGAGTCGAGTTTGCCAGTTGTTTGAGCCTGTTTTATAACAAAAAGCAAAGAATTAATTTCAAATAACCGTGATGCCTTTCGGCTAGCATTCACAGTTTTGTCTTGCCAACGTTGGTTATATTTTTTTTAAACGCTCAGAAACACGTTGTCTACGCATTTCTCGTAATGCGTCGCGATTGGGACGAGAGCCTTCTAGTGCGATGTCACCAATGAGGTAACGTAAAACAGGTCACGCAGCTTTAATACCCACCAATAGATTCAGAGGTGAAAAGCTTGTAGTTTTCTGTTTTGTAATGTTCAGAACCAGCTGTAGTCGCCATATGACATCAGACCAATCATTTTGTCGGTGATTGCATTCTATACGAACCATGTTGAGTAAGGTTCGACAATAACGTTCAACCTGCCCGTTTGAATTATGCATCTCTGGTGTTATGAGATGCATGTCAATGCCCAAGTCAGTAAAAAGTTTTGTTATTTCTGAACTCTGAAACATTCGACCCCGATCTGCCACAAATAATTTTAGAGGTCCCAAACAAAGAGATAACATTATAAAAAAATATTTTTAATTCAGTGGAATCTTGACCAAACATAGGATACAAATTACAAAAGACAGTATTTGGAAAAATGTGCGTTTTTATGTGCTATACATATCAAACAATGGTCAATGTATTTTTTTTTACAAATAATAACACCAACCAGATAGTGTCTATAATTTTGCAAGGCCTTTACAACGGCTAAAGTTTCAAGTTTCCAGCTCATAGGAATGATACCTTGGCTCAGCACCTTGAGTTTGTTTACTGAAGTAACTCACCACCCGCTTATGCCCCTTTTCATGAACCTGAAGAAGCACTGCACCATATCCTATACAGCTGGCATCTATATGAACTTCAATAGGTAAAGCCGGATCATACATAGCTAACACAGGTTCACTGGTAAGATGAGAAATAATTACTTGGCGTGCTTCTTCTTGTTCACTACTCCAAATAAAAGGTACCCCTTTTTTCGTCAACTTTGTAATAGGCACAGCCTTTATAGCAAAGCCAGCTATGTAACGTCGAAAATAACTTGAACTGTCTGGTTTGTTTAACGGTCTTTGGAATCGGTGCTTCGACCAAAGCTTTAATCTTTTGACCACTCGGTCGTACCTGACCCTGACTAATCGTACGTCCCAAATATTCGATTTAAGTAGATAGAAAAGAGCATTTCTTTAAATTTATGGAAAACTCCGCGCTTGTAAGAGTTTTAAGAACTCTACGTAAAATCGACAAACCCTCCTCAACCGTACCGCTCATAATGAGGACATCATCGACGTAAACTAGGGCTTCACGATTTAATATATCGGTGCCAATGATGATTGGTGTATTCATCAATTTTGAACTAACTACGTGTAAATCTACTTCTAAAGTAATTTCATTAAACTCTATTGGTAAAGTGACAAAATAAGTCGATTCAATTTCCTGCCCACCAATACCACGCAAGATCCTAAATGCAGGCATTCGCGCACATTTCAAATGCTTTAATAATGATAAGGAAAATAATGATATACTAGAGCCGCTATCGATTAAGACATCGACTGGGATTCCCTGGATGACAGCTACAACAATCTTTATTCTTACTGTCCGGGTTTTCTTCGCAAAAATTAACATTGTTTGTATTACGTGCCTCCCGACTTTAATTTTGCAAAACACGCCTCAGTTTTATGGCCGGGTTTTTTGCAGAAATCACACAATACAGATTTATTCGAATTATTAATAGAAAAATATTTATGGTCATTACTTTGATTAGAAAGAATCGACTTAGCTTTTTTAGAACAATTTGATTGTGTATGACCATGTTGACCGCACAAGAAACATTTCTGTTCGTTAAATCGTCGTTTACGATTATTAACTACATGTTCAGATTTTAAAGAACGATCATAGCGCGACCTGTGATCAAAATGTCTGTTTGAGGAGGAATTGGATTTAACGTAAATTGAAAAGAATTCAACCAATTCATTTGTCGTTAGCTTTGCATTAATGGCTGCAGCGCGAATCTGCGGATCCGTAATCCCTCGTATTATTATTGCAGATATAAGTTCGTCACTTAACCCCCTAACAACACGCAACCTTAGAAGAGAGCGACGAGCATAGTCTGCATACGTTAGGTATTTATCAGAATTGGTACTCATAACGTCATATAAAATATTCGCGATATCAGGTTTCTTAGGACACAAAGGTTTAAATTCTTTTTTAAAATTGCTCCAACTACGGTCTGATGTTACCCATTCATTGAGCCAGGTCCTAGCATCTCCCTTTAAACAATTACCTATACGAGATAGACACTCATTATCATTCCATTGATTTATAACCTTAGCGCAATCGACCTCCTCACACCAGGTTTCTATATCGTTTATACTCGGATCAAAATTTGAAATGTAATAAGATTGGCTCAACCTCACCGTCGTATTGATTGATCGTATAGCATCAACAATACGATTAGTAGCGTTACGATCGCAGCCGACTGTGGCGCTCCCGGAATGTCCCGGTGAAGAAGGGACCGCCGACCCTGAGTGCGCCGCAGGCTCCGGATGCACAGCGACGGGCTCGACGATCCGTGACCTCGGCGGCGTTGTTGTCACACCGCCAGTGTTGGATCCTCGTCGTGACGGAGAAGAGTGACGTTCTTCTAACGACTTTAGTCTATCTGAAATTTGTTGCATTTGTTGTGTTAATGCATCGTTGAAAGGACTATACCGTCGTCGGCTGCGTATAGGAGGTGTAGCACTACGATTCCTAGAACGGCTTCGGTCTTTGTGCTTCTTATTAGGCATCTCGTACGTAATTTTTTTTTTTTTTTACAATGGAGGAAAATGTCGATACAAGGAAACGATAAAAATTAAATATGAAGAAAAAAAAACTATTAACTTAATATTTCGTTAACGTAAAGAAAAAAACTAAGTTGCGGGTACATTTAAAAAAGAATACGTATCGTACTATACAAAGGTGAAATAAGCGTAATTAAATCATATGCTGTAATTTTGTTAAACAAAACACATAAATCACAAAAGGTTTAAATAAATGCTTCAATTACTATACCAAAGCTGCTTTAAGCTATAAATTGATAAGAAGCTCGCTTCTCCTTAGATAGCAAATGATCGGAATATACTCACCAAAATTTTGCGTTATATACTTAGCCACACAACTACTATTTTAATTTCACTTAAACGAAACAATGAAAAGTTTATAAAGTATTATTGAGGGTAATTTAAAAGTGTAATGAACTAATTCGTTTGAAGAGTCAAACTGCCATTTTCAGAAAGCAAACGGTTAAGGACGCGTGAGAATCACTATCCCTCTTCTGAATTTAGGAACAGAAGTGGGAATGAAATAAAAAACACAACACACCACTTTCCGATAACACGTTTTTGATCCAAAGACTGATTGTTTGAGTTGTGGCGGGTTTATTAGGTTTTTTAAAAGTTAGTATTAATCTATTGTCCTCCTCATTCCTCAAATGTTTTGTGACATTGATATAATCAGAAAGTGCAGTAGCGGGACAAATACTTATATTTTCTTTAAAGTATGGAAGTATAAGAAGGGGTTGATCTCTACCCGGAGCCGAAGTTTTTATCAAGTCTGTTATGAAAATCTTAGCTCCACTGTCTGAGAAATAAATATTATTAAGATTGATAAGGGATAAAGTTTGGACCCGCTGTGCTGTACACAGCGCAAGTAAAATTACTATTTTTTTAGTCAACTGCTCCAAATTAATGTTTATATTAGGAAACCAGCTTGAGATATGGTTCAAAACTAATTGTGGGTCCCAAGAATAATTATTGTATTTAGGATTACTGGGTTTCAATTTGAATGCTCCCTTTAGGAGTCGTTTTATGCATTCATCCGACCCGATATTATTTCCTAAGATTAAAGACAAGGCAGACCTGTGCGAGTTTAAAGTACCATATGAAGCCCCTTTGTTAAACTCATTTGTTAAAAACGATATAACTGTCGCTACTGTACTTTCAAAATTGGAAATATTTCTATCTAGACAAAATTGCCACCATAGTTTATAAGTTACGTTATATTGCTTCTTAGTGTTACTGGAAAGCGATGCCAACATTAGTTCGACAGCTTCCGATGGGATGTTTCTCCGTAAGAAGGCTTCGCGGAGAGCCTCGCTGCAGCCAGCGTAAGGTGTGAGTGCAGTGGGTGCGACAGGTGACTGAAATGAGAATGCGTTAGATTCGTATCTGCTTTAAACTTGGAACCCCTACCCTTTACGAGAAAGCTCCGCCAAATGACTTCTCATTTCTTTGCTTTTAGGGGGGGGGGGGGGGGCAATAAATGAAATGTACAGACTATACGGCTTTTAAAATATAAGTCTGGTAAGCGAACTAAACTTTGCTGGTTTAGTTCTTGCTATATCGCTATCCGTGCCTGCTTCTCGTGTTTACGGGTGAATTAAGTTTATCAATAGTCATAAATGCAATGCTATACAGAGGATATACTGCATTTAAAACATGACAAAGTCTGGTAAGCGAACTAAACTTTGCTAGTTTAGTTCTTGCTATATCGCTGTCCGTGGCTGCCTCGCGTGTTTACGGATGAATAAAGTAATGTCCTGTCTTCGCATCCACAGCTAACTGTCCTATACTGTCATAATCTTAACACAGATTCATTCGACATAGCTCCCCACGAGCTCAGTTCTTCATTTTTGCACTCGCACAACTGTGGACAACACAAGAGCAATGCCTCCATTGGTAGCAGTTACAATCAAGGGCTAGCAAGGCAGGCTAGCCATATTACGGATGTTGGAACAACCGACTATATTTAGGGCAATTTTCTTTGTACAGTGTAACGTTTAGACTGTCGTAGCATTCCTACGGAACAAAGATGGGATCAGATCTGCATCCTTAATGAAGTTTATCGAAAGGAGATACTTTCAGACGACGATAGTATTCAAAATCCACCATATTCCTGAACATAATAATGCATAGTTAAGCTTATAATCTCTCTTGCCATTATCCTGCAGCAGAATTCCTTGGCGATAATTTGTTCTCGTTAGAACGAGCGAGGTTGTTACGATAATATGAGAAATCCTGTCAGTTAGAGACCTGAACGACGCGATAGAGTACCGCTATTTCAGTAGTAGTAGCACCTAGAAGGGTGAAGGTATTCTGGAAAGCGGAACTGAAGGCCCGGTCGGCAGCACCAGCCACCTAATAGACAGTGTTCAGTGCTGCACCACTATAATCTGCAAAATGACTCTGACGGTATGAAAATGTACCTACCGTACACGAACGTACATTTTCAAAATATCAAATGATATAGTTGGAATAAAAATCCTATTTGCCTCCGTCTACCCAAAAGACATACGGAGTAGCTAGTAGTAGTTGGTTGAATTAGAATAAAGTACCTATAGTTAAAATCCTTTGTTACTGACTGGATAAATTTGGCTCTTTTCCTATCTGACGTTCATATAGCTGTTGACTGCCTAGTGTTATGCACAAACACAATTATTATAAATAAGTCAGCCCGAGGCTTTCGGTATATAAGTTCTGATGTAAATCATAATTATATTTTAAAACCGAATTGATTAAAAGTAACGTACTTGGCTGTAGTAATTGCAGTTTTGGGACACAGATAAGCTCCTTATCATTTTAGTCTCTTGAGTTCAGTATATTTGTTTCCAGTACAGAGTTTATGACCTATCAGTTTTAAATAAATAATTCATGCATTGTACTGAAAGTACTAGCCATGTTTAGATTATGATTGGTGGCGTTGGCTCTAAACATTAATAGATACCGCACGGTTTGGTTGGATGTTAAAAATCTGTATTATAATTAAAACCGTTTACCTGTTTTGATATTTTATTGCCTTATTCAAGGGGTGACCTTTTAAATTTATTTCTGACCCCAAAAGTAAGGACCAAGGTCTCTTCTTGTCCGGTTGGGTTAATACTGTGTGAGTTGAGACAGGTGGCAATTCTATGTTAAGATGGTTCAATTGTGCTTCTGCAGAGTTCTAATTGAATAAATAAAGGTTTGAGTTTGAGGTATTTTTGCCTCGTCGGGATCAGCTGTTGCTTCATTTTGTAAGTAACATCTAAATGCGTAATTGAAAGTCGTTACTGGCGCTTTCGCAGATTTACGCTAAAGATAGTGGAAATTGTAGTAACTTTAACTTTTCAAGCCCAAAAGGTTAACTAAGGTACACTTGAACCAATCTCATAAGTTCTAATACTTTTAATCATTATGATTAAAAAAATACTGTAAAACAACAGATGATGAAATTTTCAAAAAGAAAAAAAAATACAAATTTGCCGCGCAATCGACATTAATTGACAGTTCTAAAAGTTTGTACCTATAGGTAATATTAATAGAAATAATTATCGAGATTTAAATGGCTCTACACGAGATTTATTTTGTTTTTTTTATTACTATACTTCATAAAGACACAATTAACTCGTACCTACTCGTAATACGATACCTTGGAGTTGGAGCGAAAATATTGTTTGTAATAATTTGGCTAGGTAACTAATTATTGAAATGAAAATAATAATTAGAATAAAACCGGCCAAGTGCGAGTCGGGCTCGCGCACAAAGGGTTCCGTAGCAGCAAATATAATAAATTACAGTTAAATCAACCTATCTCAAAAACTATAAGAGATACTTTGATCAAACCAAAAATCGTTGAAAGAGTTAATTAGCATGCATCACCTCTATTTTTTTTAGAATTTTATACCCCGTAGTTATAAAAATAGAGGGGGGGGGACATACTTTTTACGACTTTGAGAGCTGATATCTCAAAAACCGTTCACTTTAAGAAAAATGTTTTTTAGAAAACTTTATATCATTTTAAAAGACCTTTCCATTGATACCCCACACGGGTATGTACATCGAAAAAAAAAATTTCATCCCTCAGTTACATGTATGGGGGGCCCCACCCCCAATTCTTTTTTTTACTATTTAGTGTCATATTTTTGTAGCGGTTCATACAACACATATTCCCATCAAATTTCATCACTGTAGTACTTATAGTTTCCGAGTAAATCGGCTGTGACAGACGGACAGACGGACAGACGGACAGACGGACATGACGAAACTATAAGGGTTCCGTTTTTGCCATTTTGGCTACGGAACCCTAAAAATGCATTGTGAAACCGTTTTAAGCAAAAAACGTTTCGATAAACGTAAGTAATTTTATAAGTACCCTCGATAACAATACTTTTTGCAATATCACGCGACACTCCATCGTATCGCATTCAAAATTGGGAATCGGAGTGCGAGGATCTGTGGGTCATGACTGAGGTATTGTTAAATGGTAAGACAATTAAGTTAGCTATTTATATATAATATAACGACTTATGCCCTTATGCACTATGTTCATAATCGCACAACACGACTTATATTATTGCCAGTTTTGGTTTTATAGAAATGATGTGACTTATTATGCTTGAAATTTGTGTACTTTATGACTCAATTGAGGCTTTTTAGTGGAAAAACTATGCACGTAGCTTGAAAAACGAATGAAATCAACGGGTTTTTTTATCGTTATTAGATAATAAAAACAAAACATCATTTAGGTATTTATGCATTTAACCCTAGAAGTCCAATCTACGTAAATTTGACGTATGAACTCTTCTATATTTACCATCGAATCGCTGCAAAATCCAGAATCAACTCATTAGCCGTCGAGACCTAGCAGTACATAGTTGGCTCATCCATGTAAATTCCGCCATTTGGTTGTAAAGAGGATGTTGTGCGTCATTTTGACGTATAATTGGGCTTTTCGTAACTTTTAAAATTGTTTCAAATTTTTATTTTGTGATTTATTTGAATGATTTTTTTCCAAGTCACGTTTCACATGATATCTATAACTATTGTCCTAGTGAATCATTTTCACTATCGTCGAATCAATTTAAAATTCGATCAAGTGCGTTCCGTTTCGGAACGCCACAGATAATAAAATATAGATAATAAAAGTGGCAACGCCACAATGTCATGGTGGTATACATTGAGGATACAAAGAGATAAGAGAAGCCCGAAAACCATATTCCTGTATGTTCAGTTAATACAGGAAAAGTTATAGGTGGTCAGTGGCGATATTTTACGGCATGATATAGAATTTTAACAATTTCTATATCATATAATATCAAAATAATGTAGATAAATGCTAATGCTTCCTTCTAGGGAAGCGCGCTCCATCATAGGCCACATCTCAGCTTACCATTAGGCGAGATCGTGGTCAAGCGCTTCCCTATCACACAATAAAAAATAAAAAAAATAAATAAATAAAATACAATGAGCCGCAAAGATTTTATGAAAAAATTAAGCACAGATTTGAAGGTGCCTTGGATGCAAATACGACTTGTGGCACGCACTTTGAAGAGACTCTACGTGACAATAGCGGCCTTTACACGCAAACTCTATCGCGCATGAAACAGAAATCGTGTGTGAAAGATCGTGCGTATAAAGGGTGCAGGGGACGGAAGGATAGACCACATGCCGCGCTCATCAGTCGTGCGCGCAATCGCGCACTCACGATTGTACACAGGTTGCCTTTACACATAAATTCTTTCGCGCACGAATAAGATGGCGGACATACGCACGTGGAGCAAGGAATTAGTATTGGAGCTTATTACTTTATACAGATCTTTCCCATGTCTCTGGAAAATCGGAAGAGTACAAAAACAAGAATTTAAAAGACCAAGCATATAAAAAACTTATCGACTTTTGTAAAGAAAAAGGTTTTATTGACGCTAATCGTGATTTAGTTGTAAAAAAAATGCAAAGTTTTTTGAGTTCAATTAAACCAGCAACCATGATAACTTGCGCCACCCGATAGCTTGTCTCCATTTTTCACTTCAATCACGCGCGGTTGTCGATAAAACCGTGTGCATTGCACACACTCCAACACGCGCCTCTTTCACGCGGTCTATCACAGGCGATTAGTCTTTACACGGCCGCTCATTCCGCTAAGGAAAGCAAACACGAATAATCGCGCGCGAAAGAACAAGTGTCGTAGTTAAGACATACAAAGGTAATCGCGAGCGATTGAGCGTGCAGGCTTTCCCGCGCGTAATCCTGTACGATCCACAGAACGCGCGATAGAGTTTGCGTGTAAAGGCCGCTAATAGCCCAATTTTTTCAAAATATGTGGTACCAGAGTATCCATAAAATGTTTACGAAAATGCAGGACCAAAGTCGAGAAAATATCTTTTGTATATTATTTTGTAGTTTTTAATATTAACATCCTTCTTGACTTTTTGTGGCATAGAATTAAGTATAGTGGGTAATAAGAAATTAGCCGTACGCTTCCCATAAAGATTGTGTACTTTAGGAATAATTAATTTTTTATTAGTTATTTGTCTGGTAGCAAACTGATGCGAAATGGGATTTTGAAAGTTTATGTTATGAAATTGTTCTATGAGAAAAATCTTTTGAAACATTTGTCTTATTGGCAGTACATTACAATAGCTAAATAGTTCGAGAGGTTTATCTTTAAACTTGTTTTTAATATTAATAGGTACAATTTTTTTTATTAGTCTTAGTTGTAAATTTATGATTCTATCAATGTAAGTATTAAATGTACGTCCATAACTTGTGATACCGTATTGTATTATTGATTCTGCCAATGATCTATAGATACCGAGAAGAATTTTGTATGGTACTTTATTTCTGATGATATATAATTTTGAGAGTATGGCCCTAAGTTTATCACACAGATGGTCTATATGATGGTTCCAATTAAATCTGTTATCAACAATCAGTCCTAAGTAAGTATAATAAGGCACTTGGTCCACACATTCACACGAGCAGTCCGGGTTATAATATGTAGCTTTGTGAAGACATACGTGATTGTGTGCCGTGATTTTAAAATTATTAAAGTTTTTCAAATGACTCGAGTGTACATGTACTATTTTTGTTTTCTTAACATTTATGACAAGACCCGCATCGTGCGACCACATTAGGATACGCGTAAAATCTTCCTGTAACTGTTGAGCTGCAGTATTAATATTTTTGTCTGAGGCTATTAGACAGGTGTCATCAGCATATTGATAGATAGAACAGTGGTTGATGACATGTTCCATATCATTTACATACGCCAAGTACAATAAAGGTCCTAACACCGAGCCCTGTGCTGTACCCTCGGTGATGGTCATTTCATTGCTCATTTCATCGCCTACTTTAACACGAAATTTTCTATTAGCAAGATAATCTTTAAACCATCCCAGAAGAGGTCCACGGATACCGGAGTTGTCTAGTTTGTGTATAAGAGTGTCATGCCTGAGTGTATCGAATGCCCTACTATAATCGATAAATAATAGCAGTACATGTTTTTTGTTATCGAGACATGAGTTTACTTCATCTGTAAATTTTGACAAAAGTTGTGAAGTTGACTTACACGGTTGAAATCCAAATTGAGAGACAGATAAAATTTTATTTTCGGCATAGAAATTCTGCATTTGTTCGGCTATAAATTTTTCCACGATTTTGTCTAATACCGGAAGAATGGTAATCGGGCGATAATTTTCATACTCACTTCGCGTACCCTTTTTGTGAATAGGTCGGATTATTCCAGTTTTTAACTCTAAAGGATATTTAGCATTAACAATAGATGCATTAATAAATTTAACTATAATATCTACGATTTTAGTGCATATATTTTTTATGTCAATACATCGAATGTTGTCGAATCCGGGAGCTTTATTGATATTAAGTTTTTTGTTGTTAGCTTTTTTAAGTAGCATTGATTTATTTTGTGGATAATAATAATCATTTTCACATAATAGACGCTTATTGCATTTAGGAATGATTTTTTTAATACTATAATAAAATTCTTGTGCAAAATTATTAGCAATTGTTTTAATGTCTATGTTATTTTTATGAAATGCTTTTAAGATACAGTTGTCTATTGAATTTTTGCAGCGACCTGTTAATGAATTCAAAATTTGCCATAAAGCGTGACTATTGTTGTAGTTTTGATTAATTTGATTATGATAGTAATTATTTCTTGATTTTTCTATGAATTTACGCGTTTTATTACGTAATTTATTGTATTTTAATCGAAGTATTTTATTAGTCGGGTCATTTTTCCAGTCAATAAAAGATAAATCTTTTTTTTCACACATAGTTTTTATGGTGCTAGTAATCCAAGGATCTTTGTTTCTTTTACTTGATGTTGAAATTATTTGTTCAAATTGTGATTGATTATAACAATTTTGGATGGTATTTTTTAAGTTATCATATAATTTATATGGACACTCTGTATTCGTAAAATCATCCCAGCTAACATGATCAAGCAAATTATTAAGTTTATTGTTATCTATTTTTCGAATGACTTTAACGTCACCCTGTACATGTGCTAATGATTGTCCAATGCACGACAATACGATCATACGGTGATCAGCCATTGCAGTGCCGAGCGCGCCCGAGTACAGGTCTAACAATTGCGTCCTTACAAAAATGTGATCGATTACGCTACGCGTTATTATTTGGTTTCTTATTTCAATTCTTGTATAATCGGTTATAACACTTGTTAGACCGCACTCGGCCATGCTATTTATGTAAAAATCTTGAATGTTACCCTTTATTTTTATATCTATGTTCATGTCTCCTAAAACAAAAATATCTAAGTGTTTAAAAGGTTTACTAGATAAAAGATCCTTTATCTCCCTTACGAACAAGTATTTACTTTCGTTGGGTGGCCTATATATTGCACAAATTGTTGCAACGTATTTGTGATTAGTCGTTAAATGACCTATGATTGATTCACAGTGATTTAAAGTGTGATGTTTGAATGTAAATACGTGAACGTTCCGTATGTATATTATAATACCGCCACCTTTTTTATTCTTACGTAACTTTTTGTGCATTATATAGCCATTTACATTGAACATATTTGCGATATTATCTTTAATGTTTACTTCAGTTAATATGAGAATATCTATTGGTGAACATGAACTGTTTATTAATTCTAAAACATAACAAAAATTTTTAATTAGTGATCTTACATTTATATGGACTAAATTTAACTTAAATTGAGATTTCGCTAACGATGGAACATTTTTACAAAATGAGTTATATGTACTACAATTAAAAAGTTCTAAATTATTGCTTGGGATATTCGACTGAACTATGGTGACCTACATAAAATACTACATCTATTACCGCCGATGATGTGCTGGTGCTGCCTGGTTGAGGAGATTTTCAATGTCTGTTTCGCTTCTGATCACAATAGGTTTATTATTCTCTGATTTACGGATTAATATATTCCCATTCTGGAACCACACATATTTATAATTTGGTGTTAATTTTTGCTTAGCTTGCCACAGCAGGGTTTTATTCGCTTTAGTTAGGGCTTTGCGTACTATCACTTTGGTTTTAGCTGCTGGTACTGCTTCATCACATACCACCTGTCCCACAAGTACCTCTCTGCGTCTGGAAGCACGTACCCACATATTACATAATTCCTCCTGTTTGAACTCCAGTTGAATACATCCATCCTGTCCGTTTCTTCCTTCCAGGCGCTTCACGTTGGAGATTCCTTCTTTGGTTAGATTTAGGTTATCAGCTAACTTGTTACATAAGTCATTAAGGTCTTCATTAGGACGAGACGGAATGTTGGCAACTTCTATGACGGTATCCAGACGCTGCTGTTCCATATAGCGCACGTGTTGTTTTAATGCATTTATTTCTAGATCGAGGTGTGATTTTTCGTTTTTGAGGTTAGTATATTTTTTCTCTAGCTCTTTTATTTGTTTATTTTGGGCTTCAACAGTTCTTGTTAGTTCGTCGATTTTGTCACAGCAGAAGCTTAACGATGTTTCGATGGGCTGAAGCTCCTTCTTAAGTATTCTTTTCATTTCTAAAGTAATATCTTTTAGGAATTTGTTAGTATCTATACAACTTGTACCTTGGTTCCCTTCTGAAATAGTATCATCTTCTTCCTCCTCTAAAGGTATTATAAAAGATGATTTTTTGTGAGGCGAGTTAATTTGACAATCGTCACAGGTCCATTCCAGGCTCCCGGCGCCACGCAAGGCGGAGAGCTGTTTGGAGGACAGTCCAGTACATGATTGGGTTGCATGAACAACCTTTCCGCACTTGCTGCATTCCAATCCTGGTGTTCTTTTCGTTAGGCCCTTGTTACAGTTATCACACTTTGACATTGTAATTATTGCACGAGATGTATTGCACAGCAGAACCGGTCAGCGTAGCGGCGCGTATAAGACTCAAGTGTAGTACCTACTAAGAAAGTTCCCACCATAGGTTCACACGGTAACTCGTATATAAACAGTTTGTGCGTTATGCACAGTTAGTTAAGGGCTTGTCGGGACGCGGGTTGGTCGCATTAGGTCGAATATTAATTACATACGAATATATATATGTAGTTAACCTTTGCGTAGTTATTACATCTTTTATTACACCCGCACATAACAAGCCCCTACATTGGTGACCCCCGACGAAAAGTGAACATTATTATAGTGAATTGCATAGATTTCGTTTGTGTGATTATTTAATTTATTGATTAAATAAAAATTTAATTCAAAATGAATCCGGCAGTTCCAGTTAGAGCAGTTTCGTCGGTACAGTTAAACCTTCTCGAGCAGTTAGCACAATTAAAGCAGCGGGTAAACCAGCTGGAATGTGCAGGCTCGAGAGGCAGATCGTTTAGTGGTCGAAGGTATGGGAATCGCGCGCATCGCTCCGCATCCCGAAGTCGCGATCGTGCAGGGATATCAAAACAGAAAAATCCCAATTGGCTATGTTTTTTCATTACTGCTTTAAGCATATCGCCAGATTGTACTATCGTCAACCTTGTGCGTGGCAGAAGCAGCAGGAGAGCCGACTTTTAATAATTTTACCAGTGTCGAAAAATAACCAATCCGCGAGTGAGTGTACTGTGTAGTGATTATAAAGTGTAGTTTAGTGTAATTAAGACATTTGGTACTAAGTTAATGACTTTAGATCTTAGTTTACGGCGACCGTATAAATGGTTATTTATTATCGCCAAGGTAACTCAACTTATATTTTTGTTTATAAAGTGCAGATTTTTTTAGCACCCTAAGGCCGATGCATCGCTCGCACTTATGACGGACGCATCGGATACTCATGTAGGTTATTTTTCTAAGAATCTATCTAAGACTGAACGCAAGTATAGTACGTATGATAGGGAGTTATTAGCAATTTACTTAGCTATTCGTCATTTTCGGAATATGGTCGAAGGACGACAGTTAACGGTGTATACGGATCACAAACCGTTAATTTATGCATTTTCTAAAGTAAATAGCGAGAAAGAGTTACCCAGACGTACACGACACTTGATATTCATTAGTGAGTTCACAACGGATTTGAGGCACGTAAGTGGGCAAGATAATGTCATTGCAGATTCGTTATCACGAGTCGCAACAATAAGTTGTCCCACTGTAATAGATTATGCAGAACTTGCTAAGGATCAACAACAAGATTCTTATATGTTACAATTATCTAATTTGAAAGACGCTAATAATAGGTTAAAGAAAATAATGTTACCTGAAAGTGGTACATTTATTTATTGTAATTTAGATAATGATAAAATTAGACCCTACTTGACTGATAAATTTCGACGTATTGCCTTTGATAGTGTACATAATTTATGTCATCCCGGAATAAGGACTACACGCAAATTGATTCAAAATCGTTTTTATTGGCCAAATATGATTCGTCACGTTGGCCAATGGGTTAAAAGTTAAAACATGCATTGAATGTCAACGATCGAAGGTTAATCGACATACAATGTCAGGTTTAGGATCGTTTCTGCAGTGCGATAGGTTTGAACATATTCATGTTGATTTAATTGGACCTTTACCCACTTCACCCGAAGGTTTTAGGACGTATTGCCTAACCATAGTGATAGGGGGACGCGATGGCCAGAATGTTTTCCTACGAGAGATATAACTGCTGAAACGATTTCGCGTGTAATATATGAAGGATGGATCTCTCGTTTCGGTTGTCCGAAAAAGCTAATAAGCGATCAAGGACGCCAATTCGAAAGTCAATTATTTGCTACACTAATGAAGTTATTAGGTATTAATAAGTTGCGTACGACACCTTACCACCCACAGAGTAACGGGGCGGTAGAGCGTTGGCATAGGTCGCTTAAAGCGGCATTAACGGCTCGCTTATGCAATATATCATCTTCTTGGGTTACGGAATTACCAACTGTGTTGCTAGGACTTAGAACAGCAGTAAGAAGTGATACCGGCATAAGCGCAGCAGAAATAACGTACGGAACAACTTTACGATTACCAGGTGATTATTACGATAAAAAATCGAGTTTTGAAATAGATAGCAGTCTTGAGTATGTAAGTAAATTACGAGACTCTATTAGGAAATATCAGTCAGTAGCTATTAGGCAGAATGAAAGACGGAACATATTTATTCACCCCGATTTGCAAAAGTGCGATTATGTTTTTGTAAGAAACGACGCAGTACGTAAGCCTTTACAACCAACATACGACGGTCCTTATCGTGTGTTGAGTCGAGAGGAAAAGGTATTTTATATTCAAATGACTGGCAGGAAAGTTAGTATATCTGTAGACCGTCTAAAACCTGCATATTATTTGAATGATGATAGTGATACGACATCTGGGGCAGATACTGAGGTTCCGTTACAAATTCCAAGTAGCGAATTGCCTAATACACATACCACGCGTAGTGGAAGAGCTATACGATTACCAGTACGATTTAGGTAATAGTATTGTATTTGTAATTTTTTCAACTATTTTATATTTATTAGAATTACGATGATTATAAGTATTATTAAGTCTTCTTAGAAATGTATAATAAATACTTACTAATCAACACATCGTATTTAATAAATAATAGAACTTAAGTAATTTTGAAA
Organism: Colias eurytheme; assembly: GCF_061535395.1. Classification (NCBI taxonomy): domain Eukaryota; kingdom Metazoa; phylum Arthropoda; class Insecta; order Lepidoptera; family Pieridae; genus Colias; species Colias eurytheme. The sequence continues at coordinate 3,335,823 of NC_143011.1, read as the reverse complement.
CGAGTTCATTGTTTAACGTTTTAAGTATGGTATTTCAAATTTATGTTTGTGTTGAGTTTTGATTGAAATGTTTACTACTTAGAAATTTAAGTACTTTTGATTTATGGCTTATGAGTGTATAGTAATAGCCTTTGTAATATTAAACGATACAAGTGTAAAGAACGTATTGAGATTTGAAATGTTGACGTTACTAAGTGTTAATTGACGTGTAACAATAATCGCACGCCACTTAGAAGACCCAACCGAGTTTTTGTAATAACATAAATAGTTTAACGAAATTAGGTGTTAACTGTAACCACTTGTATACGTTATGATTGATTTATATTGTGAACATTTTTTATACTTTATATTGTAAACATTTTGTAATCTTATATAGCGACACTTTATATATACCCCTTTGTTTATTGTTTAATTTTATTGTAAGATTTTTTTACTTGTATACCCTTTTTATTTTAACCCGCCAGCACTCGCGCCTCAAGAAATTACATCAGCACTCGCGTGTAGAGCATTTTGCTCACGTTTATGAATGTCAATAAATGCATGTTTTACCAAAAAATATGAATAAAAAAACATTTTATTCAATAAAATACACATTATTTATTCTACAAAATATATATTCAAAGAGTTAACAATATTAATCTTTTTTATTTTAATTGACAATCATAGAAACTAATTTGCCAGTCTTGTAAGGCAGTCTTACGGAAAAAATTCGACAAAAAAAACTTTTCAAAAAAAAAACTTAACTAAATATAAATAACTAATCTTCGTCGTATACGCGAGCTTTACACATATCACATACTGTACGACTATGCTCGGTACATAAAAATTTTTGGCAGTAAATGCAGCTCTTTTTGGTCTTGCGATTTTTGCGTCTTGGGCAAACCGCGCAGATACCATTTGGTTTTTCTTCTTCTGGTAACTCAGATTCTGGTAAAAAAACGATTCAACACTTGCTGAAGAGGATATGAAATATTTTGGAAGGTGCTTCTTCTTTGGATATGTGGCTGTGTTAGTTGAAAAGCTAGTTGTTTCAAGTAGTCTTTGCGCGTGATGATTATACCCGTATTTTCTTTGTAAATGATTTGACTGTTGATTCCGGCTATGTTTAGGATCGTGAAAAATAATCTCAGCGGCCATCTACATGCCACTCTTGCCACAGAATACTCTTCTTTTAGTCGATCCACAACATCAACACCTCCTTTCGGTTTATTATAAAAGGTGATAATTTCTGGTTTCGCGGTAGTTCCAGTTGTTGGATCGATTTGGTCGTCGTTATGAAGTGTACTTATCATAAGAACATTTTTTTATTCTTCTTGTTTGGTACGTAAGATACCAGAACCTTGCTCTTATGAAAACCAAAGATACTACTAGGTTTTGGTCTAAAATAAAATAAAATTTGTTCATCCCTTCGATCACGATCCATCTATAACAGAAATTCATAATAGATTACTATTTCAGTAATGTAAAATCATAATATTACATAAAAGTAGCAGTAAAACAGTCGCTAAGATGAAAAAAAATAAAGTCATGAGTAAAAAAAAGTACTTGCGTCGATACCCGCGCGATGAGCAAAACGCCGCCTGATGGTACACGGCGCAACAAACCACCTCGTCCAAGTGACTGGCGCACACTTTCGAGAAGTGAACTGCATACAGGGGTGGGGGACGGAACAAAACTCAGCTACCAAATGAACGATGTACGTACGAATAATTTTGACAAAATGGCGGATGTTTTAAATTTACTGTGAGCAAAATGCTCATAGCGCGAGTGCTCGCGGGTTAAGGGGGGAATGATGTAGCGACGACAAGCCAATTTACGAGTTACCGAAATATTTCAAGTGTAGTACCTACTAAGAAAGTTCCCACCATAGGTTCACACGGTAACTCGTATATAAACAGTTTGTGCGTTATGCACAGTTAGTTAAGGGCTTGTCGGGACGCGGGTTGGTCGCATTAGGTCGAATATTAATTACATACGAATATATATATGTAGTTAACGAAATATAACCTTTGCGTAGTTATTACATCTTTTATTACACCCGCACATAACAAGCCCCTACATCACTTTTAAAGTAACAAAACACGGCTGACCTACCGTGTTTCGAACAAAATGCATGAAAACTTTCATTAGTAGATAGTTAAGTCTTGTATTTTAAAAGCATGCAATAATTTGTATTTCATTCAAAAACATAATTCGTTTATCGAAACGTTTTTTGCTTAAAACGGTTTCACAATGCATTTTTCTAATTATTATTTTCATTTCAATAATTAGTTACCTAGCCAAATTATTACAAACAATATTTTCGCTCCAACTCCAAGGTATCGTATTACGAGTAGGTACGAGTTAATTGTGTCTTTATGAAGTATAGTAATAAAAAAAACAAAATAAATCTCGTGTAGAGCCATTTAAATCTCGATAATTATTTCTATTAATATTACCTATAGGTACAAACTTTTAAAACTGTCAATTAATGTCAATTGCGCGGCAAATTTGTATTTTTTTATTCTCTTTGAAAATTTCATCATCTGTTGTTTTACAGTATTTTTCTATGAAAATATGTGCAGTTTACAATAAAAACTACGTATATCGAAACAATACAGCTTTGTCTGAATATTAAAATATTATGTTCTCAGTTCAATTACATTATTACTATTTTCGTACATTTCGATATCAGTTGAAAATATTGTATCATATAAAATTTTTGGTATAACAAGGTAATGCGCTTTCGTGTTTTAACTACATAATTAGTTCAATATTAATTTAGCCGTAAAATACGTTATTTTGTTATTAATTTGAATAATATTATTGTAAGGAATCTAATTCAGTGTTAGATTTTCAAAATTAGATTAAGGATAATTTGTAATAATTGAAATAAATATTTTTGGATGTACATACTGGTATTTTTATTTTATTCCCCTGTGCTCATATTATGTCATGAAACCTTTCAGTAGATACATGGACGAAATCGCAGCCAGCGCCCAGCAGCAATTAGCTATAACATACCTATAGGTATTAGGTAAGGTAATAAATAATAGCTCTATAGTTAATACGCACCTTGATACTTACCGTAGAGTTGTTTGATGTTGAATCCGTAATAAATAAAATTAACACAATACATGTGTGATTTATATGTGATTTCACTAAGCCCAAATACATAGTCGTACGTACATCGACGATATATAGTTGTAGCATACTGATGGTTGTGTTGTCTCGTACGTTGTGAAGTAAATGTGTGTTGCGTGAAATAATATTGTGATGGTAATGTAGTTCATCGAAGGATGGTGGTGTTCTATCTGGCATGAGGTCCAGGATAGTAGATGTGTGTTCTGACCGGTCAGGAGGACCGGGGCAGTATGGTAACCCTGTAAGGTCAGTGTGGGCTGAGGCAGGATGGTAGTTATTTTGGTATCCCGAGATGAATTACCGTAGTAATGTAGTGTGAGAAATGGCGTACGGGGACACATGATTGTCAGTATGGCTGTATAGGAGATAACTTGAGTTTTAATATACTGTTGGATGAGTAATATTCAGTTCAGATAAGATTTCATTTTTTTTAACTGTTGAGCTATTGAATCCTATAAACACCAATAATCACTTTGAAAAGAAAGATGTTGTTTATACAATGTTCGGGTAACTTCACTTTGTCAATATATTGAGAATGCCTGAGGGCCAAGTACCACTTGAAGTTGATTAATGTTTGAAACTTGAGTTTGAGTTGAGTGATAGCGGTGAATCTTAGTTCGATTGGTCAGTGTGCCAGTAGTCATTTCGTAGCCGTAGTCCGTTGAAGTCGGTGTCTGCTATAAGGGGATTATGGCTGCTTATAGTAAACCGTGGATGCGCGGTATTACCGTAGTCCGTTGAAGCCGGCGTCTGCTATTAGGAGTACAGATAGCTGCTTATAGTAAACCGTGGATGCGCGGTGCGCGGGTGACGCTGGCGGAGGTTGGGTCTTGTAGAGACCATTAGATATGGAATATGGAGTCCGTGGGACTCGGCATTCGGAGGAATGCGTGTGGAACAAACATGAGGTTTGTTGTGGGGCTTAGTGAAAAGCCAGAGTTTGCATTCGGAGGAATGCGTGTGTGTTGTTGGGCTTAGTGAAAAGCCATAGTTGGCATTCGGTGGAATGCGTGTGTGATGATGGGCTTAGTGAAAAGCCAGAGTTGGCATTCGGTGGAATGCGTGTGTGATGATGGGCTTAGTGAAAAGCCACAGGCCTCGGATAAGATTCATGCTCTAGTTTTTTTGTGATACTTTAATAATGATCTTCTGATGACAATAGCAGTGAAAGTGGTGTTTGGTCGCTTATGCGTTATTTTCTTTTAGTAGTAGTTCATAAATTTAATTGAAATGATCAGAATTCAATGTTTCATTATTTTAATCAAAATGGTTAATTTCAAAGGGTTGAAGTTGGAAATTATTTTAGGATATTCAAATTAAGAAAAAAACCTGTTTAGTGTTTTCATATGAACTTAAATTTTGTTTTATGAGATTCTTTGCTATAAGACGTTTCTTGTACAAATTTCATGATTCTGTGTTCACAAGAAATATCCTGAAGGTATCGATTCCATGTGTCCGCTGCGAATGTCGAAAACTGCTATCTTTTGATCGACTGTTATAACTTTTCAAAGCTTAACGGGACGATGGTATGCGATATGAATTTCAAAGGTCTTGATAGATAGACTGATAGACTTACGGACAACTAAGTGATCATAAGGATTTAGTTTTTCAGTTTTGTGGTTTAAAAGCCTAAAAATTAAATATCAGAGTTTAATTGTAAAAATTTGTCAGGATTGGCCGAAGAGCATGTACTGTGCGAGATGTTTTCTGTGTTACAGCACCCACAAACACGAGGACGTGTTCAGCGCAGGATGGCCGTGTCGGAGACGGTCAATAGCGCGGATGTAAAACGACTCTAAGCACGAGTTCCAGGGAGGTGGCAGCACAGTGAAGTTGGCGGCTTACTTCATGCTTGTACCGGGTCGAGCCCGTGAAGGCTCGCCCTCGGGACGGCACTTCACATTCGAACATCGAAGAGTTCGGATCTTCCACTACTAGGAACTGTTAACCATTTCTCTGCTAGTGTTTAATTTAAATGTGTAACGTAACGGTTATTAAAATTGATTGTATTTAAAGTGATTGTATTTAAAATGACTGTATTGTAAAACTGACATGATTAAAAGAGCAACTATGGAGTTTCTTGCCGGTTCTTCTCTGTAGATACTGCTTTCCGAATCGGTGGTAAATAAAGAAATGATTGAGTTTGAGGTGTTTCTTTGCTCGATTACCCAACGCAACGCCCACAGCTTGAAAATAGATTCACAATCTACACCTTGCTCCGACATCAGAATTGGGATCAAATCGAGCAAATGAGAAAACACGTGGCGATAACCTCGATACGATATACGATAACCTGATTAAAAGTCAAAGCGCCGCAACCACGTGGCACTTCGATCCAGTTTCAACGGGAAGAAGCATCCTACAGATCTACGAGCATACGTGTCACTGAGCAGCCGGAGACAAAGGGAGAGCTCGTTATGTGCGGGCAGGGTGGCAACTTCGCCTCGCGCTGCACGGATGACACTGCCGCTCGCATCACCTAAGCTCGCATCGCTAATACATATTATAAAGGCGAAAGTTTGTAAGGATGTATGGATGTATAGATGTATGGATGTATGGATGTATGGATGTTTGTTACTCTTTCACGTAAAAACTACTGAACCGATTACAATGAAATTTAGCACACATATAGAGGGTAACTTGGATTAACACATAGGATAGTTTTTATCCCGGAAATCCCACGGGAGCGGGAACTGTGCGGGTTTTCCTTTGCAAACGCGGGCGAAGCCGCGGGCGGAAATCTAGTACTATTATATAGGCGAAAGTTTGTATGGATGTATGGATGTTTGTTACTCTTTCACGTAAAAACTACTGAACCGATTACAATGAAATTTAGCACACATATAGAGGGTAACTTGGATTAACACATAGGATAGGTTTTATCCCGGAAATCCCACGGGAACGGGAACTATGCGGGTTTTCCTTTGAAAACGCAGGTGAAGCCGCGGGCGGAAATCTAGTATACCAATAAAATAACCATTGTGACCATATTTAACCATATTTACAATTATGTATATGTAATGAAGTAACATTTAGTAAACTACTTATATGCTTTTAAAATTCCGTAAAATTATCATAATTATATAAACTTCGGAGATCATAATTATATCTCTGGACTACTGGGTTTTTCTACTGCATTTATCACATGATTACTTTAAATTCAAGTTGGTAAATATTTAGTTGAGAATAAGCTTTCACCACTTTTTGAGTGTTTTCTGCGGTTCAGTTACGAATTATTCGTTTTAAACTTTTTAAGATGTTATTTTTGTGCTGTTGTCACATTTGTTTGTCAATGATCATAACAACAAAATAAAACTGCTGTTAACATTTGAGCAAGCTGCACAGGCTAGCACAATGATAGATTTGGGAGGTATAGTTCAGTAGAGTTCTAGTTGAGTAGGGTTGTAGCATGTCGAAAACTGCTATCTTTTGATCGACTGTTATAACTTTTCAAAGCTTAACGGGACGATGGTATGCGATATGAATTTCAAAGGTCTTGATAGATAGACTGATAGACTTACGGACAACTAAGTGATCATAAGGATTTAGTTTTTCAGTTTTGTGGTTTAAAAGCCTAAAAATTAAATATCAGAGTTTAATTGTAAAAATTTGTCAGGATTGGCCGAAGAGCATGTACTGTGCGAGATGTTTTCTGTGTTACAGCACCCACAAACACGAGGACGTGTTCAGCGCAGGATGGCCGTGTCGGAGACGGTCAATAGCGCGGATGTAAAACGACTCTAAGCACGAGTTCCAGGGAGGTGGCAGCACAGTGAAGTTGGCGGCTTACTTCATGCTTGTACCGGGTCGAGCCCGTGAAGGCTCGCCCTCGGGACGGCACTTCACATTCGAACATCGAAGAGTTCGGATCTTCCACTACTAGGAACTGTTAACCATTTCTCTGCTAGTGTTTAATTTAAATGTGTAACGTAACGGTTATTAAAATTGATTGTATTTAAAGTGATTGTATTTAAAATGACTGTATTGTAAAACTGACATGATTAAAAGAGCAACTATGGAGTTTCTTGCCGGTTCTTCTCTGTAGATACTGCTTTCCGAATCGGTGGTAAATAAAGAAATGATTGAGTTTGAGGTGTTTCTTTGCTCGATTACCCAACGCAACGCCCACAGCTTGAAAATAGATTCACAATCTACACCTTGCTCCGACATCAGAATTGGGATCAAATCGAGCAAATGAGAAAACACGTGGCGATAACCTCGATACGATATACGATAACCTGATTAAAAGTCAAAGCGCCGCAACCACGTGGCACTTCGATCCAGTTTCAACGGGAAGAAGCATCCTACAGATCTACGAGCATACGTGTCACTGAGCAGCCGGAGACAAAGGGAGAGCTCGTTATGTGCGGGCAGGGTGGCAACTTCGCCTCGCGCTGCACGGATGACACTGCCGCTCGCATCACCGCGTCGGAAGCCGTATCATCGAGAGCAGCGCCGTGTCATCATGTCGTGCACCGTGCCATTGCGTCGAGCGTCCGGCTTCGAGCATCATGCGTCGATCGTCGAGCATCATGCGTCGAGCATCATGCGTCGAGCGTCGAGCGTCATGCGTGGCGCCATGTGGTGCTGCATCCATACTGTGCGCCGCGGCACCAAGCTGGGCTCCGCGACACCACGCCAGGCGTTGCGCATCCACGCCAGGCACCGCAATATCACGCCGGGCGTCGCGCTACCATCACTACCATCAACACGTCGAGCCTGAGATCACCGGAACCAGAGCGACGTGTCGACGTGTCGTGCAACTATCCTTCAATCTCATACAAAACCGGTCAGTAGATAACATTCCACTTTGAGTGTACAGTAAGATAAAGAAAGTAGGTTTTCAAAATGTAGTTAACTTCAAGTAACTTATTCGAAAGAAAAAGAAATTTATTGCCAAAAACATTAGTTACAAAATTTATTTTAAATTAATTGAGGAAAATGGTCACAGCCGCGGCAAAATGCTGCACAACAAGTCAATAACTGCGTTAAAAACAACCGACTTCAAACTTGCACTTGCAACATTTACAAATACAGACAAAAATGCTCATAAAATAAAACTACGGGGCCTATCCGAATAAAATTTTTATGGGACCAATTCGACACCATCCCGCATCGAACAAAAAAAGAATCACGTAAATCGGTTCAGAAACCTCTGAGTAATCGGTGTACATACATAAAAAAAAAAAAAAAAACATACCGGCCGAATTGATAACCTCCTCCTTTTTTTTGAAGTCGGTTAAAAACAGTGCTGATTTACAGGTTGTACCGAATGTAACGATTAGATTTTGTTAAAAGTTGTAGCCTACAGACCAGTGTATAGTTAAATCGTATTGCATTACATTTAACTCAACTTATTTACGCAGTGTTGTTGTTATTAGGTCGTGCGATATTGCTTTACGGTTTTGTAGTTAGTTAAAACTTATTCCATTACATTCAGCCCATCTTAGTTACGCAGTGATAAATTAACAGTACCTATTTCACTTATTCAGGGACGGGTTCACTTTAGTAGGTAATTCACGTAATTTTAAAAAATACTTTGTGGCGTAAGCACTGCCAAACTGATGCGAAATGGGATTTTGAAAGTTTATGTTATGAAATTGTTCTATGAGAAAAATCTTTTGAAACATTTGTCTTATTGGCAGTACATTACAATAGCTAAATAGTTCGAGAGGTTTATCTTTAAACTTGTTTTTAATATTAATAGGTACAATTTTTTTTATTAGTCTTAGTTGTAAATTTGTGATTCTATCAATGTAAGTATTAAATGTACGTCCATAACTTGTGATACCGTATTGTATTATTGATTCTGCCAATGATCTATAGATACCGAGAAGAATTTTGTATGGTACTTTATTTCTGATGATATATAATTTTGAGAGTATGGCCCTAAGTTTATCACACAGATGGTCTATATGATGGTTCCAATTAAATCTGTTATCAACAATCAGTCCTAAGTAAGTATAATAAGGCACTTGGTCCACACATTCACACGAGCAGTCCGGGTTATAATATGTAGCTTTGTGAAGACATACGTGATTGTGTGCCGTGATTTTAAAATTATTAAAGTTTTTCAAATGACTCGAGTGTACATGTACTATTTTTGTTTTCTTAACATTTATGACAAGACCCGCATCGTGCGACCACATTAGGATACGCGTAAAATCTTCCTGTAACTGTTGAGCTGCAGTATTAATATTTTTGTCTGAGGCTATTAGACAGGTGTCATCAGCATATTGATAGATAGAACAGTGGTTGATGACATGTTCCATATCATTTACATACGCCAAGTACAATAAAGGTCCTAACACCGAGCCCTGTGCTGTACCCTCGGTGATGGTCATTTCATTGCTCATTTCATCGCCTACTTTAACACGAAATTTTCTATTAGCAAGATAATCTTTAAACCATCCCAGAAGAGGTCCACGGATACCGGAGTTGTCTAGTTTGTGTATAAGAGTGTCATGCCTGAGTGTATCGAATGCCCTACTATAATCGATAAATAATAGCAGTACATGTTTTTTGTTATCGAGACATGAGTTTACTTCATCTGTAAATTTTGACAAAAGTTGTGAAGTTGACTTACACGGTTGAAATCCAAATTGAGAGACAGATAAAATTTTATTTTCGGCATAGAAATTCTGCATTTGTTCGGCTATAAATTTTTCCACGATTTTGTCTAATACCGGAAGAATGGTAATCGGGCGATAATTTTCATACTCACTTCGCGTACCCTTTTTGTGAATAGGTCGGATTATTCCAGTTTTTAACTCTAAAGGATATTTAGCATTAACAATAGATGCATTAATAAATTTAACTATAATATCTACGATTTTAGTGCATATATTTTTTATGTCAATACATCGAATGTTGTCGAATGCGGGAGCTTTATTGATATTAAGTTTTTTAATTATATTACATACTTTATCTCTGTTAGCTTTTTTAAGTAGCATTGATTTATTTTGTGGATAATAATAATCATTTTCACATAATAGACGCTTATTGCATTTAGGAATGATTTTTTTAATACTATAATAAAATTCTTGTGCAAAATTATTAGCAATTGTTTTAATGTCTATGTTATTTTTATGAAATGCTTTTAAGATACAGTTGTCTATTGAATTTTTGCAGCGACCTGTTAATGAATTCAAAATTTGCCATAAAGCGTGACTATTGTTGTAGTTTTGATTAATTATTTGATTATGATAGTAATTATTTCTTGATTTTTCTATGAATTTACGCGTTTTATTACGTAATTTATTGTATTTTAATCGAAGTATTTTATTAGTCGGGTCATTTTTCCAGTCAATAAAAGATAAATCTTTTTTTTCACACATAGTTTTTATGGTGCTAGTAATCCAAGGATCTTTGTTTCTTTTACTTGATGTTGAAATTATTTGTTCAAATTGTGATTGATTATAACAATTTTGGATGGTATTTTTTAAGTTATCATATAATTTATATGGACACTCTGTATTCGTAAAATCATCCCAGCTAACATGATCAAGCAAATTATTAAGTTTATTGTTATCTATTTTTCGAATGACTTTAACGTCACCCTGTACATGTGCTAATGATTGTCCAATGCACGACAATACGATCATACGGTGATCAGCCATTGCAGTGCCGAGCGCGCCCGAGTACAGGTCTAACAATTGCGTCCTTACAAAAATGTGATCGATTACGCTACGCGTTATTATTTGGTTTCTTATTTCAATTCTTGTATAATCGGTTATAACACTTGTTAGACCGCACTCGGCCATGCTATTTATGTAAAAATCTTGAATGTTACCCTTTATTTTTATATCTATGTTCATGTCTCCTAAAACAAAAATATCTAAGTGTTTAAAAGGTTTACTAGATAAAAGATCCTTTATCTCCCTTACGAACAAGTATTTACTTTCGTTGGGTGGCCTATATATTGCACAAATTGTTGCAACGTATTTGTGATTAGTCGTTAAATGACCTATGATTGATTCACAGTGATTTAAAGTGTGATGTTTGAATGTAAATACGTGAACGTTCCGTATGTATATTATAATACCGGCACCTTTTTTATTCTTACGTAACTTTTTGTGCATTATATAGCCATTTACATTGAACATATTTGCGATATTATCTTTAATGTTTACTTCAGTTAATATGAGAATATCTATTGGTGAACATGAACTGTTTATTAATTCTAAAACATAACAAAAATTTTTAATTAGTGATCTTACATTTATATGGACTAAATTTAACTTAAATTGAGATTTCGCTAACGATGGAACATTTTTACAAAATGAGTTATATGTACTACAATTAAAAAGTTCTAAATTATTGCTTGGGATATTCGACTGAACTATGGTGACCTACATAAAATACTATATCTATTACCGCCGATGATGTGCTGGTGCTGCCTGGTTGAGGAGATTTTCAATGTCTGTTTCGCTTCTGATCACAATAGGTTTATTATTCTCTGATTTACGGATTAATATATTCCCATTCTGGAACCACACATATTTATAATTTGGTGTTAATTTTTGCTTAGCTTGCCACAGCAGGGTTTTATTCGCTTTAGTTAGGGCTTTGCGTACTATCACTTTGGTTTTAGCTGCTGGTACTGCTTCATCACATACCACCTGTCCCACAAGTACCTCTCTGCGTCTGGAAGCACGTACCCACATATTACATAATTCCTCCTGTTTGAACTCCAGTTGAATACATCCATCCTGTCCGTTTCTTCCTTCCAGGCGCTTCACGTTGGAGATTCCTTCTTTGGTTAGATTTAGGTTATCAGCTAACTTGTTACATAAGTCATTAAGGTCTTCATTAGGACGAGACGGAATGTTGGCAACTTCTATGACGGTATCCAGACGCTGCTGTTCCATATAGCGCACGTGTTGTTTTAATGCATTTATTTCTAGATCGAGGTGTGAATATGTGCGTGTACTACGCACGAAATGAAACTTCTTTATGACCTTATTTTTTCAAAAAAAATAATTTACTATATGCAACTTTACAGAAATATGTCGAATCACGCGTGATAGGGATAAGAAAAAAAATGGTGCGTAACGGAAAAATGTCACGCTAAATTTTTTTTCAACCCCGATAAAGAAGTTTCACTTCAAAAACCTTCAGAAAACCTGGATGGGTTTTTCTTTTCTCTATGCAATTAAACAGACATTATCTGACGATAGTATGTAAACTGTAAAGGCGCTATTAACCTTAAGATTATTTTCAACAGTCTTAAATCTTAATATCTTTACATTGAACGGACCCAAACGTCGATGAGATAGTTAAAATAATTTTAAAGCAATCAAGTTACGTACTCAAACTAAATCTAGACCCGTATTCCAATCATAACATTTATCTTAGGCCAGCTGTTTATTTGAACACGCTAATTATCTGCGACATTGTATTATGAACTGCCTAAATAAGGACCTAATAAATTCTCCCAAGTAAAAATTCAAAACTAAATGCCTCGATTTACCTTTTATTCGATCAAAGTAAATCTGTAACATTTCATAAAACTTCATATCGTAAAACTGTATACTGTGAATTGTTCACAACTTTATTTTAAGAAATTACCTCAAATATCACCTTAAATAAAACCTACGAAAAGTTTTTTTTTTAAACCTCTAATGCACTAGTTAAGGCATTACTTTTCGTTTTTAATCGAATAGCAATAAGGCTGTCTTTGTGTAGCAATTAATTGTTATTTGTCAAGGGTTATAGCCTAAATAAAAACTAACGCAGGTAGTTTAAGAAATTAATGCGGGTAGTCAAGAAACTAACGCGGGTAGTTAAGAAACTAATTTGAAAGTAATTCGCATACTGTTTTTGTTCTGATACACGGACAAGTGAATGTTTATTGTTTACGTTCGATTGAAGGATCTGGATGCAGTGTACCAATTAATGTGCTTTCTTTGTTAGTGTTAGCTCACAAAATAACAAACATTAAAGCAATTCGTTACTTAATTTATCTTGATGGCAGTGCTTACGCCACAAAGTATTTTTTAAAATTACGTGAATTACCTACTAAAGTGAACCCGTCCCTGAATAAGTGAAATAGGTACTGTTAATTTATCACTGCGTAACTAAGATGGGCTGAATGTAATGGAATAAGTTTTAACTAACTACAAAACCGTAAAGCAATATCGCACGACCTAATAACAACAACACTGCGTAAATAAGTTGAGTTAAATGTAATGCAATACGATTTAACTATACACTGGTCTGTAGGCTACAACTTTTAACAAAATCTAATCGTTACATTCGGTACAACCTGTAAATCAGCACTGTTTTTAACCGACTTCAAAAAAAAGGAGGAGGTTATCAATTCGGCCGGTATGTTTTTTTTTTTTTTTATGTATGTACACCGATTACTCAGAGGTTTCTGAACCGATTTACGTGATTCTTTTTTTGTTCGATGCGGGATGGTGTCGAATTGGTCCCATAAAAATTTTATTCGGATAGGCCCCGTAGTTTTATTTTATGAGCATTTTTGTCTGTATTTGTAAATGTTGCAAGTGCAAGTTTGAAGTCGGTTGTTTTTAACGCAGTTATTGACTTGTTGTGCAGCATTTTGCCGCGGCTGTGACCATTTTCCTCAATTAATTTAAAATAAATTTTGTAACTAATGTTTTTGGCAATAAATTTCTTTTTCTTTCGAATAAGTTACTTGAAGTTACTACATTTTGAAAACCTACTTTCTTTATCTTACTGTACACTCAAAGTGGAATGTTATCTACTGACCGGTTTTGTATGAGATTGAAGGATAGTTGCACGACACGTCGACACGTCGCTCTGGTTCCGGTGATCTCAGGCTCGACGTGTTGATGGTAGTGATGGTAGCGCGACGCCCGGCGTGATATTGCGGTGCCTGGCGTGGATGCGCAACGCCTGGCGTGGTGTCGCGGAGCCCAGCTTGGTGCCGCGGCGCACAGTATGGATGCAGCACCACATGGCGCCACGCATGACGCTCGACGCTCGACGCATGATGCTCGACGCATGATGCTCGACGATCGACGCATGATGCTCGAAGCCGGACGCTCGACGCAATGGCACGGTGCACGACATGATGACACGGCGCTGCTCTCGATGATACGGCTTCCGACGCGGTGATGCGAGCGGCAGTGTCATCCGTGCAGCGCGAGGCGAAGTTGCCACCCTGCCCGCACATAACGAGCTCTCCCTTTGTCTCCGGCTGCTCAGTGACACGTATGCTCGTAGATCTGTAGGATGCTTCTTCCCGTTGAAACTGGATCGAAGTGCCACGTGGTTGCGGCGCTTTGACTTTTAATCAGGTTATCGTATATCGTATCGAGGTTATCGCCACGTGTTTTCTCATTTGCTCGATTTGATCCCAATTCTGATGTCGGAGCAAGGTGTAGATTGTGAATCTATTTTCAAGCTGTGGGCGTTGCGTTGGGTAATCGAGCAAAGAAACACCTCAAACTCAATCATTTCTTTATTTACCACCGATTCGGAAAGCAGTATCTACAGAGAAGAACCGGCAAGAAACTCCATAGTTGCTCTTTTAATCATGTCAGTTTTACAATACAGTCATTTTAAATACAATCACTTTAAATACAATCAATTTTAATAACCGTTACGTTACACATTTAAATTAAACACTAGCAGAGAAATGGTTAACAGTTCCTAGTAGTGGAAGATCCGAACTCTTCGATGTTCGAATGTGAAGTGCCGTCCCGAGGGCGAGCCTTCACGGGCTCGACCCGGTACAAGCATGAAGTAAGCCGCCAACTTCACTGTGCTGCCACCTCCCTGGAACTCGTGCTTAGAGTCGTTTTACATCCGCGCTATTGACCGTCTCCGACACGGCCATCCTGCGCTGAACACGTCCTCGTGTTTGTGGGTGCTGTAACACAGAAAACATCTCGCACAGTACATGCTCTTCGGCCAATCCTGACAAATTTTTACAATTAAACTCTGATATTTAATTTTTAGGCTTTTAAACCACAAAACTGAAAAACTAAATCCTTATGATCACTTAGTTGTCCGTAAGTCTATCAGTCTATCTATCAAGACCTTTGAAATTCATATCGCATACCATCGTCCCGTTAAGCTTTGAAAAGTTATAACAGTCGATCAAAAGATAGCAGTTTTCGACATGCTACAACCCTACTCAACTAGAACTCTACTGAACTATACCTCCCAAATCTATCATTGTGCTAGCCTGTGCAGCTTGCTCAAATGTTAACAGCAGTTTTATTTTGTTGTTATGATCATTGACAAACAAATGTGACAACAGCACAAAAATAACATCTTAAAAAGTTTAAAACGAATAATTCGTAACTGAACCGCAGAAAACACTCAAAAAGTGGTGAAAGCTTATTCTCAACTAAATATTTACCAACTTGAATTTAAAGTAATCATGTGATAAATGCAGTAGAAAAACCCAGTAGTCCAGAGATATAATTATGATCTCCGAAGTTTATATAATTATGATAATTTTACGGAATTTTAAAAGCATATAAGTAGTTTACTAAATGTTACTTCATTACATATACATAATTGTAAATAAATAGGTCACAATGGTTATTTTATTGGTATACTAGATTTCCGCCCGCGGCTTCGCCTGCGTTTTCAAAGGAAAACCCGCATAGTTCCCGTTCCCGTGGGATTTCCGGGATAAAACCTATCCTATGTGTTAATCCAAGTTACCCTCTATATGTGTGCTAAATTTCATTGTAATCGGTTCAGTAGTTTTTACGTGAAAGAGTAACAAACATCCATACATCCATACAAACTTTCGCCTATATAATAGTACTAGATTTCCGCCCGCGGCTTCGCCCGCGTTTGCAAAGGAAAACCCGCACAGTTCCCGCTCCCGTGGGATTTCCGGGATAAAAACTATCCTATGTGTTAATCCAAGTTACCCTCTATATGTGTGCTAAATTTCATTGTAATCGGTTCAGTAGTTTTTACGTGAAAGAGTAACAAACATCCATACATCCATACATCCATACATCTATACATCCATACATCCTTACAAACTTTCGCCTTTATAATATGTATTAGATTAGATTTATTTGAATGATTTTTTTCCAAGTCACGTTTCACATGATATCTATAGTATTATACTATAGATTGAGTATAAAATGGGATCCAGACAACTTTAATACTAGGACGAAAAACCTTCAATTTTAGTAAATGACGATTATTGTCCTCCGCTGGATTTGGACTTCAAGCAAAGGGAGTGGGTGGCTGAAGATGTTGTCCGGAGTAAAACCGAATATGTTATGGGGTTTTGTTACCCATGTATAATGAAAGTCGTAGATTGTAAAATAAACCTTTAATCGATCTTTCAATAATACAGTACTATGTTGTTAATGCTATACAATGTTTCACCAGTCACCACAATGAGTCTAGTCTGTACAGGTTAGCAGGAGACAATCATTGAGTATTGGTATTAAATACGTATCAACTGCGTATTGCGTTTTGCGTATTAACTATTCTGCCGTCCTTTAACTAGAAAGCCGTTAAGCCCACGAAGTGAGTTTCGAGTAAATGGCAAAAAACACGGAAATCGTTATTTCTTAAAAATTATGACACTTAGAATAATTATTGTGAGATACATCGATCGAAATTTAATTATATTATATATAAATAATAGAATGCATAGAACGTGCATAGAATAAAATAGTAGGTAGCGTTTATTTCCCTCTGAGTAAGTAGTGTGTATTGTGTATCAAAAGTAACATTCAATTATGTATTGTGTTAATTTTATTTATTACGGATTCAACATCAAACAACTCTACGGTAAGTATCAAGGTGCGTATTAACTATAGAGCTATTGCACGCCTCATAAGCGAAGCGTTGAGGTGGGTACTACTGTACTGTCACTTCGCGCAAAACATCTGATTTTTCAAATTTAAAATGTCTTTATGTATCATACATTGCACTTGTAAGATAATACATACACACACATATTAAGAAAAAACACTATTTTTAACGTTCATGATATTTTTGATGTCATTTTTGTTATTTAAACTAGTTAAAAAACAGTTTAAAAAAGTTCTGTCTTGGACGTCCGTGTGTCTGTATGTGCGGATCCTTTTTCTTGTTAACACGATAGCGACCGAAATACTTTACTAATCGAGTCTTTTTTTTTCTCTTACGCTTGAGTATGCTCAGGAATAGAACCCTTTCATTTTTCAGGGTCTGATTCGATGTGGTTTAATTGTTATTAAATAAACAAAAATAATAATTAATAAATATTTATTAAAAAAAAATTATGAGGCGTGCACTTTTGGATTTTCCAAATTATTATTTATTACCTTACCTAATACCTATAGGTATGTTATAGCTAATTGCTGCTGGGCGCTGGCTGCGATTTCGTCCATGTATCTACTGAAAGGTTTCATGACATAATATGAGCACAGGGGAATAAAATAAAAATACCAGTATGTACATCCAAAAATATTTATTTCAATTATTACAAATTATCCTTAATCTAATTTTGAAAATCTAACACTGAATTAGATTCCTTACAATAATATTATTCAAATTAATAACAAAATAACGTATTTTACGGCTAAATTAATATTGAACTAATTATGTAGTTAAAACACGAAAGCGCATTACCTTGTTATACCAAAAATTTTATATGATACAATATTTTCAACTGATATCGAAATGTACGAAAATAGTAATAATGTAATTGAACTGAGAACATAATATTTTAATATTCAGACAAAGCTGTATTGTTTCGATATACGTAGTTTTTATTGTAAACTGCACATAATATTTTCATAGAAAAATACTGTAAAACAACAGATGATGAAATTTTCAAATAATTTGGAAAATCCAAAAGTGCACGCCTCATAATTTTTTTTTAATAAATATTGCACGCCTCATAAGCGAAGCGTTGAGGTGGGTACTACTGTCACTTCGCGCAAAACATCTGATTTTTCAAACTTAAAATGTCTTTATGTATCATACATTGCACTTGTAAGATAATACATACACACACATATTAAGAAAAAACACTATTTTTAACGTTCATGATATTTTTGATGTCATTTTTGTTATTTAAACTAGTTAAAAAACAGTTTAAAAAAGTTCTGTCTTGGACGTCCGTGTGTCTGTATGTGCGGATCCTTTTTCTTGTTAACACGATAGCGACCGAAATACTTTACTAATCGAGTCTTTTTTTTTCTCTTTCGCTTGAAAAAATAGTTAATATAGTTTTTAGAATAGTTTTTACAAAATATGTAATAGGTTTTGTCTGGTGTGACTGATTGATAGACAACACACTGACTATAATGATGGACCTAGGACACATGAGGATTCAAGATTTATTTGGAGGATATTCCTTGAGCTCTATAATGAATGCATTAAGAATAGGGTTTGAAAAACAAAAGTTACCTGTCCTCGGTGTATTAAGAGTAAACCTCTTTGGCTTATTTGGTGTTAACACATTTTGGTCAACACTCTCCGAAACCTGATTTTGTATGACACCATCACCCTCACCACTGCATATAACAATTTCAATGTCATGGTTACTTGATGTAGGCATCAAATCTGCAGCCTTACTTATATCATCAGAAACCCTAGCAAACCCATCACCAATACCGTCACCACTAGCTCCACCATCTCCACTCATGCCACCAATATCAACACCTACTGTTTCCTTATCACCCCCAAATGGCACAGTAAATCCACTGGCAGTACTTCCTAGTAAACCAGAAACTCGGTCCAGTATGTCATCTGGGGGTATATGTATAATCAGCAGGACCACCACCAGTCTAAAAATTCAATGTAGGTAAATAGAATTAATAAGTCATTACATTCTGAAGTCCAATTAAAAACACAACTATGAACGAACACGACTAGCTAACCTTAATTTGGTTCATCCTTATTTTAGTGCTGCGTTTGCGAGAATTCTTTTTTAAATTTTCCCATTTCAAACGCAGCTGCTGAGGTGTCCTGGGACAATTCGTAGCCTGGGCATTGAACCGCTCGGTCAATCTAACCCATTCCTCGTTTTTTAGTTTGTTATTGGTGGCGTTCGTTGTTTTCGTTGTTATGATTTTACTCCCTTCTATTAATTCAAGCAAGAACTTGGATTCCTCTTTTGTAAGAGGCTTGCCTTTTACCTAGAAACAAAAAAATAAGATTTAGGCGCGAAATTGAGCGTAAGTTGGGAGCACAAAAGCGTCACCTTATGAAATAACAAAAAGGTACTTACGATTTCGCAATCCATTATTGATAATGAATAATAGGTAATTAATGACTAACTGTTATAACTTGTTTTACTTATTTATTATTTGTATGTTCGCAATATTTAAACGCATAAACGTTCACAGTTTGATAGCTGTTGTCACTTGCCACAGAACAGACCAATACACATTCCATTTTAGGTAAAGTATTTTTACTTGATATCATATTTTATGTGATAAAATATAATTCCTAGTAAAGTTTTTACACGCTTTCACAAAATTATTTGCTTTTAGTATTTTGGATATTCTTTATAATATTTTAAGACTAGTTTGTTACTATTAAACATTTAGCTAAACGTATTGCATACATCAAACATTGTGCTAGGAACGGAACGGTCAAGAGGGAAAAGATCGCCACTGATCCCGGTATCACAAAAAATTTGGATTGCAGTCATTTGTTATTGGCACGCAGATCGGAGATCAATCGAGCAACACGCAGTAATCCAGGATTGGTCATAATCTTGGATAGGAGATACATTATTAATTTCGGGCGTAAATCTTTTACCGCCAAAAGTTTAAGTATATATGTTAAATAAACATGTTTTTATTTGTCGTATTGGGCTGGAGGACGCGGAGGGCACTTTGGAGTATGATTGCGCTCCACAAATATTGCGTTTTCAAATTGAACAGTTTTAACGGGCTTAGATTTTAGTGTACGATTACTAATTAATTTAATGGATCACGCGGGAGTTGAACGGCGACGAGCGTTGCCGCCACGTCACCACTCTGCACGCTTGGAACGAAACACCGTACGCGAGCCAATTGCAAAATCGACCGCGCACCGCTTCCGCCCAACCGAGTAAGTAATGAAACAATGAAAGTAGTGGTTTTTTAATTTCTATCATGCAAAATTCGAGAATTTATATTATTTCACCCATACAAATATGAAATTTTGACGTGTTTCATATCGAACTTTCATGGGAACAGTGAAATTTTGTCCGAGTGAATTTTAAACTTGGCGCGTTTATTGAACATAAAGTCACACTTCAGGTATTTAAAAATATAAATAAACAACGCATAAATTATAATTGTTGACAATCATTTTAATCGTATACAAAATCAAAATGTTTACCTTCTCAAAATTCCTTTAAGTGCACTACACCACTAAGTTGGTTTAATATTTTTTCAAAGCTAGCTATCTTATAGGTTATGTGCGATCCATAAGGCTCACGGTGGAACTGTGCTTGACGAAGAAAACCACAAATTTTTATAGACGCATACATAGATATACACTCAATATCTTATCAGAATAAATCGTGTAACTGAATACTTGCTTGCTTACCCTTATCAATTCTCGAACTTTTTAACAATTATCCAATTGAAACGGAAGCTTGTGATAAACATGACGAACATCTTAAATCATCATATTATGTATAACCAATGTATATTTGTATAACCAGTGTAATATGTATGTACATACTCGTCACGATGAGACCGATGTCGAGTCTATTAAATCATTCGTTGCGTATCGTCCTTGCAGACAAATACGGACCATTTTCAGGCTGATCGTGCGGGGTGAGGTAAGTGTTTAATTTTGGCGGGAGGTGGAGAGTGTCCGTTCTGTAGCGTTTAGCTACTATTATGTATTCTGTGACATAATATAGCAGGAAAGCAGTTACCATGTTCTTGTTTGAGGATAGATTTTCTATTTATGAAGGAAATTGCATGTAATGATATGAATAGAAAATATTTAAATTAATATAATATAATGCAGTCTTAATTACCAGGAACAGATCTTTGTTACTGCAATGTGAGATAAACAATGTTATATTTAAATAATCTATACTAATATTATAAAACTGAAGAGTTTGTTTGAACGCGCTAATCTCGGAAACTACTGGTCCGATTTGAAAAATTATTTCGGTGTTAGATAGCTCATTTATCGAGGAAGGCTATAGGTTATATATCATCACTCTACGACCAACAGGAGTGGAGTCACGGCCACGGGGCTGAAACCGCGTGGAGCAGCTAGTACTGAAATAATTAATATTTTTTATTGTCGAAGTTATCGCTCGCAACAATGAGCGCTAGGCTTGTGCCTAATGAAGTCCTGGCATTCCTGCAGTATCAGCTGGATGTCATGGATGAAGTTAGCATAGAGCAAATTTGCACGAGCAATTTTACGGAAGGAGAGATACGTGACGCCAAATCACTACTCTTTTTGCCATTGAATATGGCCGACCAGATGCCGTCTCGCAGGAGGGACGAGAAGGGAGAGAGGAGTCTACGGGACATCATCAAGGTGTTCAAGAAGACCGATCCGGACGACGTGCCGACTTTCGTGGCGAAGGATTTGCGTAAGCTGCCTCCCGTCACATTCGACCACGTCGACGTCACCCGCCTTCTTAAGGACATCACTTCATTAAGGACGGCCCTAAAGGAGATGGAGTTTAAATTTGGAGCTTCCCAATCCACCATCAACGATCTGCGTAATGAGGTCGTCGCCCTGCGCGATTCAATTTCATTATGTAGGTCAGCGGAGGTTTCAAATGTGAACACGCGTCGTGGAGCGCAACGTGAGACTTTTGAGTCAGCGAATTTGACGACGCCGCCGGCCGTCGACCGCGTCACGCCGCGCCCCGCCTGACCCGCGCCTCCCCCGGAGAGCCCGCCTCGTGTAGCCAACCCGACACCGGCTGGCTACGCGGCCGCTGCCGCCAAGCCTCCCGTAAAGCGGCAAGAAATCACCCGAGATGGAGATCCCGTTAAGCACAGGGACTCCCCGCGCCGTGCGGCACCCTTGTCGAGCGTGAATAGACATCCACTCGATGAGGAGGGCTTTACAAAGGTAGAGAAAAGGAAGAAGAAAAAGAAGCCCTCCTCCAACAAGTGTGGTACCGCCCCGACCGGTAACAACCACCTGCTGCGGCCCGCCATACCGACGACGCAGCTGTACGTGTCCCGCCTGCACCACTCCACCCAAGCTTCTGATGTAGTGGAGTATGTGCGGGTGAAGACCAAGTTTATCGTGAGGGTCCAGCGCCTGGAGCCGCGCAATAATTTGAACTTTAATTCATTTGTTGTGCGTGTACCGAGCGAGCAGCTGTCGACCTTCATGAGCGAGGAGTTCTGGCCCCGTGGTGTCGTGTTCCGGCGGTTTCGCGGGCGGCTTCGCAACACCCAGCCGAAGCCCATTCAGCGCAATATGACACTGCCAGTGCCGTGAATTGTGTATAGTGTAGTGCTTAATAGTTTTAGTTATAAAATATTATATGTATGTTAGTCTGTAAGGTATTTATTCTATGGGTCTGTACAATTTATTGTCTGTTACCTGAAATAAATGTTATAAATAAAAAAAAATAAATAAATAAATATCCCTTGAGGCAGACTGATAGTCTTTCTTCAGCGGAAATAGCCAATCTATAATTGGTATTTTGTTTTCGAATATGTGGCCTGAGAATTTCCAACAAACTTTCAAATTTGTCCTAAGGAGCGCTGGTGCAGTGAACTCCCATAAATAATTATAGTATAAAGTTATACCTGCTCATTCATTTATTAATTGATATCACTATTTAAAATCTATCGTAAAAACTCCAATATTAATATGAATAAAATTTGAAACCTTATAAATAAAAATACATCATTAAGTACATACACAGTACACTCTTGTTCATTTCTTATGTAACGCGCGAAACGGAGCTTACGGAGCGCTCTCGATTGCGCTCCTATGAAACAAGATTCAGTACATTGCCCAAATACGAAATCCAATAAGAGTGAAAGAGAAATTTCGCAACAGTCCTGCACGTGAAACAAAAGATTTACTATGGAAAAATAGCAATTTTTGGAGCGCCGCTCACACGCGACGTTGCCGACGCGACGCGGCCGCATCGCATGACAGCAGCAATTGCGCGCGACGTTGCACTCCTATATTAGAAACAAACACTATGAGTACGCTCGATAATCATTGAATTTGTTTTGAAATAGCCTGTACTTTATAATTTTTAGTGTTTAAATATTTTATAATGTGGTGCTCATTATTTTTTTGTAATAAATTATCCCGCTTACGCTATTGTATTTTCGTTGTTTTATTTCAAGTGAACACCCATACAATTTTGTCACGAGCCGCCTCTGGTCATAATGAATTTAATCTTTCCCTCGAGTGGGCTCGAGAAGGCGTGCGGATTCCCGCGACTGCTCGAGAAGTCGCTGGAATGCTCGAGAAGTCGTGGGTCTCCGTGACTCCGCGCTTCACTGCCCTTCGCCGCTCTTTCGGTGTGAGTTGACCCTTAAGCTATAAATTGATAAGAAGCTCGCTTCTCCTTAGATAGCAAATGATTGGAATATACTCACCAAAATTTTGCGTTATATACTTAGCCACACAACTACTATTTTAATTTCACTTAAACGAAACACAATGAAAAGTTTATAAAGTATTATTGAGGGTAATTTAAAAGTGTTATGAACTAATTCGTTTGAAGAGTCAAACTGCCATTTTCAGAAAGCAAACGGTTAAGGACGCGTGAGAATCACTATCCCACTTCTGAATTTAGGAACAAATATAATCAAAACTCGTTAATTTAATTTAACATTAAGTAATATCATTTACAAAATAATGAAATAATTTCACACTATTTTTTTAAACTCACTTTAACTAACTTAATTGTAATTAAAAAAAACTTATATAATGCAAAGGAAAATAATAAGGCAGTTGACTCCACAAACGGGCAGAGTTGTAGTGTGTCAATTGACTCGCGGCGAATGCCGCGCGCCACGAATGAGCGCGCCAGCGCTTTTATTTGCAATCCGCCACCACTTCGTGAGGGTACGTTTTCAGGAAACTATGAACTTCAGGATTTTTTTAACGTCATACTTAGGTAAGTAAGTACACATAAATAAGTCCTGTGTACTCGGTCAAAAAGGTCTGAGTACATTTTTTCCCTCAGTTGTAAAGGGCTAAGCGACAAAACGGCCTGTCGTGTGCCAAACGTGTCACTTAACGCAAACAAGATGGCGCCACTTTCATAACAAAAAGTTTAAATGCCACTATAGGATTTTTTTATACTATTCTTATATATTGTACAGGTAAATACAGTAGGTCGGGTCGTTTTTTTTTTTCTCTGAATTATGAAATTTTAAAAATTGCGATTGCGATTCCAGATGTAAATAAGTACATCCTGCAATCATGCCGCCGCCGAGCGTGCCGCCGCTGCCGCAGCGACGTGCGACTCGTCCGCGCGCACTGGGCCGCAGGGTCTATAGCCGGTCGGTTGCCGCACTTGAAATGGGCCTGGACGCCATTGCCGCTTCCGGCCAGGCCGCAATTGTGGCCCGTTCAACGGCAGCTGGCCGGCTCCCTGTGTTGGTGTCGGAACCCCAGTCAGGAGCCGGCGATGAATCGTTCCTGGCGAGTCCACTGACGTTGTCGCCGGCCCAATCCACCGAATCCGTATCCTCAATTGCTCGTCAACAGGCCCCGGCATTCGCCGCCACGCCAACGCCGGGCACTTTAAAACGCGCCGCACAGGCACCTCTACCACGTACTCCGCGCTTTCCCGCCCCCTTACCGGGTATTCCCGTGGGACGCTTTCCCTCCCCTCCCCATAGAGTAGGAGAGAAAACTCTCACAGCGTCCCCGCCTCCTCCTCTGAACATGCCGACGATGTCACCGGGCTCTCCTATGGAGACCGGGACAACCGGCCCAACATACGCGGCCATGGTCGCGTCTCCAAAATCTCCTGTGCCCATACCCTCCACCTCCTCCGCTGCCGTTGCGCCCGCCCCAACTAACAAGACTGTGACTGCGACCGACACTGTTGCTCCCGCCGGCACTGCAAGCACCGCGCCTCCCACCAAACAGCCCAACCGCTACCCTCCGCTCATCGTAGAGACGCTGCCCGACTGGCCAACTCACTTCAAAGAATTAAAGAAGGTCCTCGGGCACACCCCGAACGGACGTCCGTTTGGTAAGGGCGTCCGATTCATGCCAAAGACGGACCAGGAGTTCCGTGTCATCCAGCGCTATCTTACGCAGCTGGAGAGCAACACCGGAATCTCCTGGTTCTGCTACTCGCTACCCGCTGAAAGAAGCGTGAAAGTAGCGATCCGCGGCCTGCCGGCTAACACAGAACCGGCACTTGTGGAGGCAGAGCTGCGCGAGCTCGGGTTCACCCCGGAGCACGTGCGCGCAATCCCAGCTCGCCCGGGTAGGCCGGGCTGTTTGATGTTCGCGCAATTGCAGCGGACTCCGGACCTCATCCCAGGCATTTACGAGGTCAGCGAACTGCTCTGTATGCCTGGGATCATTATCGAGGCATGGCGCGGCAGGAAGGGGCCCGCGCAATGCCATCGCTGCCAACAATTTAGGCACTCCTCCCAAAACTGCCACAGGCCATTAGCCTGTGTGCGGTGTGGTGGGAACCACCCGGCGAAGGAGTGCCAACGTCCGCGTGAGGAACCACCGACGTGCGCCAACTGTGGCGGCGCCCACACGGCCAATAATGCGAATTGTCCGGTCTACCGCAAGGAGATGCGCAACCGCAGGGCCGGCACTATCGCCCGCACTGCTACAAGTGCGCGCGCTCGCAGCTGAAGTCGACGCACCTGGCTCGCTCATGGCTGCTGCCAACCAGCCAGGACCGACAGGTAAACGCCGCCGTAGGCGTGGCAAGCGCACCCGCACCCAACCGCGGCAAGCAGCACCGCCAGTTGCGAAGCCCACCGCGCCGCTCAATGCACCACCTGCACCAGCCACTGTACCGCCTGTTGCATCTACCGCCAGGCCGCGCCCTGCACCGCAAGTCGCGCCGCAGCCAACCAAGACGTCCAAGCCCACCGTGGTCGCTGCCCCCGCACGGGGGACGAAGGCGAAGCGAGTGATGCCGCTGGACCCTCGATTGACTAAGGTCATCAGCACCCTTAATCAGGTACTGGTGGCCATCCAGGAACAGCGTGACCCAATACCGCTGATCCTGGGCTGTATCGCGGAGCTCTGCGCCTCTTATGGCTGAGCTTCGCATTGCTTTTTGGAACGCCGACGGGCTCTCAGCGCAAAAAGCCCGTCTCTTCAAAACCCTGCTCTCCCAGCGTCAAGTGGACATCGGCCTGGTTAACGAGACGCACCTCAGACCAGTAGACAAGTTGAAGGTTTCCGGATACTATGTCTACCGGGAGGACCACACCTCGCCAATCGGGACTGCTTATAGGGGATTAGTAGTCCTGGTCCGTCGGAATCTCATCCACCAACTGCTGCCAGTACCTCAGTTGCAATCGTCGTACGCCCTCGGCGTAGAAATCTGTGTAGATCGCCAGCCCATCCGTGTGTTCGCCTTTTACAAGCCGCCGCAGAATCGACTCGCAGTGGCTGATGTCCGAACTTTGCTGGACTCGCCGCTGCCCACGATCCTCGCTGGCGACTTCAATGCGAAACACACGGCGTGGAACTCCAACACCGTAAGCCCGGACGGCAGACGCCTCCTGGACGACGCAGACCGCCACGGCTACGAAGTGCTAGGACCAGAGGTCCCAACGCACTACCCGTACTGTGCAGCACACACTCCGGACGTCATCGACATAGCAGTTGCTCGTGGCCTCGTCGCCGCACCGTCGCTTGACGTCCTGGATGACCACCTCATTTCCGACCACCAAGCCGTCCTCATGACGCTGACACTGACTCCTATGACAACATCACTGCCTTCTCCGAAACATCGCCAGGACTGGAGAATCTTCGCCGTACACATGGCTGAACATTCTCCGTCCTTTAGAGTCGAGAGCCCTGCAGACGTCGACCGACTCGCCACGGACTTCAGCGCAGTCTTGTCCAACGCGCTTCGCGAGTCCAGACTCGACGCTGCATCCACTCGCAAGAAACCCCAGCTCCCTGCCTACATACAAGCGATGTTAGAGGAGAAGAGGAAGCTGCGAAGATTATGGCAAAACCTGCGATGCCCGACCATGAAGACGCGGCTGAACGCTCTGGCAGCCAAGATTTCAGACGCACTGGAAACGGTAGCAGTCGAATCTTGGCACACCGCCATCGAGCGAGCCGGCGATGACTGGTCCGGCATGCACCGCCTTTGCCGCCAGCTCTCCAGGAAGCCCTCTCCGATTAGACCCCTCATGGCCGGTGACGGAACCCCACGTTACCGCGCCGAGGATCGAGCGGAGATTTTTGCAGACTTCCTGGAGACGCAGTTTACGCCTAACCGGACTGCGAATGTGCAGCACGTAGAGACTATCGAGCGACATGTGATGGACTACTTAGAATTGCCGATACCGCCGACAGAAGATCCCGTCGTGTTCTCCCCTGGTCGAGTCCAAAGGATGATTCGACGAACTAAACTGGGCAAAGCCCCCGGTCCCGACCGAGTCACCAACGAAGCGCTGCGTCACCTACCCCCGCGAGCCATCGCGACGCTGACGCGGCTCTTCAATGGAATCCTCCGTACCGGGCACTTTCCATCCCCGTGGAAGCTCGGCCGAGTCATCCTGATTCCCAAGCAAGGCAAGAACATCATGCTGCCTGAGAGCTATCGCCCCATCACTCTTCTGTCCTCTATCTCGAAAGTCTTTGAGAAACTACTGCTGCTGCATATTACGCCCCACCTTCAGCCACGCGACGAACAGTTCGGTTTCCGCGCCGAACACTCCACCACTTTACAAGTGACGAGAGTACTGCACCACCTCGCTACCGCCTATAACAAGCGAGAACAATCAGTTGCAGTATTCCTTGATATGGAGAAGGCGTTCGATCGCGTTTGGCACACCGGACTCATCTACAAGCTGTCCACGTCCACTACTCCACGTCGAGTAGTTAAGACTGTGGCCACCTTCCTGCAAGACAGGCGTTTTCAAGTGGCGGTTGAAGATGCTTTGTCCTCAGAGCGCCCCATCCGAGCCGGTGTGCCCCAGGGAAGCTGCCTGTCGCCCGTCTGCTATAGCAGATACACGGACGACATTCCAGTCGCTGGCGGAGCCATTTTAGCGTTGTATGCCGACGACGCTGCGTTCATTACCACCTCGCTGAACGCCAAGCACGCATCGGTAAAGATGCAGCGAGCACTGGATGCACTTCCCTCATGGCTGGAGGACTGGAGACTCAAGGTCAACGTGAGTAAAACTCAGGCGATTTCCATCGGGCGGGCGCGCCTTTTGCCGCCCCCGGTGTCTCTCATGGGCGAGAACGTCGAATGGTCACCGACGGCCAAGTACCTTGGTGTGACCATTGACAAGACACTCTCGATGCGGCCCCATGTGAAAAACGTGGTCGCCCAGACGCGAGCTGTGCGGAATATACTCCGCCCCATGCTGGCGTCTCACCTGCCTCTCCGTACGAAGCTGTGCATATACAAGGCGTACATTCGCACGCGACTTACCTACGCGGCCCCTGCGTGGTTCGCGCTGACCAACGAGACGGACCGCAAGTCTCTGCGAGCGCAGCAGTCGCTAGCGCTCCGCACCATCTCCGGAGCACCACGCTTCGTACGGAATCAGGTCATCTCCAGGGACCTGCGCATGGAGAGCCTGGACGACTTCGTTCGCCGCCTGAGTTCCTCAATGTTCGCGCGCGCCGACGGAGCGCGATCCCAGCATTTGCACGGCATCGCGCCATACCATCGACGACCGCCGGACAAAAGAGGCCTACCACGTGACCTAATCTCCTAGGACACGACCGCTTCCTCGCCGCTGGCTGACGGGCGCTCACCGGCACACTGCCGGCGAGCTCGACCTCGCTGAGCGGCGGGTGAAGCACACACGGACATTCCCCCCTGCAGCAGGCGCAGATCGCTCGCGATACCCCGCGGACTCGATCGCACTGCAGCAGGATTCCTCCCGGACATGACACCTTGGACCATCCGGTCCCACCCAGTGCCCCGCCTGTAGTAGCAGGCGGCGTTGCTATCACTGAAAGGGGCCATCGCCCCGAACAGTTACCCCGAAGCCTGTGAAGGCTTGCGTGGAAGACCCGAGTTGGCAGTAGGTCGGGTTCGTTTGCCCTCACCGTCTGAGCACATGCTACTAAATTACTATTTGTTCAGCTGTTTCGATGTTTTGACAGAATCCATACTACTCTAATGCAATGCATAAAAACAATGCATTTTGATGTTTATTCGATTGAAGACCCAAAATTGATATATCGTCAAGTTACATGGTTGGCAATTGTTTTTCACGGTTGACTATTAGTAATTCTTTTATGATCTAGACACGCGGCAGCGTGTCAAGCCGAGTTCAAGCGAAGAGAACTGGCGAGCAGCAGCCGTGTGTATATTTACACGACGAACCATTTGGAGCCACTTTTCACCCCCTTATAACTCGAAAACTATTTAACTTAAACAAACCAAATTTGGTACATATAATGAGGACCCCAACATAAACAAGAACCTTAAATTTCATAAATACAGATAAAACAGTTGCGTAGATATTAATATCCAAAAATCGCAATTTTTAAGACTGACTGACTCATAGATATATACAAAACCTAACCCACTTCCAGATGACCTAGAAAGTTTCAATTTTGTAATCAACTAGGTAATAGTGTGTGTACAAAGTAAAAAATCAGAAAATACTGAATTTAATTTTTTTTTCAATGACATTAATTTTGTTTGTATGGAAAAATGGAAAAGTTTATAAAAATAGAAAATATTATAATCACCATAATAGTGTTAAAATATAGATCAAAACTAATCAGTGGCCGAAAAAAATTTTGAAATCCATCAATAAATGACTGAGATATAGATTATTGAAGTTTACATTTATTATTTTAGCACGAAACATCTGGATTCGATGCGCCTCTGACATTACACTCACTCGCGCGAGTATCGCTAGGGCAGATTACTTCGATTGCATTCTTTATTCAAAACACGTAAAATAAAAGAAAAATATTGTAATAAAAAAATTGCTCATACATTAAAAATAACATATAATTTTACATACTCACATTTATTTATTCTTTACTAGCTTTCCGCCCGTGGCTTCGCCCGCGTTTTCAAAGAAAAACCCGCATAGTTCCCGTTCCCGTGGGATTTCCGGGATGAAACCTATCCTATGTGTTATTCTGTTGTATAAGCTATATTGTGGTAAAGTGTTCATTCAAATCCATTCAGTAGTTTTTACGTGAAAGAGTAACAAACATCCATCTAATATTTCTAATATTATAAAGGCGAAAGTTTGTAAGGATGTATGGATGTATGGATGTATGGATGTTTGTTACTCTTTCACTTAAAAACTACTGAACCGATTACAATGAAATTTAGCACACATATAGAGGGTAACTTGGATTAACACATAGGGTAGGTTTTATCCCGGAAATCCCACGGGAACAGGAACTATGCGGGTTTTCCTTTGAAAACGCGGGCGAAGCCGCGGGCGGAAATCTAGTACATCCATACTTTCGTCCTTATAATAGTACTAGACTAGACTAGACTAGATTTCCGCCCGCGGCTTCGCCCGCGTTTTCAAAGGAAAACCCGCATAGTTCCCGTTCCCGTGGGATTTCCGGGATAAAATCTATCCTATGTGTTAATCCAAGTTACCCTCTATATGTGTGCTAAATTTCATTGTAATCGGTTAAGTGGTATTTGCGTGAAAGAGTAACAAACATCCATACATCCATACTTACAAACTTTCGCCTTTATAATTGAAAATCAAACGAACTTACCAAGTGAAGTTCGATGACAATTATGTGAGCAGCTTCATTCGAAGCGATTTATATTGACGTGGTGTAGTAGCGTTCCTAGCCTGAGCCTTGCACGGGTTTTTTAAAGGTATAAGTATTATTAATTTAAATTTATACTTTTATAATTTTTAAATTATACTTTTTTTTTTTTGTGGCAACACTTTTTACCCCTACCATTTACCCCCATCATTTCTCAAACGGTTCGTTACGATGTGAAGGTCATTTGTTGAGAGATATTTCACATTTTGTATTTATATAGGGCAGGGAATATATTAAAATGTTATGTAATACGTTTGTTGTCGAATTAACCGTAATCTTAGGGTGGGTATCTATAAATCGCTTCGAATGAAGCGGCTCACATAATTGTCATCGAACTTCACTTGGTAAGTTCGTTTGATTTTCAATTATGTTTCGCAGCTTCATTCTTTGCGATTTATATTGACGTGGTGTAGATGTTTAGAGTAATTAATAAAATGTGAAATGGTGATAAAAATTGAAAAACTTATGGTAAGTTTCATATTGCACGCCTCATAAGCGAAGCGTTGAGGTGGGTACTACTGTCACTTCGCGCAAAACATCGGATTTTTCAAACTTAAAATGTCTTTATGTATCATACATTGCACTTGTAAGATAATACATACACACACATATTAAGAAAAAACACTATTTTTAACGTTCATGATATTTTTGATGTCATTTTTGTTATTTAAACTAGTTAAAAAACAGTTTAAAAAAGTTCTGTCTTGGACGTCCGTGTGTCTGTATGTGCGGATCCTTTTTCTTGTTAACACGATAGCGACCGAAATACTTTACTAATCGAGTCTTTTTTTGCACGCCTCATAAGCGAAGCGTTGAGGTGGGTACTACTGTCACTTCGCGCAAAACATCTGATTTTTCAAACTTAAAATGTCTTTATGTATCATACATTGCACTTGTAAGATAATACATACACACACATATTAAGAAAAAACACTATTTTTAACGTTCATGATATTTTTGATGTCATTTTTGTTATTTAAACTAGTTAAAAAACAGTTTAAAAAAGTTCTGTCTTGGACGTCCGTGTGTCTGTATGTGCGGATCCTTTTTCTTGTTAACACGATAGCGACCGAAATACTTTACTAATCGAGTCTTTTTTTTTCTCTTACGCTTGAGTATGCTCAGGAATAGAACCCTTTCATTTTTCAGGGTCTGATTCGATGTGGTTTAATTGTTATTAAATAAACAAAAATAATAATTAATAAATATTTATTAAAAAAAAATTATGAGGCGTGCACTTTTGGATTTTCCAAATTATTTTCTCTTACGCTTGAGTATTTATTTATTTATTTATTTTTATTAAGAATTTCCAACAAAGAAAACATAATTTAAAAACTCTCAATACTAAAATTGCTTATCGTATAATAACAATATATGTTTCTTTACTTATAGGAAATTACAACAATCGTATATTTAAACGGATAACAATAGTTAGTTTAATGAAAAAATGAAAAAAATGAATTACAATTTCTGATGCAGGAATGTTTGCAATTATACACCAAAAAAAGTTAAATAATAATTTAAATGCTGCATCCAAAGTAGATCCAAAACAAAATTTGCAATAATATCGTTTTTACTAATATTGCTTATTAAAAAACTAATGCTGATTATTATTACATATTTACACTTTATTTATTGTGCTGACATGTTTCATTGAAATTATTATTAAGAATACGCTTGAATACCGCAAGTAAATTGTGAAATATATCAATTTCACGCGACTTTGCTGCAACAACGTTGTACTCATGGGTAAGTCTAACTATTGGGGAATGCTTCCCTAAGTTTGTTCGAAATGGAGGAGTTCTGAGTATAGCGCAGGGATATCGAGGGATCCTGGCGGGGACATTAATACATATTCTACCCAATAATTCAGGAGAATCAATACTGTTATTAATTATTTTATATAAGAAAACTATATCTAACATTGTACGTCGAGTTTTTAAGCTCAACATCTTGAAGTTATTGAGCCTGTCCAAATAACTTGTGCAAGTTTTACCAATTCCAGTTCTGAATGCTAGACAACGGACCAGTAATTTTTGTAAGCGCTCGATCCGATTTATATGCGTTTGATAAGTTGGGTTCCAGACTGTACAACAATACTCCAGACGACTACGAACGAAGCTGTTGTAAAGTACAAGCGCTGTTTTAGGATCCTTGAATTCTTTGGAGCACCGTAGGATGAAGCCAAGCGATCGATATGCTGCAGCCAATATGTTGTCGTAGTGAGATGTAAAACGTAATTGTGCATCAAGGTAAACTCCAAGATCGCGGACTACCTTAACCTCTTGCAACAATGAACCGTGAATATTGTATGAAGACTCTATGATCTTGCGGTTGCGCGTGAATTTTATGTGGTAGCATTTATCACAATTAAGGAGCATCATATTACAAACACACCACTCATTTAATTTTTCCAGATCTAATTGAAGTAAATTTGGATCTGTTTCTGAATGAATTACGCGAATTAATTTGAGATCATCTGCAAAAAGGTATGGAATAGAGTGTTTGAACACATCTGGCATATCATTAATGAAAACATTGAAAAATAAGGGCCCTAAATTCGAGCCCTGAGGAATACCTGAAGTTGCAATATAACTTTCTGATTGACAACCATTGAGAACAACAGATGATGGCCTGGTATCTAAGTATGATTTGCACCAATTCAAGACGGTGGAAGACACTCCAAGCAGTTCCAATTTCTGTGCTAAAATTGAATGGTTTACCTTGTCAAAAGCCTTTGAGAAATCGGTATAAATTGCGTCGACTTGGTAACCCTGATCAACTGCCTCAATAAGGTAACTTACATATGAGACAAGATTTGTATTTGTGGACTTTTTAGCCATGAAACCATGTTGGGAATCAGAGAGAAGACTATGAAGATGCTTGTAGAGTACATCATAAACCATTGACTCAAAAACCTTTGACAAGGTAGAAAGAATGGAGATTGGGCGATAATTTGAAATGAGGTCACGATTGCCACTCTTAAAAATGGGAACAATTCGAGCTTGTTTCCAAACTGATGGAAACAAACCATTGTTTAGCGAGGTATTGAAAATCAGTGACAGGGGAACGGACAGCCCGTCTGCACAACGCGAAAGAAATATGGGCGGGATATTGTCCGGACCTGGTCCTTTGCTCGGGTCCAGGGCCAGTAGTGCTTTTTTAATTGTATGACCTGGTATTGAAAATGTACTGAGCACAGAAGCTACGATGGATGCATTAGGTGAAGACATAGATTTGTAGTCCATGTGTTGTGTAGGATTGAAGACAGAGGAGAAATACTTGGCAAATAGATCACATATATCTTTTGGGTTATTACTAGACTCATTACCAAGTGACATGGTGGAAGGATAAGAAAGACTTCCCTTCCTCAGGTTTTTGACATGTGTCCAGAAATATTTGGGATGGATCTTTATAGAGTTTTCAATATTTTTTAAGTAATTAGTGTAGCATTCTTTTGTTAACAACATTGATTCTTTTCGCAAATATTTAAATTCAATTATATCTAAAGGGTTATTGTATTTTTTTATTCTTTTATGTAAGTTATGCTTTTTATTCAGTAATTTTATAAGTCTAAATGAATACCAAGGGGGATATTTACTTCCACAACTCTTAACTTCAGGGACACATTTTTTAATTATGCTATGAATTATACCATAAAATTTATCCACCATGACATCTACGTCTTCCGTAGGACAAAGCTCCATATTCCAGTTTATATTCTTAAGCATTTCATTAATTTCGTCGTAATTTGCCTTATGGAATTGGAACTTTTTCCTCGGCATGGTCTTATTAATTTAAGTATGCTCAGGAATAGAACCCTTTCATTTTTCAGGGTCTGATTCGATGTGGTTTAATTGTTATTAAATAAACAAAAATAATAATTAATAAATATTTATTAAAAAAAATTATGAGGCGTGCACTTTTGGATTTTCCAAATTATTTTTATTTGCAATAATCAATTAACTATAAATATTATTAATCACTCATTATTTTCATAATTTAACCATTAATTATTTTTCTTGCAGGTTACAATCATTATTAGATAACAATGTTTTAGCAAAGCTGGTAGGATCAGTAATTACATGTCTATTGTAAAACTTAGCAAATACTGCAGAAGAATCAGACCATCCCGCAGTTTTGCGTATAACATCAATGTTGACCCCAAGTCTATTGGCAGTGGAAGTGGATGCATGGCGAGTACTATGAGCACTAAATATAGAAGTATCTACTCCGCTGTTATGAAGCGTGTCCTTTATCCATCTGAGCGTCTGGGAGGTAACTTTTGAGTATGGTTTTTTAAAACTAATAAATAAATGATCATTATGTCGAAGTGTTGATGTTTTATTTACGTACGATTCTAGACATTTGGCTGGACAGATTTCCGAGCGACTATTGAAGTAAGGAATTCTTAAAAGAGGCTGTAACGAGTACGGCTTAGAAGTTTTAATTAAATCTGAAATCATTATTATTATTTCACTTGTGCCTCTTATATCAAGGTCCTTTAATTTAATAAGAGCAAGTGTTTGTACTCGATGCGCTGTTACCAAAGCCAATAAAGTTGCAGTCTTTTTGGAAAGAGTTTCCAAACTGAGTTCATTATTTGGCCACTGTTGGGCTAAATATTCGAGAACTATGCTCGGATCCCAGGTTATATGATATTTAGGATTTGTTGGCCTCGATTTGAAAACTCCTTTCATAAAGCGTTTTACCCTATCATCTTCTAAATTAGATAAAATTAATGATAAGGCAGACTTATAGGAGTTAATGGTACCGTATTTAGCACCTTTATTAAATAAATCAGTAAGAAAATGTAAAACTACAGGGACAGATGCAGAGATGTAGCTATAGTTGTGGGTACTGCAGTAGTTTAGCCATGTCTTTATGCAGCCATCGTATTGTTTGTAGGTAGAATCAGATAACGATGATAACATTTATATCTGTACCGTACTTGGTGACAAGCCTTTCCTTAGTAAAGCTTGCCTGAAAGCTTCGCGGCAACCAACTTCAGAGTTCTGTGTAGGTTGTGGTTGATCCTGAAGGGAGAAGTTAATAAATTAATATCAGGTGCAAAATATATGGGCTTGGTTGTCATTAATTTCTGAAAAATTGGGAACCAGGGTCGCGTAGGCCAATACGGTACCACAACTATACCCTCTGCCTTTTCTTTTATAATCTTTTGCATTACCTTTGTTATTAAACAAAACGGGGGAAATGCGTAAAAGAACTTATTTTTCCATGAAACCGTAAATGCATCTACCGCCCATGCATCAGGATCGTTTTTCCAAGTTACATATGTATGACACTTTGCATTACATCTACTTGCAAACAAATCTATTTCAGGGACACCAAAATTAATAATTATCTCATCGTATGCATTTTGGTTTAGTTCCCATTCTGTATCGTGAAATTTCTTCCGCGATAATTGGTCTGCTTCACAATTATCCTTTGTATTTATATTCGTTGTGTGCGCGATGACAGCGCCCCTAGTGGCCGCAACTATTCAGGACTTGTCATCTGTCAAATCATGTCAATTATATGATAAGATATTTTTGTGATATAGATTTTCGACTAGTTTTTCAACGAAATTGAAAAAAATAGTGTAAAAAGTGAGTGTGTATATTATACCTAGCGATTTTCTTCCTCGTGAAAAATATGGATATTATAATACGTACGGGATTTGAATCGATTAAGCAAAAAATACATTTCCAACCTCAAACTGAGCAAAAAGGGAAAAAATTAGTATTAGCACAGTGAAAAACGAATGAAATCAACGGGTTTTTTTATCGTTATTAGATAATAAAAACAAAACATCATTTAGGTATTTATGCATTTAACCCTAGAAGTCCAATCTACGTAAATTTGACGTATGAACTCTTCTATATTTACCATCGAATCGCTGCAAAATCCAGAACCAACTCATTAGCCGTCGAGACCTAGCAGTACATAGTTGGCTCATCCATGTAAATTCCGCCATTTGGTTGTAAAGAGGATGTTGTGCGTCATTTTGACGTATAATTGGGCTTTTCGTAACTTTTAAAATTGTTTCAAATTTTTATTTTGTGATTTATTTGAATGATTTTTTTCCAAGTCACGTTTCACATGATATCTATAGTATTATACTATAGATTGAGTATAAAATGGGATCCAGACAACTTTTATACTAGGACGAAAAACCTTCAATTTTAGTAAATGACGATTATTGTCCTCCGCTGGATTTGGACTTCAAGCAAAGGGATTGGGTGGCTGAAGATGTTGTCCGGAGTAAAACCGAATATGTTATGGGGTTTTGTTACCCATGTATAATGAAAGTCGTAGATTGTAAAATAAACCTTTAATCGATCTTTCAATAATACAGTACTATGTTGTTAATGCTATACAATGTTTCACCAGTCACCACAATGAGTCTAGTCTGTACAGGTTAGCAGGAGACAATCATTGAGTATTGGTATTAAATACGTATCAACTGCGTATTGCGTTTTGCGTATTAACTATTGTCCTAGTGAATCATTTTCACTATCGTCGAATCAATTTAAAATTCGATCAAGTGCGTTCCGTTTCGGAACGCCACAGATATTAAAATATAGATAATAAAAGTGGCAACGCCACAATGTCATGGTGGTATACATTGAGGATACAAGCACTATAAAGAGATAAGAGAAGCCCGAAAACCATATTCCTGTATGTTCAGTTAATACAGGAAAAGTTATAGGTGGTCAGTGGCGATATTTTACGGCATGATATAGAATTTTAACAATTTCTATATCATATAATATCAAAATAATGTAGATAAATGCTAATGCTTCCTTCTAGGGAAGCGCGCTCCATCATAGGCCACATCTCAGCTTACCATTAGGCGAGATCGTGGTCAAGCGCTTCCCTATCACACAATAAAAAATAAAAAAAATGTGTGCGTGTACTAGAGTACACACGTAAGAAGTGAAACTTCTTTATGTCCTTATTTTTCAAAAAATAATTTACTATATACAATATTAAAGAAATACGTTAGTCACACGATCGTCGCTACCTACTTAAATATTTACACCGGCCGCTGCTGCAACTCGCTCGCTTCGCTCGCTCGGCTCGTGCGGTAGTTCAAAAGTTAACCTAAGATGCTCGTCGCTTCACTCCTCGCTACCTATTTACATATTTACACCGGCTGCTGCTGCAACTCGCTCGCTTCGCTCGCTCGGCTCGTGCGGTAGTTCAAAAGTTAACCTAAGATGCTCGTCGCTTCGCTCCTCGCTACCTATTTGAATATTTACGCCGGCCACTGCCGCGACTCGCTCGCTTCGCTCGCTTGGCGCGTGCGGTAGTTCAAAAGTTAACCTAAGATGCTCGTCGCTTCGCTCCTCGCTACCTATTTAAATATTTACACCGGCCGCTGCTGCAACTCGCTCGCTTCGCTCGCTCGGCTCGTGCGGTAGTTCAAAAGTTAACCTAAGATGCTCGTCGCTTCGCTCCTCGCTACCTATTTGAATATTTACGCCGGCCACTGCCGTTTTCAGCTTATAAAGGATTTCGACTTAGGCGGATTTTGATTGGACAGAGAGTTTGAGGTTTATTCTTATAAATTTTGAATTCATAAAATTATAATTGAACACCTGACACCAATCAAGCAAACACGTGTTTACGTGAGTCATAGATTTATTATCGTATACTCCTAAAATGTTTTCTAAGAAACAATTGTGTACTTACATTGTCGGCACGTTCTTAAAGTCGGTAACTTATTTTTGTTCGAACAATAGAGGTAATAAATTCCTAATGATCAAGTTGTAAAGGTTGTAAAATAAAAAATATTCTATATTAAAACGTATATAATATAATATGTGCGTCATTAATTTCTTACTGTTTCGAAATTTGGTGCAAAATAAAATAGTGTGTAAATAAAATTTGTAAAAAATCAATAAAATAAAACAATTGAGTAAAGATCTATAGGCATAATATTATGTATGTATATATTTATACAAGATATGTATATATATTTATACAGGGAACTTCTCAACGTGTTATCTATGAAATTATACTTTTACTCAATTGTTTAATTTTATTTACACACTGTTTTATTTTGCACCAAATCTCGAAACAGTCAGAAATTAATGACGCACATAGTACATAATATATACATATTAAGACAGAGATGAAAAATAAATAACATGATCACGCCCACGTGTTGGTGTATTAAAACATTCAATCAAAAACTGAGAATAACTGTAAAAATTTTAGAATTAGAAAAATAAATATGTACCACAATAACATTCAAGTATTAGAAAAAATTTATACATAATTCCACCCACGTGTTAGTGTATATCTATACATATTATAAAAAGTATACGTCGAATCACGCGTGGTAGGGATAAGAAAAAAAATGTCACAAGTACGGCGTAACGCAAAAATGTAACGTGCGCGGCGTAACGCAAAAAATGTAACGCGCGCGGCGTAACGCAAAAAATGTAACGCGCGCGGCGTAACGCAAAAAATTGAATAAAAATATATAACTAATTGATTCTGCAAATTCGTTTTCATTAACTACATTAAGTTTATAGAACCTTGCAAAGGTTTCGGAATGTTTAGTCCAGCCAGCAGTTTTACGTATATTATCAACGCATACACCACTAGCACAAGCAGTAGATGTTGAAGCGTGTCTTGTGCTATGTGAACTAAATATTGAAATGTTGACACCACTTTCCGATAAAACGTTTTTGATCCAACGACTGATTGTTTGAGTTGTGGCGGGTTTATTAGGTTTTTTAAAAGTTAGTATTAATCTATTGTCCTCCTCATTCCTCAAATGTTTTGTGACATTGATATAATCAGAAAGTGCAGTAGCGGGACAAATACTTATATTTTCTTTAAAGTATGGAAGTATAAGAAGGGGTTGATCTCTACCCGGAGCCGAAGTTTTTATCAAGTCTGTTATGAAAATCTTAGCTCCACTGTCTGAGAAATAAATATTATTAAGATTGATAAGGGATAAAGTTTGGAACCGCTGTGCTGTACACAGCGCAAGTAAAATTACTAATTTTTTAGTCAACTGCTCCAAATTAATGTTTATATTAGGAAACCAGCTTGAGATATGGTTCAAAACTAATTGTGGGTCCCAAGAATAATTGTATTTAGGATTACTGGGTTTCAATTTGAATGCTCCCTTTAGGAGTCGTTTTATGCATTCATCCGACCCGATATTATTTCCTAAGATTAAAGACAAGGCAGACCTGTGCGAGTTTAAAGTACCATATGAAGCCCCTTTGTTAAACTCATTTGTTAAAAACGATATAACTGTCGCTACTGTACTTTCAAAATTGGAAATATTTCTATCTAGACAAAATTGCCACCATAGTTTATAAGTTACGTTATATTGATTCTTAGTGTTACTGGAAAGCGATGCCAACATTAGTTCGACAGCTTCCGATGGGATGTTTCTCCGTAAGAAGGCTTCGCGGAGAGCCTCGCTGCAGCCAGCGTAAGGTGTGAGTGCAGTGGGCGCGACAGGTGACTGAAATGAGAATGCGTTAGATTCGTATCTGCTTTAAACTTGGAACCCCTACCCTTTACGAGAAAGCTCTGCCAAATGACTTCTCATTTCTTTGCTTTTAGGGGGGGGGGGGGGGGCAATAAATGAAATGTACAGACTATACGGCTTTTAAAATATAAGTCTGGTAAGCGAACTAAACTTTGCTGGTTTAGTTCTTGCTATATCGCTATCCGTGCCTGCTTCTCGTGTTTACGGGTGAATTAAGTTTATCAATAGTCATAAATGCAATGCTATACAGAGGATATACTGCATTTAAAACATGACAAAATCTGGTAAGCGAACTAAACTTTGCTAGTTTAGTTCTTGCTATATCGCTGTCCGTGGCTGCCTCGCGTGTTTACGGATGAATAAAGTAATGTCCTGTCTTCGCATCCACAGCTAACTGTCCTATACTGTCATAATCTTAACACAGATTCATTCGACATAGCTCCCCACGAGCTCAGTTCTTCATTTTTGCACTCGCACAACTGTGGACAACACAAGAGCAATGCCTCCATTGGTAGCAGTTACAATCAAGGGCTAGCAAGGCAGGCTAGCCATATTACGGATGTTGGAACAACCGACTATATTTAGGGCAATTTTCTTTGTACAGTGTAACGTTTAGACTGTCGTAGCATTCCTACGGAACAAAGATGGGATCAGATCTGCATCCTTAATGAAGTTAATCGAAAGGAGATACTTTCAGACGACGATAGTATTCAAAATCCACCATATTCCTGAACATAATAATGCATAGTTAAGCTTAAAATCTCTCTTGCCATTATCCTGCAGCAGAATTCCTTGGCGATAATTTGTTCTCGTTAGAACGAGCGAGGTTGTTACGATAATATGAGAAATCCTGTCAGTTAGAGACCTGAACGACGCGATAGAGTACCGCTATTTCAGTAGTAGTAGCACCTAGAAGGGTGAAGGTATT
This sequence comes from Colias eurytheme, assembly GCF_061535395.1. Taxonomy (NCBI): domain Eukaryota; kingdom Metazoa; phylum Arthropoda; class Insecta; order Lepidoptera; family Pieridae; genus Colias; species Colias eurytheme. Next base: position 3,294,370 of record NC_143011.1, on the reverse strand, counting down.
CTGGAAAGCGGAACTGAAGGCCCGGTCAGCAGCACCAGCCACCTAATAGACAGTGTTCAGTGCTGCACCACTATAATCTGCAAAATGACTCTGACGGTATGAAAATGTACCGTACACGAACGTACATTTTCAAAATATCAAATGATAAAGTTGGAATAAAAATCCTATTTGCCTCCGTCTACCCAAAAGACATACGGAGTAGCTAGTAGTAGTTGGTTGAATTAGAATCCCTTATTCACTGGAGGCACAGAATATATGGACGCCAATGTGAATTTGAATACATAAGTAATTACTTATTTCTTTATTTGAAAGAGTAAGGTGTGCAGATAGTATACCTACCAATAAATCACACAAATTTTTATATTATATAATATATTAACAATCCCAGATGAAAAGTTAATCAAATAAGAACCAAAAAGTAAATTAGATTTAGATACATTTATTTCAAAGGATTTACAATTCACTTCTAACGTTTTAGAATAATATTATAAACTTGTACACCTTGACAAAAAGTAAAAAATAAGCCCAACAACACACACGCATTCCTCCGAATGCAAACTCTGGCTTTTCACTAAGCCCCACAACAAACCTCATGTTTGTTCCACACGCATTCCTCCGAATGCCGAGTCCCACGGACTCCCATATTCCAATGGTCTCTACAAGACCCAACCTCCGCCAGCGTCACCCGCGCACCGCGTATCCACGGTTTACTATAAGCAGCTATCTGTACTCCTAATAGCAGACGCCGGTTTCAAACGGACTACGGTAATACCGCGTATCCACGGTTCACTATAAGCAGCCATAGCTCCTAATAGCAGACACCGATTTCAACGGACTACGGCTACGAAATGACTACTGGCACTCTCTGACCAAACGAACTAAGATTCATCGCTACCACTCAACTCAAACTCAAATTTCAAACACTAACCAACTTCAAGTGGTACTTGGCCCTCAGGCATCCTCAATATATTAACAAGGTGAAGTTACCCGAACATAGTATAAACAAAATCTGTCTTTTCAAAGTGATTATTGGTGTTTACAGGATTCAATAGCTCAACAGTAAAAAAAAGTGAAACCTGAACTGAACTATTACTCATCCAACAGAATCAATATTCTTAATCGTTTTTCATTTTAATAAACTCAAGTTATCTCCTATACAGCCATACCGACAATCATGCGTCCTCGTACGCCATTTCTCACACTACATTACTACGGTAATTCATCTCGGGATACCAAAATAGCTACTATCCTGCCTCGGCCCACACTGACCTTACAGGGTTACCATACTGCCCCAGTCCTCCTGACCGGTCAGAACACATCTACTATCCTGGACTTCATGCCAGATTGAACACCACAATCCTTCGACGAACTACATTACCATCACAATATTATTTCACGCAACACACATTTACTTCACAACGTACGAGACAACACAACCATCAGTATGCTACAACTATACTCCACTACAACTCTACTGAATTATACCTCCCAAGTCTATCATAGTGATAGCCTGTGCAGCTTGCTCAAATTTTAACAGCAGTTTTATTTTGTTGTTATGATCATTGACAAACAAATGTGACAACAGCACAAAAATAACATCTTAAAAAGTTTAAAACGAATAATTCGTAACTGAACCGCAGAAAACACTCAAAGTGGTGAAAGCTTATTCTCAACTGAATATTTACCAACTTGAATTTAAAGTAATCATGTGATAACATATCTGCCTACAAAAAAATCGCGAGAAACCCTTCAAATTTTTTTTTTATCGGCAAATTTGAAAACTCAACTTAAAACAATTATTAAGTGTAGGCTTAAACTCATCTGTGAATCTAATATCGAACGGCAATAGGGCTGAGCTAAATTTTAGTTTCAACGTAATAAGAATGAACTGCTCAACAACTACTGTACAACTACCTAATTGATGTATTCAGTTGATGTCAAACTGCAGCTAGTCACAAAAACTATTATCAAGAAATTACATTAATAGTCCATTGAATGAGTCCCTCCAAGGGGGGTTTAGAGTGCGTGAGTTAGTAACGTAAGATGTTTCTTCGGAAACATGTCAAGAGTCCCTAGGTAATAAACATACTAAAACCCCGGGCCACTAGGAGGAGCCCCGGAGTGGGGGGAGAGGGGAAATGGGTCCATTTTTTCATTTTTCGCTTAAATCTCAAAAACGGTACATGTTAGAGAAAAACTTTCAAGGAAAAGTTGAAAGGCCATAAAATTATCTACAAGTTGTACCTCAATCATTTTTTCCTATATCCTACCGTTTCTGAGTTATACGCAGTAAAACATGATTTTGGCTCAAACAATTTCCACATCAATCGATCAAAAAATATTTCTTTCTTCCAAAAAACTCAAATGTGCAACTTGTGACCAGTACTGATAGATTGCTCTTAATTAGGTCTATAATTGGTAAAATGAACACATTCCTCCATGGAAGCCTTTAGGAGGAATCGATTGTCAAAATATTATAATAGGGCAGTTTGAGTTACTGAACTTGATATTTTATTTTTTTCTTCCAAAAAACTCAAAAGTGCAACTTGTGACCGGTACAGATAGATTGCTCATAATTAGGTCTATCATTGCTAAAAATACCAGATTCCACCACGGAGGCGTTTACGGGGAATTGAATTTTATCAGGGTAGTTACGATACATGAACTTTTTATTTTTTTTCTTCCAAAAAGCTCAAAAGTGCAACTTGTGACTGGTACAGATAGATTGCTCATAATTAGGTCTATAATTGGTAAAATAAACACATTCCTCCATGGAGGCGTTTACGGGGAATTAAATTTTATTAGGGTAGTTAGTTAAAAAGTTCATGTATCGTAACTACCCTAATAAAATTCAATACCTCCTAAACTCCTCCATGGTGGAATCTGGTTTTTTTATCAATGATAGACCTAATTATGAGCAATCTATCGATACCGGTCACAAGTTGCACTTTTGAGTTTTTTTATAAGAAAAAAAATAAAAAGTTCAAGTATCGTATCTACCCTAATAAAATTCAATTCCCCGTAACGCCTCCGTGGTGGAATCTAGTATTTTTATCAATGATAGAAGTTATTATGAGCAATTTATCTGTACCGGTCACAAGTTGCACTTATGAGTTTTTTGGAAGAAAAAAATAAAAAGATCAAGTTGAGTAACTCAAACTACCCTAATAAAGTATTTTGACAATCGATTCCTCCTAAAGGCTTCCATGGAGGAATGTGTTTATTTTACCAATTATAGACCTAATTAAGAGCAATCTAACAGTATCGGTCACAAGTTGCACTTTTGAGTTTTTTGGAAGAAAAAAATAAAAAGATCAAGTTCAGTAACTCAAACAACCCTAATATAGTATTTTGACAATCGATTCCTCCTAAAGGCTTCCATGGAGGAATGTGTTTATTTTACCAATTATAGACCTAATTAAGAGGAATCTATCAGTATCGGTCACAAGTTGCACTTTTGAGTTTTTTTGGAGAAAAAAAATAAAAAGTTCAAGTATCGTAACTACCCTAATAAAATTCAATTCCCCGTAAACGCCTCCGTGGTGGAATCTGGTATTTTTATCAATGATAGACCTAATTATGAGCAATCTATCTGTACCGGTCACAAGTTGCACTTTTGAGTTTTTTGGAAGAAAAAAATAAAAAGATCAAGTTCAGTAACTCAAACTACCATAATATAATATTTTGACAATCGATTCCTCCTAAAGGCTTCCATGGAGGAATGTGTTTATTTTACCAATTATAGACCTAATTAAGAGCAATCTATCAGTACCGGTCACAAGTTGCACATTTGAGTTTTTTGGAAGAAAGAAATATTTTTTAATCGATTGATGTGGAAATTGTTTGAGCCAAAATCATGTTTTACTGCGTCACTCATACTTTAGTAAACATTATTATAGTGAATTGCATAGATTTCGTTTGTGTGATTATTTAATTTATTGATTAAATAAAAATTTAATTCAAAATGAATCCGGCAGTTCCAGTTAGAGCAGTTTCGTCGGTACAGTTAAACCTTCTCGAGCAGTTAGCACAATTAAAGCAGCGGGTAAACCAGCTGGAATGTGCAGGCTCGAGAGGCAGATCGTTTAGTGGTCGAAGGTATGGGAATCGCGCGCATCGCTCCGCATCCCGAAGTCGCGATCGTGCAGGGATATCAAAACAGAAAAATCCCAATTGGCTATGTTTTTTCATTACTGCTTTAAGCATATCGCCAGATTGTACTATCGTCAACCTTGTGCGTGGCAGAAGCAGCAGGAGAGCCGACTTTTAATAATTTTACCAGTGTCGAAAAATAACCAATCCGCGAGTGAGTGTACTGTGTAGTGATTATAAAGTGTAGTTTAGTGTAATTAAGACATTTGGTACTAAGTTAATGACTTTAGATCTTAGTTTACGGCGACCGTATAAATGGTTATTTATTATCGCCAAGGTAACTCAACTTATATTTTTGTTTATAAAGTGCAGATTTTTTTAGCACCCTAAGGCCGATGCATCGCTCGCACTTATGACGGACGCATCGGATACTCATGTAGGTTATTTTTCTAAGAATCTATCTAAGACTGAACGCAAGTATAGCGTATAGTATCTAATATGATATCAATAAACTAATCTGAATTATTACTGACCCTACAATTCCTATTTTCATTAAGTATTCCAATTATCTTAATATTAGATACCCAATCTCGATTAAACGCGTTTCTATTTGTGCTTTTCCGTAAATCGTTGTTTCATTTTCGAATGTCACTTTTAAAGTAACAAAACACGGCTGACCTACCGTGTTTCGAACAAAATGCATGAAAACTTTCATTAGTAGATAGTTAAGTCTTGTATTTTAAAAGCATGCAATAATTTGTATTTCATTCAAAAACATAATTCGTTTATCGAAACGTTTTTTGCTTAAAACGGTTTCACAATGCATTTTTCTAATTATTATTTTCATTTCAATAATTAGTTACCTAGCCAAATTATTACAAACAATATTTTCGCTCCAACTCCAAGGTATCGTATTACGAGTAGGTACGAGTTAATTGTGTCTTTATGAAGTATAGTAATAAAAAAAACAAAATAAATCTCGTGTAGAGCCATTTAAATCTCGATAATTATTTCTATTAATATTACCTATAGGTACAAACTTTTAGAACTGTCAATGAATGTCAATTGCGCGGCAAATTTGTATTTTTTTTTCTTTTGCACGCCTCATAAGCGAAGCGTTGAGGTGGGTACTACTGTCACTTCGCGAAAAACATCTGATTTTTCAAACTTAAAATGTCTTTATGTATCATACATTGCACTTGTAAGATAATACATACACACACATATTAAGAAAAAACACTATTTTTAACGTTCATGATATTTTCGATGTCATTTTTGTTATTTAAACTAGTTAAAAAACAGTTTAAAAAAGTTCTGTCTTGGACGTCCGTGTGTCTGTATGTGCGGATCCTTTTTCTTGTTAACACGATAGCGACCGAAATACTTTACTAATCGAGTCTTTTTTTTTCTCTTACGCTTGAGTATGCTCAGGAATAGAACCCTTTCATTTTTCAGGGTCTGATTCGATGTGGTTTAATTGTTATTAAATAAACAAAAATAATAATTAATAAATATTTATTAAAAAAAAATTATGAGGCGTGCACTTTTGGATTTTCCAAATTATTTGAAAATTTCATCATCTGTTGTTTTACAGTATTTTTCTATGAAAATATTATGTGCAGTTTACAATAAAAACTACGTATATCGAAACAATACAGCTTTGTCTGAATATTAAAATATTATGTTCTCAGTTCAATTACATTATTACTATTTTCGTACATTTCGATATCAGTTGAAAATATTGTATCATATAAAATTTTTGGTATAACAAGGTAATGCGCTTTCGTGTTTTAACTACATAATTAGTTCAATATTAATTTAGCCGTAAAATACGTTATTTTGTTATTAATTTGAATAATATTATTGTAAGGAATCTAATTCAGTGTTAGATTTTCAAAATTAGATTAAGGATAATTTGTAATAATTGAAATAAATATTTTTGGATGTACATACTGGTATTTTTATTTTATTCCCCTGTGCTCATATTATGTCATGAAACCTTTCAGTAGATACATGGACGAAATCGCAGCCAGCGCCCAGCAGCAATTAGCTATAACATACCTATAGGTATTAGGTAAGGTAATAAATAATAGCTCTATAGTTAATACGCACCTTGATACTTACCGTAGAGTTGTTTGATGTTGAATCCGTAATAAATAAAATTAACACAATACATAATTGAATGTTACTTTTGATACACAATACACACTACTTACTCAGAGGGAAATAAACGCTACTTACTATTTTATTCTATGCACGTTCTATGCATTCTATTATTTATATCTAATACATATTATAAAGGCGAAAGTTTGTAAGGATGTATGGATGTATAGATGTATGGATGTATGGATGTATGGATGTTTGTTACTCTTTCACGTAAAAACTACTGAACCGATTACAATGAAATTTAGCACACATATAGAGGGTAACTTGGATTAACACATAATACATATTATAAAGGCGAAAGTTTGTAAGGATGTATGGATGTATAGATGTATGGATGTATGGATGTATGGATGTTTGTTACTCTTTCACGTAAAAACTACTGAACCGATTACAATGAAATTTAGCACACATATAGAGGGTAACTTGGATTAACACATAGGATAGTTTTTATCCCGGAAATCCCACGGGAGCGGGAACTGTGCGGGTTTTCCTTTGCAAACGCGGGCGAAGCCGCGGGCGGAAATCTAGTACTATTATATAGGCGAAAGTTTGTATGGATGTATGGATGTTTGTTACTCTTTCACGTAAAAACTACTGAACCGATTACAATGAAATTTAGCACACATATAGAGGGTAACTTGGATTAACACATAGGATAGGTTTTATCCCGGAAATCCCACGGGAACGGGAACTATGCGGGTTTTCCTTTGAAAACGCAGGCGAAGCCGCGGGCGGAAATCTAGTATAATATAATTAAATTTCGATCGATGTATCTCACAATAATTATTCTAAGTGTCATAATTTTTAAGAAATAACGATTTCCGTGTTTTTTGCCATTTACTCGAAACTCACTTCGTGGGCTTAACGGCTTTCTAGTTAAAGGACGGCAGAATAGTTAATACGCAAAACGCAATACGCAGTTGATACGTATTTAATACCAATACTCAATGATTGTCTCCTGCTAACCTGTACAGACTAGACTCATTGTGGTGACTGGTGAAACATTGTATAGCATTAACAACATAGTACTGTATTATTGAAAGATCGATTAAAGGTTTATTTTACAATCTACGACTTTCATTATACATGGGTAACAAAACCCCATAACATATTCGGTTTTACTCCGGACAACATCTTCAGCCACCCAATCCCTTTGCTTGAAGTCCAAATCCAGCGGAGGACAATAATCGTCATTTACTAAAATTGAAGGTTTTTCGTCCTAGTATAAAAGTTGTCTGGATCCCATTTTATACTCAATCTATAGTATAATACTATAGATATCATGTGAAACGTGACTTGGAAAAAAATCATTCAAATAAATCACAAAATAAAAATTTGAAACAATTTTAAAAGTTACGAAAAGCCCAATTATACGTCAAAATGACGCACAACATCCTCTTTACAACCAAATGGCGGAATTAACATGGATGAGCCAACTATGTACTGCTAGGTCTCGACGGCTAATGAGTTGGTTCTGGATTTTGCAGCGATTCGATGGTAAATATAGAAGAGTTCATACGTCAAATTTACGTAGATTGGACTTCTAGGGTTAAATGCATGAATACCTAAATGATGTTTTGTTTTTATTATCTAATAACGATAAAAAAAACCCGTTGATTTCATTCGTTTTTCAAGCTACGTGCATAGTTTTTCCACTAAAAAGCCTCAATTGAGTCATAAAGTACACAAATTTCAAGCATAATAAGTCACATCATTTCTATAAAACCAAAACTGGCAATAATATAAGTCGTGTTGTGCGATTATGAACATAGTGCATAAGGGCATAAGTCGTTATATTATATATAAATAGCTAACTTAATTGTCTTACCATTTAACAATACCTCAGTCATGAACCACAGATCCTCGCACTCCGATTCCCAATTTTGAATGCGATACGATGGAGTGTCGCGTGATATTGCAAACAGTATTGTTATCGAGGGTACTTATAAAATTACTTAAAATTAATTAAGTTTAGGTAAGTTGATATTCAACTAATAATCCATCGTGCTATTATCTCGAATAGCCTCCTGGATAAGCAGGTAATTATAAAATAATTAAATAAACAATTATCTTAATCTAATACATATTATAAAGGCGAAAGTTTGTAAGGATGTATGGATGTATAGATGTATGGATGTATGGATGTATGGATGTTTGTTACTCTTTCGTGTAAAAACTACTGAACCGATTACAATGAAATTTAGCACACATATAGAGGGTAACTTGGATTAACACATAGGATAGTTTTTATCCCGGAAATCCCACGGGAGCGGGAACTGTGCGGGTTTTCCTTTGCAAACGCGGGCGAAGCCGCGGGCGGAAATCTAGTACTATTATATAGGCGAAAGTTTGTATGGATGTATGGATGTTTGTTACTCTTTCACGTAAAAACTACTGAACCGATTACAATGAAATTTAGCACACATATAGAGGGTAACTTGGATTAACACATAGGATAGGTTTTATCCCGGAAATCCCACGGGAACGGGAACTATGCGGGTTTTCCTTTGAAAACGCAGGCGAAGCCGCGGGCGGAAATCTAGTATACCAATAAAATAACCATTGTGACCTATTTATTTACAATTATGTATATGTAATGAAGTAACATTTAGTAAACTACTTATATGCTTTTAAAATTCCGTAAAATTATCATAATTATATAAACTTCGGAGATCATAATTATATCTCTGGACTACTGGGTTTTTCTACTGCATTTAATTCTACTGATTCTTTGTCAATAGTATCAGATTTCGGGGCATCACACCCTCTTCGATCTGCCGATATAATTTCCTTCATTTTTTTCTCTAACTCCTGATAAAACTCTTCTGGGTCATCGTCATCTTTTCTTTTAGGTACCACTTCAATATTTAGCTCTGGTAAAGATTCACTCGAGTCAGTACTGCTGCGTCGCTCTCGCGATTCTGATGAGGGAGATAACCCTGAAAGTAAATGAACAATGATTTAGTTATTATACCTTTTCTTTATTTTTCCGATCGCATTGGAATCACTACATAGTATAAAACAAAGTCGCTTTCTCTGTCCCTATGTCCCTTTGTACGCTTAAATCTTTGAAACTACGCAGTGTACGCTACGATGTGACAAAACACATTTAATTCTACTGATTCTTTGTCAATAGTATCAGATTTCGGGGCATCACACCCTCTTCGATCTGCCGATATAATTTCCTTCATTTTTTTCTCTAACTCCTGATAAAACTCTTCTGGGTCATCGTCATCTTTTCTTTTAGGTACCACTTCAATATTTAGCTCTGGTAAAGATTCACTCGAGTCAGTACTGCTGCGTCGCTCTCGCGTTTCTGATGAGGGAGATAACCCTGAAAGTAAATGAACAATGATTTAGTTATTATACCTTTTCTTTATTTTTCCGATCGCATTGGAATCACTACATAGTATAAAACAAAGTCGCTTTCTCTGTCCCTATGTCCCTTTGTACGCTTAAATCTTTGAAACTACGCAACGGATTTTGATGCGGTTTTTTTAATAGATAGAGTGATTCAAGAGGAAGGTGTATATGTATAATAATTAAATTAAATAGTGGAGAAGTACTGTTATTTTTGAGGTTTCTAATGTGATGCCGTAAATAATTACATTTTTTCCTCTTACCTACATTGCAAACGCAGGCTAAACCCTACGAGTTTTATCAAAATAATGTACTAAGTATTGAAAAGGTCTACAGAAAAGTCCGTGATGGTATATATTATGTCTATCTCTTATGGATAACCCACAATAACTTTCTTTTGTCATTTACTTTAAAAATTGCGGGACGTAGCGTTTGCGGCGGTACCGGCCGGCCGCCATTGCACCCGTGCGAAGCCGGGGCGGGTAGCTAGTTTATATATAAAGAATAGTTTATGAGCAAACATAAACTACAAGTATCTTTTGCACATGATATCCCTCATAGAAGTGGACTTCATCACAGGGCCGTAGCTAGTCGAATTTGAGGTAGGGCAGCGGTTCATCATCATTATCTCCAGCAAAATTAGCCATAAGAGGTTAAAAAATACTAATAGCAGTACAGGCTTCTATTTTGATAAAATAAATATTGTCTCAACTTACTTGGTTCCTCCTCAAAATATTCTTCATTACTTAAGCGCGACATATTTAATTAATAGAGTTTTGTTTGATTTAACAATTAAATGAGATTATCGTGTTTAAAAAAATACTCTTGAAGAGGGTAGACGTGAATTAAAAGAATTCTAATTACGATGATCTGGGATCAGGAGTTGCCATTTGAAAAAAAAAGAAGAAGAAGAAGAATTACGATGATAGTCATGCCTAAACTGTGAACACGAAATGAAATGAGATAACTAAATAAACATTTAATTAAGTGTACAAATTGTATTTATCCATATAAAAATTCGCCAGTGTGATTCGTTTTTGGTTCAAGCAGTCACAAAATTCATCGATTTACCTATACTTTATATAATTATCTGTGTTCAGAGTATTCGGCCTGATTACCGGCTGTATGCCTATTTACCTAATATGTAGTATAAAAAATTGTCCCTGGAGTAGCATAAATGGCGAAAAATCGCCTACGTTGGCAACACTGATTAAAAACAAAAATTAGCATCAAACTTGTGTTTAGCTATCGGTTTAAATGTGTGGGTTTGGCGACAGTGGTTTTCATATTAATAATTATGACACTATAGCACTTCTATTTGTTTTAATTGCTCCGAGGTTTTTACTGTTCTGTGCCCGAGACCAGTGTTGCCAGCAAGACTAACATAAAATTTGCTAAATGGCTGTTAAAATTTTGCCAAAATTTTGCTAAAGGATTTATAATTAAGCTAAATATTTTGCTAAAAATTTTTAATGTCAAATAAAACGACATTTTACTTAAAATTTTATATATCCAACACATTTATTTACACATAATATGTAAATAATGACATCATAAATAATAACATCTCTTATTCGAGTGTGTTATTATCAAATAAAATATTAATATCTTGGTCTTCATCCGCAGCCGATAATGTTGACGTAGACGTGGAAGCCTCATTGCCAAGACTATATATTTCCTTGGTGCCTATAGAGCGCAGTACATTATCCGGAACTGTGTAAGAGTAGCAGCATTTTCCTGCCCTCTTTAGGTCGAATCTTATGTATAAAATGGCATTTAAAGTTTTTACCGACAAACGGTTGCGAAGCTTAGTTTTGACGACATTCATTTGGCTAAAAACACGTTCTATTTCCGCGTTGGAATGTGGTAGTGATAATAATGATATTGCCAGCTGTGATAAATCTGCAAAAGGGTTATTACCAGCTGCGTCTTTATAATCCATTACTTCATTCCAGAATTCCAAGGTGGAAGTTGTGCATGTCCATGAAATGTCGACTAAATTTACGTATGCAAGGTAGCAAAACTGTAGTTGGTTTCATATGGTTTAACTTTTATTATATTATGTAACGGACAGTAATATGTGTTCTGTGGTAACGGACGTGACGTCGCCTGTCACCTCCGTCAAGCCAAGCCGCCATGTTGACATCCCCTCCTGCCAGCCGCCATGCCACCGCCATGCCTACCAGCCAGCCACGCGGAGGGGATAAGCCTATATATTAGCTGGCCATTGTTAAACGTGGATTATTCTTGTTAAAACTTTCAAAATAAATAAGTGTGTCGTTACGCTGCAATTTTATTTTCTCCATTGCTTCACAAATCAGAAGCGGGATGAAACGACATCGGCCACAAGTTTATCGACTTCCTGACGAATCAATGTCGGAGGAAGATGAGGGTACTTCTTCACCGCCTGCACGGAAGCTGCTCAAGAATCTGCTGAAAAAAGAAGTAGTTAAGGCTTTACGCAACCTGGAAGATGACCCCCAAGCTCCAAATAAGTCAAAAGTCCATCGTGCTGCATCTTTAATCCCCGAATTTGACCCTGATAGTGAGGAATGCACGGTACAAGCATGGATTCGTAAAATTGACCAAATTGGGGAAATAAATGGATGGGACGATACAACTAAATCATTTTACCTACAAGATAAGCTGCGAGGTCAAGCAAAGAAGTGGTATAATCGTCTAGAGAACTACGATTACACGTGGGAACAATGGAAGGATATGCTATTGCGAGCATTTCCTCGATATCGCGATTATGGAAACATGCTTGAAGAATTACTACAAAGGAAAAAGCAACCTACAGAGACGATGACAAAATACTATCAAGATAAAATCGCCATGTGCTTCCGGTGCAAGTTATCCGATAGCGCCAGCGTTTCCTGTATCATTCGTGGTCTGCCACTATCGCTACAACCTAACGCTCGAGCCTTCCAATGCCACACGCCAGGAGAGCTTTACGAAGGATTTTTATGTGCACTTGACGACTACCGTACTTTACCTATCGACACAAGGTTTCATAAAAATTTGGTGAGTAGGCCATCTCACCTGGATAAAAAGTCAATGCCACCCAATGTCGAAACAGACCCGTGTCCGAGATGCAATAAAACTGGTCATTTACTGCGTGATTGCTGCCTACCTGACACACGTACATGTTATAAATGTGGAAATAAGGGACACATTGCTTCACGTTGTTCTACAATTGCCACGGAAAATAGAAGATCTATCTCAACCGACAACATAAAAGAAGTAAATGTACTACGCCCTTATAATGAAATATACAAAAAGGTCGTTAAAGTCGATGGCATCCACGTGAAAGCATACATTGATACCGGCAGTCAAGTTAACGTTTTAAACGATCAAGTATCGAACGCATTGTCATTGGATGTCAAACCGACGAGTGTCATTTTAAAAGGATTCTCCGGTGGACTCTCAACGAGTCGTGGAGAAGTCGAATTTCAATTAGAAATTGACGGTATAACCATGAAATGCCACGCCTACTTGTCTAGCATCAAAATGGCCGATGTTAATCTTATAATCGGCCAGCCTGTCATCAACAGCGAAGGTATGACATTGACAGTTAACAAAGGCCTTGTCGAATTTAATCGTACTCAAGATCCCAATCCCATTTGCGATATTGAGGCTATCGAAGACCATGATCGCTTTAAAGTCGTCACAGTCAACGAAGAGAGACTTCCACCTGGCTCTTCCATCATTCAAGTGCGGGTTCTCGGAAATAAGGTCGGCAACGATGCGGTTACACCGCCTCGGCATCATGAGCTGCAGGGAGTGGCCTACTCTCTTCCATCCACCCTGCTCACTGGTGAAGACGGGTACATCAAAGTCATCAACATGGGCTGCGAGGTTATCGTGTGGCCGCCGGGAGAGGTCCTAACCAGGGCTGAAAGCTGCCAGGAGTCTCCACTACAGCCAAATAGCCAGGTACTTACCCTTGCTTGCCATAGATTTGCCAATTATAATGCTAATAATAAAGCTTACTAGTGATCAGCCTATTTACCGCCAGCCTTATCGATTATCGCATAGCGAACAAGCAGTAGTTCAGTCTAAAGTGATTTATTAGATGCCGAGATTATCAAAGAGTCTGAATCTAGTTATGCATCTCCGGTCATTTTAGTCAAAAAGAAAAACGGTGACAGCAGGATGTGTGTTGATAACCGTGCCTTAAATGCTATTACCGTAAAAGATAGATTTCCATTGCCAAACATAGACGATCAGGTTTCGAAATTAGCGGGCCACAAATATTTTACGAGTTTAGATATGGTTCAAGGCCATCATCAATAATTACGTGTTAGTAATGAAGATACACACAACTGCATTCATAACACCTCAGGGTCATTTCGAGTACACTCGTATTCCATTCGGTTTAGCGAAACGCGCCATCCGTTTTTATGCGGTTGATAAATAAAATAGTTGAATCTGTAGGTAGAACTGAAAATAATAATGTTATAGTCGAGCCAATTTAATAGGCAACATTTGACGTCTATCAATTTTATCTTCAAAGAGAGGTAACCTGCTTTAAAACATCGATTAAAGTGAATTAATTGATACGGATTTGAAACATTTGTCAATCGAATTTATTAATTTATGATGATTTTTATTCACAAGTAATCAATGCATTCGATTCTAGATGTCAGATTTCGATTTTTAGAGTAACGTCTCTGGTATTTAAAAAGAAAGAAGGTTTATTGACACAAAATTATAGCGACGTCAGTTCTTCAATTCAGAAATTGTTTATTATGTTTAGAATGGTTTATCAGTAAAATGGCTCTACTATAAAAACAAACATGGTAAACGTGAAATTTTGGCATTTCTGGACGATTTACTCTTACCCTCGAATGACGTTATGTCAGGCTTAGACATTTTGCAAGCGGTACTTGTCAAACTTGTAGTAGAAAATTTAAAATTAAACATGAGTATTGAGTAAGTTTTCGTTCTTGCAAAATGAAATAACGTATTCAGGTCATAAAATATCGGCTAAGGGTATTCAACCGGGCGATTCAAAGTTGTCTCGTTTTCCAACACCGACCAATGTTCATAGTGTGCGTCAATAATTATCGGGTTGTGTAGTTATTTTCGTAAGTTTATTTACAATTTTGCTATCATTGCCCGCCCTTTAACCGATTTAACTAAAAAGAAAGCTTCGTGGATATGGAGTAGTGATCAAAACAATAGTTTCGAACAATTAAAAAAGTGTTTGTGTTCCGAGCCTGTGTTAGCTTTGTACGATCCTGTGCTTTGTGTGTAAATTAGGAATAGCAGATTGATGGTACGTTGCGACCCGTTTTATATTTTAGTAGGGTGACAAGTAAAGAGGAAAGCATGTATCATAGTTATGAACTTGAAACTCTTGCCGTTGTAGAATCCTTGCGTCGTTTTCGCGTATATGTGTAGTAGAAAAAAAGGTTAAGATTGTTACTGATTGTACAGCAGTCCGCGCTACGCTTACAAAACGTGACATTATACCACGTATCGCAAGGTGGTGGCTTTCTATACAAGATAACGATATAAGCGTAGAGTATAGGCCGGGGGAACGAATGAAACATGTAGATGCATTAAGTAGACATCCAGTAGACACTATGAACGTGAATCGTCTCGAAGTAGCGGATTGGTTTTATATGGTGCAATGTCAGGATACTAAAAGCGAGCGCTAGAATGAAACGTAACTTCGATAGGAAACGAAAATCCGCTCACATATATAAGAAGGGTGATTTATTGCTAACGCGTCAAGCACCTACTTGTTCAGCATCCAAAGTTAACACTAAACTTGACGACTTGCATTCCGGTCCTTATGTCGTAACGAAAGTATTGGGCAATGATAGGTACCAAATTAGAAGTATATAGGGTTTACGTGGGTATAAGAGTTTTAGTGGGTTAGTAGCTGCAGATTCGTTGAGGCCCTATAAAAGTATTGTTACAGTTTCTGATAGTGCTAGCAGTTCGGATGAGCAAATGGAAACCGAAGATCTTATTGATTTATTAGAGAGCTAATTATTTTTGTTGTTCCTGTGGGAACAACTGTTTCAGGATGGCCGAGTGTAACGGACAGTAATATGTGTTCTGTGGTAACGGACGTGACGTCGCCTGTCACCTCCGTCAAGCCAAGCCGCCATGTTGACATCCCCTCCTGCCAGCCGCCATGCCACCGCCATGCCTACCAGCCAGCCACGCGGAGGGGATAAGCCTATATATTAGCTGGCCATTGTTAAACGTGGATTATTCTTGTTAAAACTTTCAAAATAAATAAGTGTGTCGTTACGCTGCAATTTTATTTTCTCCATTGCTTCACAATTATAATATTTTATATGCTAAAAAATAAGCTATATGCTAGACAACAAATAAAAATGCTAAACAATGTAAAAATATGCTAAATTTAGCATAAATTATGCCAAATTGGCAACACTGCCCGAGACGTTACTCTAGAAATCGAAATCTGACATCAGTAATCGAATGCAGTGAATAAAAATCATCATAATAATAAATGCGTTGTGTTTTTTTATTATACTTGCCCTTTTTTTGCTCCTTAAATTTACGAAAGAAAGTATACTACTTTAAAAGGGATTCGCTTGATGAATTTTAAAATTGACATGTGTATCAAGTTCGAGCGACACATGTTTCTAGTCAGTATCGATTAATTCACTATAATCGATGTTTCACTTTCTAAGCAGGTTACCTCTCTTCGAAGATAAATTTGATAGACGTCAAAATTCAAATCAATGTTGCGTACCTACAAGTTGCGACTTGCGTATTTTGGCTGTTTGGGCGTTTGGCATGGTTTTAACAGTTGACTGTTGAAGATTATGAAAACAAAGAAAATAATAAGGTTGATGGTTCATAATAATTTCATATCGCCGATCTTCTCATTACAGAAAGTGCATATATTGCTATTAATTATGTTCAGTCTTGCAAGGTGTGAAGTGATTTATTGGTTTATTGTGGCCAAATCTTAATCTGTTGATTGTGATGATAAACTCACGACTAGTTACATCCAGCTCATCATACCAAGGTCTTCTCTGTAAATCTTCTTGAATATTTCCATACCATTTTCCTTTAAATTTCTGATCCTACTTCCAGAATTCTAACCACGTACTATTTAACGAGACATTTACATCGGAATACTCTACTCTACTACTACTACTCTTACTACTACTACTACTCTTTCAAATAAACTCACCCGCAATTTTTTACTTTTTGTCAAGGTGTACAAGTTTATAATATTATTCTAAAACGTTAGAAGTGAATTGTAAATCCTTTGAAATAAATGTATCTAAATCTAATTTACTTTTTGGTTCTTATTTGATTAACTTTTCATCTGGGATTGTTAATATATTATATAATATAAAAATTTGTGTGATTTATTGGTAGGTATACTATCTGCACACCTTACTCTTTCAAATAAAGAAATAAGTAATTACTTATGTATTCAAATTCACATTGGCGTCCATATATTCTGTGCCTCCAGTGAATAAGGGATTCTAATTCAACCAACTACTACTAGCTACTCCGTATGTCTT
Organism: Colias eurytheme; assembly: GCF_061535395.1. Classification (NCBI taxonomy): domain Eukaryota; kingdom Metazoa; phylum Arthropoda; class Insecta; order Lepidoptera; family Pieridae; genus Colias; species Colias eurytheme. The sequence goes on along the minus strand of NC_143011.1, from coordinate 3,277,226 downwards.
TTGGGTAGACGGAGGCAAATAGGATTTTTATTCCAACTTTATCATTTGATATTTTGAAAATGTACGTTCGTGTACGGTACATTTTCATACCGTCAGAGTCATTTTGCAGATTATAGTGGTGCAGCACTGAACACTGTCTATTAGGTGGCTGGTGCTGCTGACCGGGCCTTCAGTTCCGCTTTCCAGAATACCTTCACCCTTCTAGGTGCTACTACTACTGAAATAGCGGTACTCTATCGCGTCGTTCAGGTCTCTAACTGACAGGATTTCTCATATTATCGTAACAACCTCGCTCGTTCTAACGAGAACAAATTATCGCCAAGGAATTCTGCTGCAGGATAATGGCAAGAGAGATTATAAGCTTAACTATGCATTATTATGTTCAGGAATATGGTGGATTTTGAATACTATCGTCGTCTGAAAGTATCTCCTTTCGATAAACTTCATTAAGGATGCAGATCTGATCCCATCTTTGTTCCGTAGGAATGCTACGACAGTCTAAACGTTACACTGTACAAAGAAAATTGCCCTAAATATAGTCGGTTGTTCCAACATCCGTAATATGGCTAGCCTGCCTTGCTAGCCCTTGATTGTAACTGCTACCAATGGAGGCATTGCTCTTGTGTTGTCCACAGTTGTGCGAGTGCAAAAATGAAGAACTGAGCTCGTGGGGAGCTATGTCGAATGAATCTGTGTTAAGATTATGGCAGTATAGGACAGTTAGCTGTGGATGCGAAGACAGGACATTACTTTATTCATCCGTAAACACGCGAGGCAGCCACGGACAGCGATATAGCAAGAACTAAACTAGCAAAGTTTAGTTCGCTTACCAGACTTTGTCATGTTTTAAATGCAGTATATCCTCTGTATAGCATTGCATTTATGACTATTGATAAACTTAATTCACCCGTAAACACGAGAAGCAGGCACGGATAGCGATATAGCAAGAACTAAACCAGCAAAGTTTAGTTCGCTTACCAGACTTATATTTTAAAAGCCGTATAGTCTGTACATTTCATTTATTGCCCCCCCCCCCCCCTAAAAGCAAAGAAATGAGAAGTCATTTGGCGGAGCTTTCTCGTAAAGGGTAGGGGTTCCAAGTTTAAAGCAGATACGAATCTAACGCATTCTCATTTCAGTCACCTGTCGCACCCACTGCACTCACACCTTACGCTGGCTGCAGCGAGGCTCTCCGCGAAGCCTTCTTACGGAGAAACATCCCATCGGAAGCTGTCGAACTAATGTTGGCATCGCTTTCCAGTAACACTAAGAAGCAATATAACGTAACTTATAAACTATGGTGGCAATTTTGTCTAGATAGAAATATTTCCAATTTTGAAAGTACAGTAGCGACAGTTATATCGTTTTTAACAAATGAGTTTAACAAAGGGGCTTCATATGGTACTTTAAACTCGCACAGGTCTGCCTTGTCTTTAATCTTAGGAAATAATATCGGGTCGGATGAATGCATAAAACGACTCCTAAAGGGAGCATTCAAATTGAAACCCAGTAATCCTAAATACAATAATTATTCTTGGGACCCACAATTAGTTTTGAACCATATCTCAAGCTGGTTTCCTAATATAAACATTAATTTGGAGCAGTTGACTAAAAAAATAGTAATTTTACTTGCGCTGTGTACAGCACAGCGGGTCCAAACTTTATCCCTTATCAATCTTAATAATATTTATTTCTCAGACAGTGGAGCTAAGATTTTCATAACAGACTTGATAAAAACTTCGGCTCCGGGTAGAGATCAACCCCTTCTTATACTTCCATACTTTAAAGAAAATATAAGTATTTGTCCCGCTACTGCACTTTCTGATTATATCAATGTCACAAAACATTTGAGGAATGAGGAGGACAATAGATTAATACTAACTTTTAAAAAACCTAATAAACCCGCCACAACTCACACAATCAGTCGTTGGATCAAAAACGTGTTATCGGAAAGTGGTGTCAACATTTCAATATTTAGTTCACATAGCACAAGACACGCTTCAACATCTACTGCTTGTGCTAGTGGTGTATGCGTTGATAATATACGTAAAACTGCTGGCTGGACTAAACATTCCGAAACCTTTGCAAGGTTTTATAAACTTAATGTAGTTAATGAAAACGAATTTGCAGAATCAATTTTGCAAGAATAATGTTTGATTATATTTTTGTTAATATACAAAATAAAACTACGCCTAGCGCTTTTATCTGCAATCCGCCACCACTTGTCATCCCCTCTATTGGCGCTGTTTTAGTTTTTGTCTAACACGGCCTCTCCTGACTGGAGGACGTCCTCGTTCTCCTTTGTTTTATGCGGAGAAGTACAGGCTCCTCTCGAAGTGCCTGATGCAGGTTCAACAACAACGACTGGGTCATTTGTGGACTCCTCATCTTCAATACTGGCAGCATCTGGGAAGGATTAATGATAAGGTATTAGCAACTAATAAACATTACACTCCCCTTATAACAGGTAAGCGCAATACACAGAGAGGAAGCACTACGTTCGCTATCTCTGACACCAATGACAGTATAACATGGGCACAACGTTCGCGTATTATACTTTACGCATATAAAATAAAACGACCATATGACATAGGCACGACGTTAGCATATCATGAGTCCAAAACAAATGACGTATAACATAGGCACGACGTTAGCATATTATACGTTACGCATATAAAATAAAACGACCACATGACATAGGCACGACGTTAGCATATCATGAGTCCAAGACAAATGTATAACATAGGCACGACGTTAGCATATTATACATTACGCATATAAAATAAAACGACCACATGACATAGGCACGACGTTAGCTTATCATGAGTCCAAGACAATTGTATAGCATAGGCACGACGTTAGCATACTATACGTTACACATAGAAAATAAAACAACCACATGACATAGGCACGACGTTAGCTTATCATGAGTCCAAGGCAATTGTATAGCATAGGCACGACGTTAGCATACTATACGTTACACATAGAAAATAAAACAACCACATGACATAGGCACGACGTTAGCTTATCATGAGTCCAAGACAATTGTATAGCATAGGCACGACGTTAGCATACTATACGTTACACATCTATATCACTACATAGTATAAAACAAAGTCGCTTTCCGTGTCCCTATGTCCCTATGTCCCTTTGTACGCTTAAATCTTTGAAACTACGCAACGGATTTTGATGCGGTTTTTTTTAATAGATAGAGTGATTCAAGAGGAAGGTTTATATGTATAATAACATCTATTAAATAGTGGAGAAGTACTGTTATTTTTGAGGTTTCTAATGTGATGTCGTAAAAAATTACATTGTTTCCGCTTATATTGCAAACGCAGGCTGAACCCTACGAGTTTTATCAAAATAATGTACTAAGTATTATACACATTGAAAAGGTCTACAGAAAAGTCCGCGATGGTATATGTCTATCTCTTATGGATAACCCACAATAACATTTTTTTGTCATTTACTTTTTACGACAAATAATAGCTAATTTTCGAAGCGATTTTCACCAATACAGCATTAATCCTTAACCAATTAAATACCTTGAATACATTGTTCATTTAATATAGATCTATATGGCACATTACACCGTATGATTTAAGTGAATATTTTCGAAGATATTACAGATTTAAAAATTGCGGGACGTAGCGTTTGCGGCGGTACCGGCCGGCCGGCCGCTATGTTTTTATATACAACGTTCACAGTTTTTCTGTAGTGTATTTAGTATCAGCATTGCACCCGTGCGAAGCCGGGGCGGGTCGCTAGTATATAATAAAACTAAGTCGATAAAATGTGCGTGCCGATAAAACTTAAAAAGGAGTCCCGACACGATAAAGGGACTTATGTGGTGTGATAGCCCTTTATCCCCCCTCGAACAAGAAAGTTCCCGTTTTAATCTAAAGGGCATGTTTTTAAAGATATAAGGGACTTTCCGACCCTTCAACTTGGAAATTAAGTGCAGTGGCGCCATCTGTTATCGAATATTTGAACTTCGGAGACTATATTACACTCCAATAGACATAGTGTGTAGTCTCCATAGTTGTGAGCCATTGTAGCATGTGTAGTAGTGGCGCGAAATTTAAAATTCCAATTTCAATAAAATCTTAAATTTAAATTTTGTGTATTTATACGTCATTATTTAACGTATATTTTGGAGTTAAAGCGACATAATTTTAGTTATCCAAATTAATTCTCAAAATATTAAAAAATTTAGGTTTTTAAATTTCGCGCCTTTACTACATACGCTACGCTAGAAAGTTCCCGTTTTAATCTAAGGGCGTGTTTCTAAAGATATAAGGAACTTTCCAACCCTACATAGTGGCGCCATCTGTTATCGAATATTTGAACTTCATTCAGGACAACGATTGTTTGGGTTGCATTTCCAAAAGCGTTGCGAGCAAATTTCAATAAAGTCTTAAATTTAATTTGTTGCTATAATAAAGTTATTAAATTTTGTGTATTTGTACGTCATTAGCTAACTTATATTTTGGAGTTAAAGCGACATAATTTTAGTTATCCAAATTAGTTCTCAAAACCTTAAAAAATTTAGGTTTTAAAATTTCGCGCTTTTAGTACAAATGCTACCGCTATAGAACCTTTTATTATGGCGGACGATAGTGACCAGAATACTCTAGAAGGTGTGAGAGAGAAAATATTTTCAAATTTTCTCGAATATTCTAGAGCCTAGCTCTCTGAATATATAAGAGCCCGGTGTCGCTCACCAGAGTTAGTTTAATTTGAACAGCGAAACGAGCGATTTCAAAACGAAAATAAGAGAAGTTATCTGTGAGCCTTTATTTAGAAGTATCACGTGTGAGTATTTTTAATAGTGTGTTTAATTAACTCTCGATTTTGAAACGAAATAGAAATAAGTTATTTGTGGGTTTTTTTCGTGAAATTTCCCTATAATATTAACAACATGTAACCCATCAAACCCAAAACAGCTACAGCAAATTTGCTCTATGCTAACTTCATCCATGACATCCAGCTGATACTGCAGGAATGCCAGGACTTCATTAGGCACAAGCCTAGCGCTCATTGTTGCGAGCGATAACTTCGACAATAAAAAATATTAATTATTTCAGTACTAGCTGCTCCACGCGGTTTCAGCCCCGTGGCCGTGACTCCACTCCTGTTGGTCGTAGAGTGATGATATATAACCTATAGCCTTCCTCGATAAATGAGCTATCTAACACCGAAATAATTTTTCAAATCGGACCAGTAGTTTCCGAGATTAGCGCGTTCAAACAAACTCTTCAGTTTTATAATATTAGTATAGATTATTTAAATATAACATTGTTTATCTCACATTGCAGTAACAAAGATCTGTTCCTGGTAATTAAGACTGCATTATATTATATTAATTTAAATATTTTCTATTCATATCATTACATGCAATTTCCTTCATAAATAGAAAATCTATCCTCAAACAAGAACATGGTAACTGCTTTCCTGCTATATTATGTCACAGAATACATAATAGTAGCTAAACGCTACAGAACGGACACTCTCCACCTCCCGCCAAAATTAAACACTTACCTCACCCCGCACGATCAGCCTGAAAATGGTCCGTATTTGTCTGCAAGGACGATACGCAACGAATGATTTAATAGACTCGACATCGGTCTCATCGTGACGAGTATGTACATACATATTACACTGGTTATACAAATATACATTGGTTATACATAATATGATGATTTAAGATGTTCGTCATGTTTATCACAAGCTTCCGTTTCAATTGGATAATTGTTAAAAAGTTCGAGAATTGATAAGGGTAAGCAAGCAAGTATTCAGTTACACGATTTATTCTGATAAGATATTGAGTGTATATCTATGTATGCGTCTATAAAAATTTGTGGTTTTCTTCGTCAAGCACAGTTCCACCGTGAGCCTTATGGATCGCACATAACCTATGCGTGTTGCTCGATTGATCTCCGATCTGCGTGCCAATAACAAATGACTGCAATCCAAATTTTTTGTGATACCGGGATCAGTGGCGATCTTTTCCCTCTTGACCGTTCCGTTCCTAGCACAATGTTTGATGTATGCAATACGTTTAGCTAAATGTTTAATAGTAACAAACTAGTCTTAAAATATTATAAAGAATATCCAAAATACTAAAAGCAAATAATTTTGTGAAAGCGTGTAAAAACTTTACTAGGAATTATATTTTATCACATAAAATATGATATCAAGTAAAAATACTTTACCTAAAATGGAATGTGTATTGGTCTGTTCTGTGGCAAGTGACAACAGCTATCAAACTGTGAACGTTTATGCGTTTAAATATTGCGAACATACAAATAATAAATAAGTAAAACAAGTTATAACAGTTAGTCATTAATTACCTATTATTCATTATCAATAATGGATTGCGAAATCGTAAGTACCTTTTTGTTATTTCATAAGGTGACGCTTTTGTGCTCCCAACTTACGCTCAATTTCGCGCCTAAATCTTATTTTTTTGTTTCTAGGTAAAAGGCAAGCCTCTTACAAAAGAGGAATCCAAGTTCTTGCTTGAATTAATAGAAGGGAGTAAAATCATAACAACGAAAACAACGAACGCCACCAATAACAAACTAAAAAACGAGGAATGGGTTAGATTGACCGAGCGGTTCAATGCCCAGGCTACGAATTGTCCCAGGACACCTCAGCAGCTGCGTTTGAAATGGGAAAATTTAAAAAAGAATTCTCGCAAACGCAGCACTAAAATAAGGATGAACCAAATTAAGGTTAGCTAGTCGTGTTCGTTCATAGTTGTGTTTTTAATTGGACTTCAGAATGTAATGACTTATTAATTCTATTTACCTACATTGAATTTTTAGACTGGTGGTGGTCCTGCTGATTATACATATACCCCCAGATGACATACTGGACCGAGTTTCTGGTTTACTAGGAAGTACTGCCAGTGGATTTACTGTGCCATTTGGGGGTGATAAGGAAACAGTAGGTGTTGATATTGGTGGCATGAGTGGAGATGGTGGAGCTAGTGGTGACGGTATTGGTGATGGGTTTGCTAGGGTTTCTGATGATATAAGTAAGGCTGCAGATTTGATGCCTACATCAAGTAACCATGACATTGAAATTGTTATATGCAGTGGTGAGGGTGATGGTGTCATACAAAATCAGGTTTCGGAGAGTGTTGACCAAAATGTGTTAACACCAAATAAGCCAAAGAGGTTTACTCTTAATACACCGAGGACAGGTAACTTTTGTTTTTCAAACCCTATTCTTAATGCATTCATTATAGAGCTCAAGGAATATCCTCCAATCCGGGAGCTTTATTGATATTAAGTTTTTTGTTGTTAGCTTTTTTAAGTAGCATTGATTTATTTTGTGGATAATAATTATCATTTTCACATAATAGACGCTTATTGCATTTAGGAATGATTTTTTTAATACTATAATAAAATTCTTGTGCAAAATTATTAGCAATTGTTTTAATGTCTATGTTATTTTTATGAAATGCTTTTAAGATACAGTTGTCTATTGAATTTTTGCAGCGACCTGTTAATGAATTCAAAATTTGCCATAAAGCGTGACTATTGTTGTAGTTTTGATTAATTTGATTATGATAGTAATTATTTCTTGATTTTTCTATGAATTTACGCGTTTTATTACGTAATTTATTGTATTTTAATCGAAGTATTTTATTAGTCGGGTCATTTTTCCAGTCAATAAAAGATAAATCTTTTTTTTCACACATAGTTTTTATGGTGCTAGTAATCCAAGGATCTTTGTTTCTTTTACTTGATGTTGAAATTATTTGTTCAAATTGTGATTGATTATAACAATTTTGGATGGTATTTTTTAAGTTATCATATAATTTATATGGACACTCTGTATTCGTAAAATCATCCCAGCTAACATGATCAAGCAAATTATTAAGTTTATTGTTATCTATTTTTCGAATGACTTTAACGTCACCCTGTACATGTGCTAATGATTGTCCAATGCACGACAATACGATCATACGGTGATCAGCCATTGCAGTGCCGAGCGCGCCCGAGTACAGGTCTAACAATTGCGTCCTTACAAAAATGTGATCGATTACGCTACGCGTTATTATTTGGTTTCTTATTTCAATTCTTGTATAATCGGTTATAACACTTGTTAGACCGCACTCGGCCATGCTATTTATGTAAAAATCTTGAATGTTACCCTTTATTTTTATATCTATGTTCATGTCTCCTAAAACAAAAATATCTAAGTGTTTAAAAGGTTTACTAGATAAAAGATCCTTTATCTCCCTTACGAACAAGTATTTACTTTCGTTGGGTGGCCTATATATTGCACAAATTGTTGCAACGTATTTGTGATTAGTCGTTAAATGACCTATGATTGATTCACAGTGATTTAAAGTGTGATGTTTGAATGTAAATACGTGAACGTTCCGTATGTATATTATAATACCGCCACCTTTTTTATTCTTACGTAACTTTTTGTGCATTATATAGCCATTTACATTGAACATATTTGCGATATTATCTTTAATGTTTACTTCAGTTAATATGAGAATATCTATTGGTGAACATGAACTGTTTATTAATTCTAAAACATAACAAAAATTTTTAATTAGTGATCTTACATTTATATGGACTAAATTTAACTTAAATTGAGATTTCGCTAACGATGGAACATTTTTACAAAATGAGTTATATGTACTACAATTAAAAAGTTCTAAATTATTGCTTGGGATATTCGACTGAACTATGGTGACCTACATAAAATACTATATCTATTACCGCCGATGATGTGCTGGTGCTGCCTGGTTGAGGAGATTTTCAATGTCTGTTTCGCTTCTGATCACAATAGGTTTATTATTCTCTGATTTACGGATTAATATATTCCCATTCTGGAACCACACATATTTATAATTTGGTGTTAATTTTTGCTTAGCTTGCCACAGCAGGGTTTTATTCGCTTTAGTTAGGGCTTTGCGTACTATCACTTTGGTTTTAGCTGCTGGTACTGCTTCATCACATACCACCTGTCCCACAAGTACCTCTCTGCGTCTGGAAGCACGTACCCACATATTACATAATTCCTCCTGTTTGAACTCCAGTTAAATACATCCATCCTGTCCGTTTCTTCCTTCCAGGCGCTTCACGTTGGAGATTCCTTCTTTGGTTAGATTTAGGTTATCAGCTAACTTGTTACATAAGTCATTAAGGTCTTCATTAGGACGAGACGGAATGTTGGCAACTTCTATGACGGTATCCAGACGCTGCTGTTCCATATAGCGCACGTGTTGTTTTAATGCATTTATTTCTAGATCGAGGTGTGATTTTTCGTTTTTGAGGTTAGTATATTTTTTCTCTAGCTCTTTTATTTGTTTATTTTGGGCTTCAACAGTTCTTGTTAGTTCGTCGATTTTGTCACAGCAGAAGCTTATTAAAAGTGATTGTATTTAAAGTGATTGTATTAAAATGACTGTATTGTAAAACTGACATGATTAAAAAGAGCAACTATAGAGTTTCTTGCCGGTTCTTCTCTGTAGATACTGCTTTCCGAATCGGTGGTAAATAAAGAAATGATTGAGTTTGAGGTGTTTCTTTGCTCGATTACCCAACGCAACGCCCACAGCTTGAAAATAGATTCACAATCTACATCTTGCTCCGACATCAGAATTGGGATCAAATCGAGCAAATGAGAAAACACGTGACGATAACCTCGATACGATATACGATAACCTGATTAAAAGTCAAAGCGCCGCAACCACGTGGCACTTCGATCCAGTTTCAACGGGAACAGCAAGAAGTCGGAAGCGAGCATCATCGTATCATCGAGAGCAGCGCCGTGTCATGTCGTGCACCGTGCCATCGCGTCGAGCATCCGGCTTCGAGCATCATGCGTCGAGCGTCGAGCATCATGCGTCGAGCGTCATGCGTTGCGCCATGTGGTGCATTACGCATCCATACTGAGCGCCGCGGCACCAAGCTGGGCTCCGCGACACCACGCCAGGTGTTGCACATCCACGCCAGGCACCGCAATACCACGCCGGGCGTCGCGCTACCATCACTACCATCAACACGTCGAGCCTGAGATCACCGGAACCAGAGCGACGTGTCGACGTGTCGTGCAACTATCCTTCAATCTCATACAAAACCGGTCAGTAGATAACATTCCACTTTGAGTGTACAGTAAGATAAAGAAAGTAGGTTTTCAAAATGTAGTAACTTCAAGCAACTTATTCGAAAGAAAAAGAAATTTATTGCCAAAAAAATTAGTTACAAAATTTATTTTAAAATTAATTGAGGAAAATGGTCACAGCCTCGGCAAAATGCTGCACAAAAACAGCGCTAATTTACAGGCTGTACCGCTTTTCTTTAAACCTCAAATGCACTAGTTAAGGCATTACTTTTCGTTTTTAATCGAATAGCAATAAGGCTGTCTTTGTGTAGCAATTAATTGCTATTTGTCAAGGGTTATAGCCTAAAAAACTAACGCAGGTAGTTTAAGAAATTAATGCGGGTAGTCAAGAAACTAACGCGGGTAGTTAAGAAACTAATTTGAAAGTAATTCGCATACTGTTTTTGTTCTGATACACGGACAAGTGAATGTTTATTGTTTACGTTCGATTGAAGGATCTGGATGCAGTGTACCAATTAATGTGCTTTCTTTGTTAGTGTTAGCTCACAAAATAACAAACATTAAAGCAATTCGTTACTTAATTTATCTTGATGGCAGTGCTTACGCCACAAAGTATTTTTTAAAATTACGTGAATTACCTACTAATGTAAACCCGTCCCTGAATAAGTGAAATAGGTACTGTTAATTTATCACTGCGTAAATAAGTTGAGTTAAATGTAATGCAATAAGATTAAACTATACACTGGTCTTGTAGGTTACAACTTTTAACAAAATCTGTAATCATTACATTCGGTACAGCCTGTAAATTAGCGCTGTTTTTGTGCAGCATTTTGCCGAGGCTGTGACCATTTTCCTCAATTAATTTTAAAATAAATTTTGTAACTAATTTTTTTGGCAATAAATTTCTTTTTCTTTCGAATAAGTTGCTTGAAGTTACTACATTTTGAAAACCTACTTTCTTTATCTTACTGTACACTCAAAGTGGAATGTTATCTACTGACCGGTTTTGTATGAGATTGAAGGATAGTTGCACGACACGTCGACACGTCGCTCTGGTTCCGGTGATCTCAGGCTCGACGTGTTGATGGTAGTGATGGTAGCGCGACGCCCGGCGTGGTATTGCGGTGCCTGGCGTGGATGTGCAACACCTGGCGTGGTGTCGCGGAGCCCAGCTTGGTGCCGCGGCGCTCAGTATGGATGCGTAATGCACCACATGGCGCAACGCATGACGCTCGACGCATGATGCTCGACGCTCGACGCATGATGCTCGAAGCCGGATGCTCGACGCGATGGCACGGTGCACGACATGACACGGCGCTGCTCTCGATGATACGATGATGCTCGCTTCCGACTTCTTGCTGTTCCCGTTGAAACTGGATCGAAGTGCCACGTGGTTGCGGCGCTTTGACTTTTAATCAGGTTATCGTATATCGTATCGAGGTTATCGTCACGTGTTTTCTCATTTGCTCGATTTGATCCCAATTCTGATGTCGGAGCAAGATGTAGATTGTGAATCTATTTTCAAGCTGTGGGCGTTGCGTTGGGTAATCAAGCAAAGAAACACCTCAAACTCAATCATTTCTTTATTTACCACCGATTCGGAAAGCAGTATCTACAGAGAAGAACCGGCAAGAAACTCTATAGTTGCTCTTTTTAATCATGTCAGTTTTACAATACAGTCATTTTAATACAATCACTTTAAATACAATCACTTTTAATAACCGTTACGTTACACATTTAAATTAAACACTAGCAAAGAAAAGGTTAACAGTTCCTAGTAGTGGAAGATCCGAACTCTTCGATGTTCGAATGTGAAGTGCCGTCCCGAGGGCGAGCCTTCACGGGCTCGACCCGGTACAAGCATGAAGTAAGCCGCCAACTTCACTGTGCTGCCACCTCCCGGAACTCGTGCTTAGAGTCGTTTTACATCCGCGCTATTGACCGTCTCCGACACGGCCATCCTGCGCTGAACACGTCCTCGTGTTTGTGGGTGCTGTAACACAGAAAACATCTCGCACAGTACATGCTCTTCGGCCAATCCTGATAAATTTTTACAATTAAACTCTGATATTTAATTTTTAGGCTTTTAAACCACAAAACTGAAAAAAACTAAATCCTTAAGATCACTTAGTTGTCCGTAAGTCTATCAGTCTATCTATCAAGACCTTTGAAATTCATATCGCATACCATCGTCCCGTTAAGCTTTGAAAAGTTATAACAGTCGATCAAAAGATAGCAGTTTTCGACATTCGCAGGGGACACGAGGAATCAATACCTTCAGGATATTTCTTGTGAACACAGAATCATGAAATTTGTACAAGAAACGTCCTATAGCAAAGAATCTCATAATACAAAATTTAAGTTCATATGAAAACAGGTTTTTTTTTCTTAATTTGAATATCCTAAAATAATTTCCAACTTCAACCCTTTGAAATTAACCATTTTGATTAAAATAATGAAACATTGAATTCTGATCATTTCAATTAAATTACTACTAAAAGAAAGTAACGCATAAGCGACCAAACACCACTTTCACTGCTATTGTCATCAGAAGATCATTATTAAAGTATCACAAAAAAACTAGAGCATGAATCTTATCCGAGGCCTGTGGCTTTTCACTAAGCCCATCATCACACACGCATTCCACCGAATGCCAACTCTGGCTTTTCACTAAGCCCAACAACACACACGCATTCCTCCGAATGCAAACTCTGGCTTTTCACTAAGCCCCACAACAAACCTCATGTTTGTTCCACACGCATTCCTCCGAATGCCGAGTCCCACGGACTCCCATATTCCAATGGTCTCTCCAAGACCCAACCTCCGCCAGCGTCACCCGCGCACCGCGCATCCACGGTTTACTATAAGCAGCTATCTGTACTCCTAATAGCAGACGCCGGCTTCAACGGACTACGGTAATACCGCGCATCCACGGTTTACTATAAGCAGCCATAACCCCTTATAGCAGACACCGACTTCAACGGACTACGGCTACGAAATGACTACTGGCACACTCTGACCAATCGAACTAAGATTCACCGCTATCACTCAACTCAAATTCAAGTTTCAAACATTAATCAACTTCAAGTGGTACTTGGCCCACAGGCATCCTCAGTATATTAACAAAGTGAAGTTACCCGAACATTGTATAAACAACATCTGTCTTTTCAAAGTGATTATTGGTGTTTAGTATTTCAATAGCTCAACAGTTAAAAAAAAAGAGAAATCTTATCTGAACTGAATATTACTCATCCAACCGAATATTAAAACTCTAGGTATCTTCTATACAGCCATACTGACAATCATGCGTCCCCGTACGCCATTTCTCACACTACATTACTACGGTAATTCATCTCGGGATACCAAAATAACTACCATCCTGCCTCGGCCCACACTGACCTTACAGGGTTACCATACTGCCGCGGTCCTCCTGACCGGTCAGAACACACATCTACTATCCTGGACCTCATGCCAGATAGAACACCACAATCCTTCGATGAACTACATTACCATCACAATATTATTTCACGCAACACACATTTACTTCACAACGTACGAGACAACACAACTATCAGTATGCTACAACTCTACTCAACTAGAACTCTACTGAACTATACCTCCCAAATCTATCATTGTGCTAGCCTGTGCAGCTTGCTCAAATGTTAACAGCAGTTTTATTTTGTTGTTATGATCATTAACAAACAAATGTGACAACAGCACAAAAATAACATCTTAAAAAGTTTAAAACGAATAATTCGTAACTGAACCGCAGAAAACACTCAAAAAGTGGTGAAAGCTTATTCTCAACTGAATATTTACCAACTTGAATTTAAAGTAATCATGTGATAACATAATATCTGCCTACAAAAAAAAATCGCGAGAAACCCTTCAAAACTTTTTTTTATCGGCAAATTTGCATATGGCTAAATTCCTTAACGTTATGTTTACTTTTGAAAACTCAACTTAAAACAATTAATAAGTGTATACTATAAGCAGCTATAAGCAGCATCTGTGAATCTAATATCGAACGGCAAAAGGGCTGAGCTAAATTTTAGTTTCAACGTAATAAGAATGAACTACTCAACAACTACTGTACAACTACCTAATTGATGTATTCAGTTGATGTCAAACTGCAGCTAGTCACAAAAACTATTATCAAGAAATTACATTAAATGCACACAATGTAAATCGATTAGGTACTATCGAATACTCCACGTTTAGGACTTATTTGAAGCTAAAAACCAAAAAAAATGTGTGCGTGTGCTACGCGTACGTGTACACACGTAAGAAATGAAACTTCTTTTTGACCTTATTTTTTCAAAAAATAATTTACAATATGCAACTTTACAGAAATATATCAAATCACGCGTGATAGGGATAAGAAAAAAAATGTATGCGTGTACTAGAGTACACACGTAAGAAGTGAAACTTCTTTATGACCTTAAAAATGTCACGAGTATGGCGTAACGCAAAAATGTCACGCGTACGGCGTAACGCAAAAATGTCACGCTTACGGCGTAACGCAAAAATGTTACACTAAATTTTTGTCCAACCCCGATAAAGAAGTTTCACTTCAAAAACTTTCAGAAAACCTGGATGGGTTTTTCTTTTCTCTATTCAATTAAACAGACATTATCTGACGACAGTATGTAAACTGTAAAGGCGCTATTAACCTTAAGATTATTTCCAGTTTTTTTTTTTAAAGTCTTAATATCTTAACATTTAACGTACCCTAACGTTGATGGGATAGTTCTTAATTTTAAAGCAATCTAATGTACTAAAACCAAATGTAGATTCCAAAGATTTATCTTACGCTAGATGTTTATTTGAACACACGCTAATTATCTGTGACATTGTATTATGAACTGCCTAAATAAGGACCCAATAAATTCTCTGTAAAAATTCAAAACTAAATGCCTCGATTTACCTTTTATTCGATAAAACTAAATCTGCAACATTTCATAAAACTTCATATCGTAAAACTGTATACTGTGAATTGTTCACAACTTTATTTTAAGAAATTACCTCAAATATCACCTTAAATAAAACCTACGAAAAGTTTTTTTTTAAACCTCAAATGCACTAGTTAAGGCATTACTTTTCGTTTTTAATCGAATAGCAATAAGGCTGTCTTTGTGTAGCAATTAATTGCTATTTGTCAAGGGTTATAGCCTAAAAAACTAACGCAGGTAGTTTAAGAAATTAATGCGGGTAGTCAAGAAACTAACGCGGGTAGTTAAGAAACTAATTTGAAAGTAATTCGCATACTGTTTTTGTTCTGATACACGGACAAGTGAATGTTTATTGTTTACGTTCGATTGAAGGATCTGGATGCAGTGTACCAATTAATGTGCTTTCTTTGTTAGTGTTAGCTCACAAAATAACAAACATTAAAGCAATTCGTTACTTAATTTATCTTGATGGCAGTGCTTACGCCACAAAGTATTTTTTAAAATTACGTGAATTACCTACTAATGTAAACCCGTCCCTGAATAAGTGAAATAGGTACTGTTAATTTATCACTGCGTAAATAAGTTGAGTTAAATGTAATGCAATAAGATTAAACTATACACTGGTCTTGTAGGTTACAACTTTTAACAAAATCTGTAATCATTACATTCGGTACAGCCTGTAAATTAGCGCTGTTTTTGTGCAGCATTTTGCCGAGGCTGTGACCATTTTCCTCAATTAATTTTAAAATAAATTTTGTAACTAATGTTTTTGGCAATAAATTTCTTTTTCATTCGAATAAGTTGCTTGAAGTTACTACATTTTGAAAACCTACTTTCTTTATCTTACTGTACACTCAAAGTGGAATGTTATCTACTGACCGGTTTTGTATGAGATTGAAGGATAGTTGCACGACACGTCGACACGTCGCTCTGGTTCCGGTGATCTCAGGCTCGACGTGTTGATGGTAGTGATGGTAGCGCGACGCCCGGCGTGGTATTGCGGTGCCTGGCGTGGATGTGCAACACCTGGCGTGGTGTCGCGGAGCCCAGCTTGGTGCCGCGGCGCTCAGTATGGATGCGTAATGCACCACATGGCGCAACGCATGACGCTCGACGCATGATGCTCGACGCTCGACGCATGATGCTCGAAGCCGGATGCTCGACGCGATGGCACGGTGCACGACATGACACGGCGCTGCTCTCGATGATACGATGATGCTCGCTTCCGACTTCTTGCTGTTCCCGTTGAAACTGGATCGAAGTGCCACGTGGTTGCGGCGCTTTGACTTTTAATCAGGTTATCGTATATCGTATCGAGGTTATCGTCACGTGTTTTCTCATTTGCTCGATTTGATCCCAATTCTGATGTCGGAGCAAGATGTAGATTGTGAATCTATTTTCAAGCTGTGGGCGTTGCGTTGGGTAATCAAGCAAAGAAACACCTCAAACTCAATCATTTCTTTATTTACCACCGATTCGGAAAGCAGTATCTACAGAGAAGAACCGGCAAGAAACTCTATAGTTGCTCTTTTTAATCATGTCAGTTTTACAATACAGTCATTTTAATACAATCACTTTAAATACAATCACTTTTAATAACCGTTACGTTACACATTTAAATTAAACACTAGCAAAGAAAAGGTTAACAGTTCCTAGTAGTGGAAGATCCGAACTCTTCGATGTTCGAATGTGAAGTGCCGTCCCGAGGGCGAGCCTTCACGGGCTCGACCCGGTACAAGCATGAAGTAAGCCGCCAACTTCACTGTGCTGCCACCTCCCGGAACTCGTGCTTAGAGTCGTTTTACATCCGCGCTATTGACCGTCTCCGACACGGCCATCCTGCGCTGAACACGTCCTCGTGTTTGTGGGTGCTGTAACACAGAAAACATCTCGCACAGTACATGCTCTTCGGCCAATCCTGACAAATTTTTACAATTAAACTCGGATATTTAATTTTTAGGCTTTTAAACCACAAAACTGAAAAAAACTAAATCCTTAAGATCACTTAGTTGTCCGTACGTCTATCAGTCTATCTATCAAGACCTTTGAAATTCATATCGCATACCATCGTCCCGTTAAGCTTTGAAAAGTTATAACAGTCGATCAAAAGATAGTAGTTTTCGACATTCGCAGGGGACACGAGGAATCAATACCTTCAGGATATTTCTTGTGAACACAGAATCATGAAATTTGTACAAGAAACGTCCTATAGCAAAGAATCTCATAATACAAAATTTAAGTTCATATGAAAACAGGTTTTTTTCTTAATTTGAATACCTTAAAATAATTTCCAACTTCAACCCTTTGAAATTAACCATTTTGATTAAAGTAATGAAACATTGAATCCTGATCATTTCGATTAAATTTATGAACTACTAACTACTAAAAGAAAATAACGCTTAAGCAACCAAATACCACTTTCACTGCTATTGTCATCAGCAGATCATTATTAAAGTATCACAAAAAAACTAGAGCATGAATCTTATCCGAGTCCTGTGGCTTTTCACTAAGCCCATCATCACGCACGCATTCCACCGAATGCCAACTCTGGCTTTTCACTAAGCCCAACATCACACACGCATTCCACCGAATGCCAACTCTGGCTTTTCACTAAGCCCAACAACACACACGCATTCCTCCGAATGCAAACTCTGGCTTTTCACTAAGCCCAACAACACACACGCATTCCTCCGAATGCAAACTCTGGCTTTTCACTAAGCCCCACAACAAACCTCATGTTTGTTCCACACGCATTCCTCCGAATGCCGAGTCCCACGGACTCCCATATTCCAATGGTCTCTACAAGACCCAACCTCCGCCAGCGTCACCCGCGCACCGCGTATCCACTAATTCATATTCTCCCGGAAACAAATAGAATTCAGAACCATTTTGTCCCCGCATACCACCTCTAACATATACAGTACAAGAAAGTTCAGGTTTTGCTAATACTGCGACAGTTTGTATTGCCTCAGGGTTAATATAAGTTTGCTCCCTACATAACAAGTGTATTTTAGCGTTTTGGGTCTTACAAATCTCCAGTTTATCTACGGTTTTAGTAATTTTAATACCCGGCCGTTCTGAAAATGAATGCCCTAGAAGCACTGGATAGTTAATGAGGTTATCATTAATAACTAATATTTCTATATCTTTTTCAGTAATTCCTTGTACCTCAATATTAACTAACGACTTACCGATAGGCTGGTACGGTATATTGCCTAGGCCTTTTAGTAAGGGTAAATCATTTGTGGTCCAATCGAACCCTAGATTTAGGGCGTCCGTCAACCGAATTAGAGTACATTCGCTCCCTAAATCTAAATGACATTGGACATTTACCCCGTTAATACGTATAGGAAAAGTGTAAATACTCGCCGATTGTTGACTAGAGATTTTCAACACGGTTTTTTCCTTATCTAGCTTTTGAGCGGGTTCCATTTTAGAACACGCATTAGACAAATGACCTAATAAATTACAACGACTACACTTTAATAACGGTTTATTGCATTTATAGCTGGGGTGACCTACTTCGTTACAATTGAAACAAGTTATCCGACCCGGTTCGAATCTATTCGGCTTATTCAAGACCCTATTTGAATTATTTGGTACCGGCCGTTTATCCCTATCTCGAATTGATCTTTCGGTATCCCTAGAAACGCCTGGTTTAACAGTTTTAAAAAATTTGAGTAACTGTTCAGGTTCAGAAAATTGTGCCGCTTGAGCTCCTAGTCTAATACCCCTATCTTCAATTCCATAAATTAGACAATCAACTGCATTTTTGCCATATATGTTGCAACGGTTTAGTAAGTTAATTTTAGTGTAATAATATAATTCGGGAGATTCACTAAACCGTAGTTTTTTATTCAACATTTCAGTTAATAATTCACCATAATTCTGGGTAGATGGAAAAGTTTCAATTAATTTAACTTTCCATTCCTCCCAAGAATACAGCAAAGTGGGGAGACTTTGGTACCACGTTTTAGCTATTCCCGAGAGTTTAGGCAGAGCGTAGTGCACGACTTGTTTTTCTGACCATTCGTAAATTAATTTACATTCCTCAACCTTCGATAACCACGCATTAACAGTCTGTTCTTTTGCCATTGGATCAAAATCAGGTATTACATTGTGAATAGACGAAAATTTATCACTAGAACTAGATTTCATCGATTTAATCGCATCAACAAATGAATCTATTAAAGTACTAGTTACATCGCTTTTATCACCTTTTTGGGGTCTTGTAATAGAACAGTCCTTACTACGTTTCCTACTTCTACGGTCCCGATCAATATTCATAATTCTGCTATCGTGGCGATTTCGTAGCTGACTGCGGCTACGACTTCGATGTTCACCCGATCGTTGGCTGCGACGTTCAATACTACGCCTAGAACGTCGCTCACCGGGACTCCTTTGGTGGTGCTCAGTGTTAGGGCGGCTCCGGTGACTGGCACTTCGGTTCGGGCTTGGGCGCTGACTGCGGCGGTCTGAGCGCTTTTCACTGCGGCGCTCTCTACTACGCCGGCTTCGCTGTTCATTGCCCTCACGACTGCCGTCTCGGCTGCGTGAAGGAGTCCTTGACCAATCACGGCCCATCACCAATCTTGTTATCGTTATCCCACTTCTGAAGCTGTTGGGTTGTGGAATGAAACGCCTTCTTCACAATTGATATTTTAATATTCCTCCTTGTTACATTCACTTTTTACTATAATATTCGCAATCTTTCACAATCTTAAATAATAGATTTAAATAACCCTAAAACAAGCATGAGGCACGGCTAAGGCACTGACTTGTTGACCGCACTAGTCGGCTGTTCAGGATCAATTGCTAGCTGATCGTTTCTTCAAAAAATGTGAGCGATCGACTGACAACTAACCGACTGGAGGGGAGGTTAAGTTGTCAGGCGGTAGATTATAAATAACAGAAAACCTTGTCTATGGAAAATAATGTACTATGTATGATTTTAAGATTTGTAACAGCTCGGCCATCCGATCTTCAACGAGTGCCTTCGTTGGCTTAAATTAAATTTAAACAAAAATAAAATGATAAAATATGGAAAACAAAATGCAACCATACTTACATGAAATTGAAACAAATACTTATAATAATATGTATTTACAACTAGTTCCCGAAGTTTGAATTGGTATGATTAGCTTTTACAAATAATCAAAATTACACAAGGAAACAAGCCTAGAATAAGATTTACAAATTTCGAAAAAAAAAAAGAAAATAAATAAATATATATATCTCTATTGGAACTACTTCGACAATCGCTACAAACATTTGTATAACAAAAACTCACTTCTCTATCCGTTTGATTAGGACTAATTCAAATTCAAATAATTTATTGCTCACCAATACATTTTTACATATTAGTGACCTTATGCAGGTATTGCAATACAATCATAATGTTATATTTAAATTACATAATACTATCTCATACATTTAAATTTGACAATAATTAGATCACAAAAATAACAATGTACAATAATAATTGTTGCTTTCTTATGGGCGGCACACCATTGTACCCAGCATGCCCTCAACAGTAATCAAAATCACTCAGAACTCACTGCTTGCACATAGACTGCATATTGTTACTCTTTGGGCGGCACATCATTGTACCCAGCATGCCCTCAACAGTAATAAAAATCACTCAGTACTCATTGCTTGCACATAGACTGCATATTGTTACTCTTTGGGCGGCACATCATGCCCGGCATGCCCACAGTATGTAAGCTATTCGTTTTGGGCGGCACATCATTGTGCCCGGCATACCCATAATAATCATACAAAATCACTCGGTACTCACTGTTCACACATATACTGCACTAGATTTCCGCCCGCGGCTTCGCCTGCGTTTTCAAAGGAAAACCCGCATAGTTCCCGTTCCCGTGGGATTTCCGGGATAAAACCTATCCTATGTGTTAATCCAAGTTACCCTCTATATGTGTGCTAAATTTCATTGTAATCGGTTCAGTAGTTTTTACGTGAAAGAGTAACAAACATCCATACATCCATACAAACTTTCGCCTATATAATAGTACTAGATTTCCGCCCGCGGCTTCGCCCGCGTTTGCAAAGGAAAACCCGCACAGTTCCCGCTCCCGTGGGATTTCCGGGATAAAAACTATCCTATGTGTTAATCCAAGTTACCCTCTATATGTGTGCTAAATTTCATTGTAATCGGTTCAGTAGTTTTTACACGAAAGAGTAACAAACATCCATACATCCATACATCCATACATCTATACATCCATACATCCTTACAAACTTTCGCCTTTATAATATGTATTAGATTTTGGTTCTCGTTGGGCGGCATATTGTGCCCGGCATGCCCACAATATGCAAGCTATTTCAAATTCCATGTGTTTGTTATAAACGTCGATCATTCTTCGTTCATACCAAACACGTAGACTTGACTCGTCATTTATAGAAGGATGTGTATTACAACATACATAAAGAACTTTAAACTACCTAATGTGTATGTATAAAATTTAATTATTTTGATTCTCAATGGCATCAGAACAACTATCATCACCGTCATTATCGCTATCAGACATCGATTTAAAATTTAACCAAGGGTGCATTTTGTCGGCTGCCACGACAGCTTCGTACCGCCTACCTTTTCGAGATAAAGGGGTATCCTCTACCACATAACGGTCGTTTGGTAAAACTTTAATTACGCGGTACGGTCCCTGTAGTTTGGGTTCCAACTTTTTAGACTGCCCGCTGCCAGATGCAACTGCTCTCAAAATTCGCACTAGATCACCTACTTTATATACTTTTGCCGCTTTTCTTTTTCTATTATACCGTTCTTCACTGACCTTCGCTTGCTGTTGCATCAGGCAGCGTGCATCTAATCTAATATCGTCAATCTTACCGTCTACTATTCCATGACCTACATCCGAAATTACTTCACTTAATATACCTTGCGAAGGATTTGTAACTCTACGCCCAAATAATAATTCACTAGGAGTTTTTTTTGTGACGTCGTGTATTGTCGTATTAATGCCTAACTGTATATCCGATAGATTATCATCCCATGTTCTAGGATCTTTGCCATGGTTCATGGTT
Organism: Colias eurytheme; assembly: GCF_061535395.1. Lineage (NCBI taxonomy): Eukaryota > Metazoa > Arthropoda > Insecta > Lepidoptera > Pieridae > Colias > Colias eurytheme. Next base: position 3,255,111 of record NC_143011.1, on the reverse strand, counting down.
CCCAATGATGCCAATATAGTTCGGTTTGACCTTTCTACTTGACCATTTGCTCGCGGCGTGGCTACTGCATTCATAACATGCTTTATGCCTAAGGCCTGTATAAACTTCCTAAACCTCCTGCTGGTAAAACAGCTACCTCTATCAGAAATGAGGCGTGTTGGAGTACCAAAATACCCAATAAGATTTTTTTTTAATTACTTTTATAGTTTCCGACGTTTTGGTACTTTTGACGGCAGCCAAAGAAACAAATTTAGTAAAGGCATCGATGATTACTAAGATATATGAGTTCCCCTTCTTACTCTTAATGAAAGGCCCAACATGGTCCACGTGGACCGTGTGAAAGGGGATTTCTACTTTTTTTATGGAATGTAGGTGACCTTGTCGAGCACCACCTGGCATCTTATGGTGAGCACATTCTAAACATGCTGAAACATATTTGGTGACAAAGGTTCTCATTTTAGGAAACCAATATAATGCCCGAATACGATCTAAAGTCTTTTCTAACCCAAAATGGCCTACGTCATCGTGATTGGCTTTAACAATTTGCCAGCGTGCGCCTCTAGGCACTACCCATTTGATATTATCATCAGCTATGATCCTGTATACACGTCCATTTTTTAATTTGTAATTTTGAAATGTACTTATGTTGGGGGATTCTGGATCACTTAATATTTCTTTAATACGCCTTATATCGTCATCTGAAGATTGAACAGTAGTAATCCAATCTTCAGCAGTAACACTAAGTATATCAATAACGTGCAAATCGTCTACTTTTGAGTCTGATGGAGCTCGACTCAGGGCATCCACATGTGACATCTTATCTCCTGGTCGATACTCAATTTCACAGTCATATTCTTGTAACTGCACCCACCATCTTGCAATTTTCGGGATCACATCTCGTTTTGTAAGTGTGGTGCGTAATGAATTACAATCTGTTAGTATTTTGAAGCGTAGGCCTAACAAGTAGACCCTAAACTTGTTTAATGACGCTATCACAGCTAGAGTTTCTAACTCAAACGAGTGAAGTTTCTGCTCTTCTACCGTGGTTTGACGACTGTAGTATGCTACAACTCTCCATAAACCTTTCTCGTCTTTCTGAAGAAGAATACCCGCGATGCCAAATCTACACGCATCCGTGTGTAACTGAGTTTCTAAATTTTTGTCGTATAGTGCGAGAATTGGTCTGCTGGTCAATCGTTTTTTAATCTCTGTAAATGCAGTTGCTTCTTCTTCCCCCCATTTCCAAGGCGCATTTTTCTTTAGAAGACCCGTCAATGGTTTTACTATCAGAGCAAAATCCTTGACAAATCTTCTAAAGAAGCTGGCAAGACCTAAAAATCGTCTAACGTCATGCTGATTTAAGGGAGTAGGAAATTTTGAGACTGCTCCAGTTTTCGCAGAGCCTGGTTGGATACCATTACCACTTATTTCAAACCCTAAAAAGTCTAATTTATCAAACATAAATTTACATTTCTGCATTTTCAGTGTTAAGCCTCCTTCTTTTAATAAGTTCAAAACTTCTTCTAGTCTTTGCAGCGCTTCATCAAAGCAACGCGCGGGTATCAAAACATCATCCATATACACAATTACATAACTTAACCGTGCTTTATTAAGAATCTTATGCATGGCTCTTTGGAAAACCGAAGGAGCGTTTGCTAAGCCAAATGGCATTCTGGTGTATTCATATTGTCCATCTGGCGTAACAAACGCGGTCTTCTCTTGAGACTTCTCCGAGATGGGAATCTGATAGTACCCTGAAGCCAAATCCAGCGATATGAACATCTTATGGCCCGCTAATTGATCAAGAAGGTCTTCTACCCTAGGGAGAGGATAATGGTCTCGCTTAGTCCTGCTGTTTAAGGCTCTGTAGTCAACACACATTCGCCTCTCACCACTTTTCTTTCTTACCAATACAATGGGGCTCGCGTAAGGTGATGAAGACTCCTTAACTATACCACAATCTAACATTTCTGCTACCATGCGCCTGACATCTTCTCTTTCTGCATACGAGAGTCTATAAGGCCTGTAAACTACCGGTTCTTCATTCTTTAATTGTATATCCATTTCTAATACAGTTGTAAATCCGAGATCCTTAAGACAGGAAGAAAAACAGCTGCTATATCTTGCGAGCAAGTCCTTCACCATTTGTTTTTCTAATTCGCTAAGATTATCCCCTATAACAGGCTCAGATATATCATTCCTGTCAGTGAAATTAACGTTATTTACATATTTACAATCATTACTCATTACCATACTGCGTATCAGCAACTGTTCACGTTCTAGAATTAAACCCTTAGTTCTAGGATTTAAGATAAGAAGACAGCCTAATCCATCTTTTAATTCATATTCTCCCGGAAACAAATAGAATTCAGAACCATTTTGTCCCCGCATACCACCTCTAACATATACAGTACAAGAAAGTTCAGGTTTTGCTAATACTGCGACAGTTTGTATTGCCTCAGGGTTAATATAAGTTTGGTCGTGGACGATTTCTAAGAGTACCCGCGGCCCCGGCTAACTGCGCGGCTCGACGGAACACAGTGGGGTTTTAGTCGGTAAGAATCCGACATAACCCTTGGCTCCATCCCCGGGGGCCGTGGGTATCTTTCGAAGATTTCCCCACTATAAAAAAAAAAAAAAAAAAAAAGGGTTAATATAAGTTTGCTCCCTACATAACAAGTGTATTTTAGCGTTTTGGGTCTTACAAATCTCCAGTTTATCTACGGTTTTAGTAATTTTAATACCCGGCCGTTCTGAAAATGAATGCCCTAGAAGCACTGGATAGTTAATGAGGTTATCATTAATAACTAATATTTCTATATCTTTTTCAGTAATTCCTTGTACCTCAATATTAACTAACGACTTACCGATAGGCTGGTACGGTATATTGCCTAGGCCTTTTAGTAAGGGTAAATCATTTGTGGTCCAATCGAACCCTAGATTTAGGGCGTCCGTCAACCGAATTAGAGTACATTCGCTCCCTAAATCTAAATGACATTGGACATTTACCCCGTTAATACGTATAGGAAAAGTGTAAATACTCGCCGATTGTTGACTAGAGATTTTCAACACGGTTTTTTCCTTATCTAGCTTTTGAGCGGGTTCCATTTTAGAACACGCATTAGACAAATGACCTAATAAATTACAACGACTACATTTTAATAACGGTTTATTGCATTTATAGCTGGGGTGACCTACTTCGTTACAATTGAAACAAGTTATCCGACCCGGTTCGAATCTATTCGGCTTATTCAAGACGCTATTTGAATTATTTGGTACCGGCCGTTTATCCCTATCTCGAATTGATCTTTCGGTATCCCTAGAAACGCCTGGTTTAACAGTTTTAAAAAATTTGAGTAACTGTTCAGGTTCAGAAAATTGTGCCGCTTGAGCTCCTAGTCTAATACCCCTATCTTCAATTCCATAAATTAGACAATCAACTGCATTTTTGCCATATATGTTGCAACGGTTTAGTAAGTTAATTTTAGTGTAATAATATAATTCGGGAGATTCACTAAACCGTAGTTTTTTATTCAACATTTCAGTTAATAATTCACCATAATTCTGGGTAGATGGAAAAGTTTCAATTAATTTAACTTTCCATTCCTCCCAAGAATACAGCAAAGTGGGGAGACTTTGGTACCACGTTTTAGCTATTCCCGAGAGTTTAGGCAGAGCGTAGTGCACGACTTGTTTTTCTGACCATTCGTAAATTAATTTACATTCCTCAACCTTCGATAACCACGCATTAACAGTCTGTTCTTTTGCCATTGGATCAAAATCAGGTATTACATTGTGAATAGACGAAAATTTATCACTAGATCTAGATTTCATCGATTTAATCGCATCAACAAATGAATCTATTAAAGTACTAGTTACATCGCTTTTATCACCTTTTTGGGGTCTTGTAATAGAACAGTCCTTACTACGTTTCCTACTTCTACGGTCCCGATCAATATTCATAATTCTGCTATCGTGGCGATTTCGTAGCTGACTGCGGCTACGACTTCGATGTTCACCTGATCGTTGGCTGCGACGTTCAATACTACGCCTAGAACGTCGCTCACCGGGACTCCTTTGGTGGTGCTCAGTGTTAGGGCGGCTCCGGTGACTGGCACTTCGGTTCGGGCTTGGGCGCTGACTGCGGCGGTCTGAGCGCTTTTCACTGCGGCGCTCTCTACTACGCCGGCTTCGCTGTTCATTGCCCTCACGACTGCCGTCTCGGCTGCGTGAAGGAGTCCTTGACCAATCACGGCCCATCACCAATCTGATAAAAAAAAAAAAATCCGAATCAGGTTCATTTATTATTATTAATGTCGGAGACGGTCAATAGCGCGGATGTAAAACGACTCTAAGCACGAGTTCCGGGAGGTGGCAGCACAGTGAAGTTGGCGGCTTACTTCATGCTTGTACCGGGTCGAGCCCGTGAAGGCTCGCCCTCGGGACGGCACTTCACATTCGAACATCGAAGAGTTCGGATCTTCCACTACTAGGAACTGTTAACCTTTTCTTTGCTAGTGTTTAATTTAAATGTGTAACGTAACGGTTATTAAAAGTGATTGTATTTAAAGTGATTGTATTAAAATGACTGTATTGTAAAACTGACATGATTAAAAAGAGCAACTATAGAGTTTCTTGCCGGTTCTTCTCTGTAGATACTGCTTTCCGAATCGGTGGTAAATAAAGAAATGATTGAGTTTGAGGTGTTTCTTTGCTCGATTACCCAACGCAACGCCCACAGCTTGAAAATAGATTCACAATCTACATCTTGCTCCGACATCAGAATTGGGATCAAATCGAGCAAATGAGAAAACACGTGACGATAACCTCGATACGATATACGATAACCTGATTAAAAGTCAAAGCGCCGCAACCACGTGGCACTTCGATCCAGTTTCAACGGGAACAGCAAGAAGTCGGAAGCGAGCATCATCGTATCATCGAGAGCAGCGCCGTGTCATGTCGTGCACCGTGCCATCGCGTCGAGCATCCGGCTTCGAGCATCATGCGTCGAGCGTCGAGCATCATGCGTCGAGCGTCATGCGTTGCGCCATGTGGTGCATTACGCATCCATACTGAGCGCCGCGGCACCAAGCTGGGCTCCGCGACACCACGCCAGGTGTTGCACATCCACGCCAGGCACCGCAATACCACGCCGGGCGTCGCGCTACCATCACTACCATCAACACGTCGAGCCTGAGATCACCGGAACCAGAGCGACGTGTCGACGTGTCGTGCAACTATCCTTCAATCTCATACAAAACCGGTCAGTAGATAACATTCCACTTTGAGTGTACAGTAAGATAAAGAAAGTAGGTTTTCAAAATGTAGTAACTTCAAGCAACTTATTCGAAAGAAAAAGAAATTTATTGCCAAAAACATTAGTTACAAAATTTATTTTAAAATTAATTGAGGAAAATGGTCACAGCCTCGGCAAAATGCTGCACAAAAACATCGCTAATTTACAGGCTGTACCGAATGTAATGATTACAGATTTTGTTAAAAGTTGTAACCTACAAGACCAGTGTATAGTTTAATCTTATTGCATTACATTTAACTCAACTTATTTACGCAGTGATAAATTAACAGTACCTATTTCACTTATTCAGGGACGGGTTTACATTAGTAGGTAATTCACGTAATTTTAAAAAATACTTTGTGGCGTAAGCACTGCCATCAAGATAAATTAAGTAACGAATTGCTTTAATGTTTGTTATTTTGTGAGCTAACACTAACAAAGAAAGCACATTAATTGGTACACTGCATCCAGATCCTTCAATCGAACGTAAACAATAAACATTCACTTGTCCGTGTATCAGAACAAAAACAGTATGCGAATTACTTTCAAATTAGTTTCTTAACTACCCGCGTTAGTTTCTTGACTACCCGCATTAATTTCTTAAACTACCTGCGTTGGTTTTTTAGGCTATAACCCTTGACAAATAGCAATTAATTGCTACACAAAGACAGCCTTATTGCTATTCGATTAAAAACGAAAAGTAATGCCTTAACTAGTGCATTTGAGGTTTAAAAAAAAACTTTTCGTAGGTTTTATTTAAGGTGATATTTGAGGTAATTTCTTAAAATAAAGTTGTGAACAATTCACAGTATACAGTTTTACGATATGAAGTTTTATGAAATGTTGCAGATTTAGTTTTATCGAATAAAAGGTAAATCGAGGCATTTAGTTTTGAATTTTTACAGAGAATTTATTGGGTCCTTATTTAGGCAGTTCATAATACAATGTCACAGATAATTAGCGTGTGTTCAAATAAACATCTAGCGTAAGATAAATCTTTGGAATCTACATTTGGTTTTAGTACATTAGATTGCTTTAAAATTAAGAACTATCCCATCAACGTTAGGGTACGTTAAATGTTAAGATATTAAGACTTTAAAAAAAAAAAACTGGAAATAATCTTAAGGTTAATAGCGCCTTTACAGTTTACATACTGTCGTCAGATAATGTCTGTTTAATTGAATAGAGAAAAGAAAAACCCATCCAGGTTTTCTGAAAGTTTTTGAAGTGAAACTTCTTTATCGGGGTTGGACAAAAATTTAGTGTAACATTTTTGCGTTACGCCGTAAGCGTGACATTTTTGCGTTACGCCGTACGCGTGACATTTTTGCGTTACGCCATACTCGTGACATTTTTAAGGTCATAAAGAAGTTTCACTTCTTACGTGTGTACTCTAGTACACGCATACATTTTTTTTCTTATCCCTATCAATTATTTTTTGAAAAAATAAGGTCAAAAAGAAGTTTCATTTCTTACGTGTGTACACGTACGCGTAGCACACGCACACATTTTTTTTGGTTTTTAGCTTCAAATAAGTCCTAAACGTGGAGTATTCGATAGTACCTAATCGATTTACATTGTGTGCATTTAATGTAATTTCTTGATAATAGTTTTTGTGACTAGCTGCAGTTTGACATCAACTGAATACATCAATTAGGTAGTTGTACAGTAGTTGTTGAGTAGTTCATTCTTATTACGTTGAAACTAAAATTTAGCTCAGCCCTTTTGCCGTTCGATATTAGATTCACAGATGCTGCTTATAGCTGCTTATAGTATACACTTATTAATTGTTTTAAGTTGAGTTTTCAAAAGTAAACATAACGTTAAGGAATTTAGCCATATGCAAATTTGCCGATAAAAAAAAGTTTTGAAGGGTTTCTCGCGATTTTTTTTTGTAGGCAGATATTATGTTATCACATGATTACTTTAAATTCAAGTTGGTAAATATTCAGTTGAGAATAAGCTTTCACCACTTTTTGAGTGTTTTCTGCGGTTCAGTTACGAATTATTCGTTTTAAACTTTTTAAGATGTTATTTTTGTGCTGTTGTCACATTTGTTTGTTAATGATCATAACAACAAAATAAAACTGCTGTTAACATTTGAGCAAGCTGCACAGGCTAGCACAATGATAGATTTGGGAGGTATAGTTCAGTAGAGTTCTAGTTGAGTAGAGTTGTAGCATACTGATAGTTGTGTTGTCTCGTACGTTGTGAAGTAAATGTGTGTTGCGTGAAATAATATTGTGATGGTAATGTAGTTCATCGAAGGATTGTGGTGTTCTATCTGGCATGAGGTCCAGGATAGTAGATGTGTGTTCTGACCGGTCAGGAGGACCGCGGCAGTATGGTTACCCTGTAAGGTCAGTGTGGGCCGAGGCAGGATGGTAGTTATTTTGGTATCCCGAGATGAATTACCGTAGTAATGTAGTGTGAGAAATGGCGTACGGGGACGCATGATTGTCAGTATGGCTGTATAGAAGATACCTAGAGTTTTAATATTCGGTTGGATGAGTAATATTCAGTTCAGATAAGATTTCTCTTTTTTTTTAACTGTTGAGCTATTGAAATACTAAACACCAATAATCACTTTGAAAAGACAGATGTTGTTTATACAATGTTCGGGTAACTTCACTTTGTTAATATACTGAGGATGCCTGAGGGCCAAGTACCACTTGAAGTTGATTAATGTTTGAAACTTGAATTTGAGTTGAGTGATAGCGGTGAATCTTAGTTCGATTGGTCAGAGTGTGCCAGTAGTCATTTCGTAGCCGTAGTCCGTTGAAGTCGGTGTCTGCTATAAGGGGTTATGGCTGCTTATAGTAAACCGTGGATGCGCGGTATTACCGTAGTCCGTTGAAGCCGGCGTCTGCTATTAGGAGTACAGATAGCTGCTTATAGTAAACCGTGGATGCGCGGTGCGCGGGTGACGCTGGCGGAGGTTGGGTCTTGGAGAGACCATTGGAATATGGGAGTCCGTGGGACTCGGCATTCGGAGGAATGCGTGTGGAACAAACATGAGGTTTGTTGTGGGGCTTAGTGAAAAGCCAGAGTTTGCATTCGGAGGAATGCGTGTGTGTTGTTGGGCTTAGTGAAAAGCCAGAGTTGGCATTCGGTGGAATGCGTGTGTGATGATGGGCTTAGTGAAATCACATATGGCATTCGCGGCCTCAATGTATACCACCATGACATTGTGGCGTTGCCACTTTTATTATCTATATTTTATTATCTGTGGCGTTCCGAAACGGAACGCACTTGATCGAATTTTAAATTGATTCGACGATAGTGAAAATGATTCACTAGGACAATAGTTAATACGCAAAACGCAATACGCAGTTGATACGTATTTAATACCAATACTCAATGATTGTCTGCTGCTAACCTGTACAGACTAGACTCATTGTGGTGACTGGTGAAACATTGTATAGCATTAACAACATAGTACTGTATTATTGAAAGATCGATTAAAGGTTTATTTTACAATCTACGACTTTCATTATACATGGGTAACAAAACCCCATAACATATTCGGTTTTACTCCGGACAACATCTTCAGCCACCCAATCCCTTTGCTTGAAGTCCAAATCCAGCGGAGGACAATAATCGTCATTTACTAAAATTGAAGGTTTTTCGTCCTAGTATAAAAGTTGTCTGGATCCCATTTTATACTCAATCTATAGTATAATACTATAGATATCATGTGAAACGTGACTTGGAAAAAAATCATTCAAATAAATCACAAAATAAAAATTTGAAACAATTTTAAAAGTTACGAAAAGCCCAATTATACGTCAAAATGACGCACAACATCCTCTTTACAACCAAATGGCGGAATTTACATGGATGAGCCAACTATGTACTGCTAGGTCTCGACGGCTAATAAGTTGGTTCTGGATTTTGCAGCGATTCGATGGTAAATATAGAAGAGTTCATACGTCAAATTTACGTAGATTGGACTTCTAGGGTTAAATGCATAAATACCTAAATGATGTTTTGTTTTTATTATCTAATAACGATAAAAAAAACCCGTTGATTTCATTCGTTTTTCAAGCTACGTGCATAGTGTTTCCACTAAAAAGCCTCAATTGAGTCATAAAGTACACAAATTTCAAGCATAATAAGTCACATCATTTCTATAAAACCAAAACTGGCAATAATATAAGTCGTGTTGTGCGATTATGAACATAGTGCATAAGGGCATAAGTCGTTATATTGCAAAGAGTAAAAAAAAAATTATGTGAATACATTGAGTTATTCCATGAAGTACTCGTTCATAAGGCCACAACTACAAAAAAACACGAAAAAAGTATATTTCTGGGGTTGTTACAACATGTGTTCATATGTAAAAATATAGTCTAACATCATATCTTACACATACAAGCTTAAAATTTTGAATTAATAAAGATTTAGTATTGATATATAGTTTTTTGTCTCTCCTGAAAAGTGCTGTTTTTGAGTTATTCCCTTATTCACTGGAGGCACAGAATATATGGACGCCAATGTGAATTTGAATACATAAGTAATTACTTATTTCTTTATTTGAAAGAGTAAGGTGTGCAGATAGTATACCTACCAATAAATCACACAAATTTTTATATTATATAATATATTAACAATCCCAGATGAAAAGTTAATCAAATAAGAACCAAAAAGTAAATTAGATTTAGATACATTTATTTCAAAGGATTTACAATTCACTTCTAACGTTTTAGAATAATATTATAAACTTGTACACCTTGACAAAAAGTAAAAAATTGCGGGTGAGTTTATTTGAAAGAGTAGTAAAGAGTATTCCGATGTAAATGTCTCGTTAAATAGTACGTGGTTAGAATTCTGGAAGTAGGATCAGAAATTTAAAGGAAAATGGTATGGAAATATTCAAGAAGATTTACAGAGAAGACCTTGGTATGATGAGCTGGATGTAACTAGTCGTGAGTTTATCATCACAATCAACAGATTAAGATTTGGCCACAATAAACCAATAAATCACTTCACACCTTGCAAGACTGAACATAATTAATAGCAATATATGCACTTTCTGTAATGAGAAGATCGGCGATATGAAATTATTATGAACCATCAACCTTATTATTTTCTTTGTTTTCATAATCTTCAACAGTCAACTGTTAAAACCATGCCAAACGCCCAAACAGCCAAAATACGCAAGTCGCAACTTGTAGGTACGCAACATTGATTTGAATTTTGACGTCTATCAAATTTATCTTCGAAGAGAGGTAACCTGCTTAGAAAGTGAAACATCGATTATAGTGAATTAATCGATACTGACTAGAAACATGTGTCGCTCGAACTTGATACACATGTCAATTTTAAAATTCATCAAGCGAATCCCTTTTAAAGTAGTATACTTTCTTTCGTAAATTTAAGGAGCAAAAAAAGGGCAAGTATAATAAAAAAACACAACGCATTTATTATTATGATGATTTTTATTCACTGCATTCGATTACTGATGTCAGATTTCGATTTCTAGAGTAACGTCTCGGGCAGTGTTGCCAATTTGGCATAATTTATGCTAAATTTAGCATATTTTTACATTGTTTAGCATTTTTATTTGTTGTCTAGCATATAGCTTATTTTTTAGCATATAAAATATTATAATATAATAAAAGTTAAACCATATGAAACCAACTACAGTTTTGCTACCTTGCATACGTAAATTTAGTCGACATTTCATGGACATGCACAACTTCCACCTTGGAATTCTGGAATGAAGTAATGGATTATAAAGACGCAGCTGGTAATAACCCTTTTGCAGATTTATCACAGCTGGCAATATCATTATTATCACTACCACATTCCAACGCGGAAATAGAACGTGTTTTTAGCCAAATGAATGTCGTCAAAACTAAGCTTCGCAACCGTTTATCGGTAAAAACTTTAAATGCCATTTTATACATAAGATTCGACCTAAAGAGGGCAGGAAAATGCTGCTACTCTTACACAGTTCCGGATAATGTACTGCGCTCTATAGGCACCAAGGAAATATATAGTCTTGGCAATGAGGCTTCCACGTCTACGTCAACATTATCGGCTGCGGATGAAGACCAAGATATTAATATTTTATTTGATAATAACACACTCGAATAAGAGATGTTATTATTTATGATGTCATTATTTACATATTATGTGTAAATAAATGTGTTGGATATATAAAATTTTAAGTAAAATGTCGTTTTATTTGACATTAAAAATTTTTAGCAAAATATTTAGCTTAATTATAAATCCTTTAGCAAAATTTTGGCAAAATTTTAACAGCCATTTAGCAAATTTTATGTTAGTCTTGCTGGCAACACTGGTCTCGGGCACAGAACAGTAAAAACCTCGGAGCAATTAAAACAAATAGAAGTGCTATAGTGTCATAATTATTAATATGAAAACCACTGTCGCCAAACCCACACATTTAAACCGATAGCTAAACACAAGTTTGATGCTAATTTTTGTTTTTAATCAGTGTTGCCAACGTAGGCGATTTTTCGCCATTTATGCTACTCCAGGGACAATTTTTTATACTACATATTAGGTAAATAGGCATACAGCCGGTAATCAGGCCGAATACTCTGAACACAGATAATTATATAAAGTATAGGTAAATCGATGAATTTTGTGACTGCTTGAACCAAAAACGAATCACACTGGCGAATTTTTATATGGATAAATACAATTTGTACACTTAATTAAATGTTTATTTAGTTATCTCATTTCATTTCGTGTTCACAGTTTAGGCATGACTATCATCGTAATTCTTCTTCTTCTTCTTTTTTTTTCAAATGGCAACTCCTGATCCCAGATCATCGTAATTAGAATTCTTTTAATTCACGTCTACCCTCTTCAAGAGTATTTTTTTAAACACGATAATCTCATTTAATTGTTAAATCAAACAAAACTCTATTAATTAAATATGTCGCGCTTAAGTAATGAAGAATATTTTGAGGAGGAACCAAGTAAGTTGAGACAATATTTATTTTATCAAAATAGAAGCCTGTACTGCTATTAGTATTTTTTAACCTCTTATGGCTAATTTTGCTGGAGATAATGATGATGAACCGCTGCCCTACCTCAAATTCGACTAGCTACGGCCCTGTGATGAAGTCCACTTCTATGAGGGATATCATGTGCAAAAGATACTTGTAGTTTATGTTTGAACATAAACTATTCTTTATATATAAACTAGCTACCCGCCCCGGCTTCGCACGGGTGCAATGGCGGCCGGCCGGTACCGCCGCAAACGCTACGTCCCGCAATTTTTAAAGTAAATGACAAAAGAAAGTTATTGTGGGTTATCCATAAGAGATAGACATAATATATACCATCACGGACTTTTCTGTAGACCTTTTCAATACTTAGTACATTATTTTGATAAAACTCGTAGGGTTTAGCCTGCGTTTGCAATGTAGGTAAGAGGAAAAAATGTAATTATTTACGGCATCACATTAGAAACCTCAAAAATAACAGTACTTCTCCACTATTTAATTTAATTATTATACATATACACCTTCCTCTTGAATCACTCTATCTATTAAAAAAACCGCATCAAAATCCGTTGCGTAGTTTCAAAGATTTAAGCGTACAAAGGGACATAGGGACAGAGAAAGCGACTTTGTTTTATACTATGTAGTGATTCCAATGCGATCGGAAAAATAAAGAAAAGGTATAATAACTAAATCATTGTTCATTTACTTTCAGGGTTATCTCCCTCATCAGAATCGCGAGAGCGACGCAGCAGTACTGACTCGAGTGAATCTTTACCAGAGCTAAATATTGAAGTGGTACCTAAAAGAAAAGATGACGATGACCCAGAAGAGTTTTATCAGGAGTTAGAGAAAAAAATGAAGGAAATTATATCGGCAGATCGAAGAGGGTGTGATGCCCCGAAATCTGATACTATTGACAAAGAATCAGTAGAATTAAATGCAGTAGAAAAACCCAGTAGTCCAGAGATATAATTATGATCTCCGAAGTTTATATATGTAATTATGATAATTTTACGGAATTTTAAAAGCATATAAGTAGTTTATTAAATGTTACTTCATTACATATACATAATTGTAAATAAATAGGTCACAATGGTTATTTTATTGGTATATAATTGTTTATTTAATTATTTAATAATTACCTGCTTATCCAGGAGGCTATTCGAGATAATAGCACGATGGATTATTAGTTGAATATCAACTTACCTAAACTTAATTAATTTTAAGTAATTTTATAAGTACCCTCGATAACAATACTTTTTGCAATATCACGCGACACTCCATCGTATCGCATTCAAAATTGGGAATCGGAGTGCGAGGATCTGTGGTTCATGACTGAGGTATTGTTAAATGGTAAGACAATTAAGTTAGCTATATAACGACTTATGCCCTTATGCACTATGTTCATAATCGCACAACACGACTTATATTATTGCCAGTTTTGGTTTTATAGAAATGATGTGACTTATTATGCTTGAAATTTGTGTACTTTATGACTCAATTGAGGCTTTTTAGTGGAAAAACTATGCACGTAGCTTGAAAAACGAATGAAATCAACGGGTTTTTTTATCGTTATTAGATAATAAAAACAAAACATCATTTAGGTATTTATGCATTTAACCCTAGAAGTCCAATCTACGTAAATTTGACGTATGAACTCTTCTATATTTACCATCGAATCGCTGCAAAATCCAGAATCAACTCATTAGCCGTCGAGACCTAGCAGTACATAGTTGGCTCATCCATGTAAATTCCGCCATTTGGTTGTAAAGAGGATGTTGTGCGTCATTTTGACGTATAATTGGGCTTTTCGTAACTTTTAAAATTGTTTCAAATTTTTATTTTGTGATTTATTTGAATGATTTTTTTCCAAGTCACGTTTCACATGATATCTATAGTATTATACTATAGATTGAGTATAAAATGGGATCCAGACAACTTTTATACTAGGACGAAAAACCTTCAATTTTAGTAAATGACGATTATTGTCCTCCGCTGGATTTGGACTTCAAGCAAAGGGATTGGGTGGCTGAAGATGTTGTCCGGAGTAAAACCGAATATGTTATGGGGTTTTGTTACCCATGTATAATGAAAGCCGTAGATTGTAAAATAAACCTTTAATCGATCTTTCAATAATACAGTACTATGTTGTTAATGCTATACAATGTTTCACCAGTCACCACAATGAGTCTAGTCTGTACAGGTTAGCAGGAGACAATCATTGAGTATTGGTATTAAATACGTATCAACTGCGTATTGCGTTTTGCGTATTAACTATTGTCCTAGTGAATCATTTTCACTATCGTCGAATCAATTTAAAATTCGATCAAGTGCGTTCCGTTTCGGAACGCCACAGATAATAAAATATAGATAATAAAAGTGGCAACGCCACAATGTCATGGTGGTATACATTGAGGATACAAGCACTATAAAGAGATAAGAGAAGCCCGAAAACCATATTCCTGTATGTTCAGTTAATACAGGAAAAGTTATAGGTGGTCAGTGGCGATATTTTACGGCATGATATAGAATTTTAACAATTTCTATATCATATAATATCAAAATAATGTAGATAAATGCTAATGCTTCCTTCTAGGGAAGCGCGCTCCATCATAGGCCACATCTCAGCTTACCATTAGGCGAGATCGTGGTCAAGCGCTTCCCTATCACACAATAAAAAATAAAAAAAATAAATAAATAAAATACAATGAGCCGCAAAGATTTTATGAAAAAATTAAGCACAGATTTGAAGGTGCCTTGGATGCAAATACGACTTGTGGCACGCACTTTGAAGAGACTCTACGTGACAATAGCCCAATTTTTTCAAAATATGTGGTACCAGAGTATCCATAAAATGTTTACGAAAATGCAGGACCAAAGAAGTATCGATATTGCGGATTTTTTTCCCATAAAAAAGGCAAATTACCAAAGCACAGTGGCTAAAACGCTCATAAATTGTCAAGACTGGTTATAAATACTTTTTTTTTATGCGACTATTATAGACTATAGTATTATTGTCTTGATTATTGTAGTTAGATAATTTTTTTGAAAAAAGATTAAAAACGAGTTATTTTTTAAAAACTTACCCAATTATAAGAAGAAAATATAAGTTTAACATTTTTTGTTGGCTTTTTTTAGATGATTCAATTATCGTTCTGTATTTATATAAACAAAGAGTATAATATCATTAAATGCACTTAATGTGTTAACTGTATTTTTAATATCTATTGCAAAAAATAGTTAATTTCCATAGAAATATATTAGTATCCCAAGTTAACTGATAAATACCTTTTTTTAAAAATATAAAGATTTGTTGTTGCAGATTTATTGAAAAAAACGATTTAAAAATAATAAGGAATAGTGTGTGTTGTTTCCGTGCAGTATTCAATTAATAGACCAATAGCAACACGGCATTAATGCCAAACTGTCTCATGTCGTCACTTGAACCAATGACACTAAAAGAGTTGTTCCTTTATGCTCATGAAACTGTATATAATATTATGTAGTATTTAATAAACTATAATATTATGCTTTTAAAAATATACGTGTTTGTGAAAAAGTAAATTCTAGCCTATGTTCAAATAAAAATAGTAGGTAGCGTTTATTTCCCTCTGAGTAAGTAGTGTGTATTGTGTATCAAAAGTAACATTCAATTATGTATTGTGTTAATTTTATTTATTACGGATTCAACATCAAACAACTCTACGGTAAGTATCAAGGTGCGTATTAACTATAGAGCTATTATTTATTACCTTACCTAATACCTATAGGTATGTTATAGCTAATTGCTGCTGGGCGCTGGCTGCGATTTCGTCCATGTATCTACTGAAAGGTTTCATGACATAATATGAGCACAGGGGAATAAAATAAAAATACCAGTATGTACATCCAAAAATATTTATTTCAATTATTACAAATTATCCTTAATCTAATTTTGAAAATCTAACACTGAATTAGATTCCTTACAATAATATTATTCAAATTAATAACAAAATAACGTATTTTACGGCTAAATTAATATTGAACTAATTATGTAGTTAAAACACGAAAGCGCATTACCTTGTTATACCAGCTGCATTAACCAAAAATTTTATATGATACAATATTTTCAACTGATATCGAAATGTACGAAAATAGTAATAATGTAATTGAACTGAGAACATAATATTTTAATATTCAGACAAAGCTGTATTGTTTCGATATACGTAGTTTTTATTGTAAACTGCACATATTTTCATAGAAAAATACTGTAAAACAACAGATGATGAAATTTTCAAAAAGAAAAAAAAATACAAATTTGCCGCGCAATTGACATTAATTGACAGTTTTAAAAGTTTGTACCTATAGGTAATATTAATAGAAATAATTATCGAGATTTAAATGGCTCTACACGAGATTTATTTTGTTTTTTTTATTACTATACTTCATAAAGACACAATTAACTCGTACCTACTCGTAATACGATACCTTGGAGTTGGAGCGAAAATATTGTTTGTAATAATTTGGCTAGGTAACTAATTATTGAAATGAAAATAATAATTAGAAAAATGCATTGTGAAACCGTTTTAAGCAAAAAACGTTTCGATAAACGAATTATGTTTTTGAATGAAATACAAATTATTGCATGCTTTTAAAATACAAGACTTAACTATCTACTAATGAAAGTTTTCATGCATTTTGTTCGAAACACGGTAGGTCAGCCGTGTTTTGTTACTTTAAAGGTGACATTCGAAAATGAAACAACGATTTACGGAAAAGCACAGATAGAAACGCGTTTAATCGAGATTGGGTATCTAATATTAAGATAATTGGAATACTTAATGAAAATAGGAATTGTAGAGTCAGTAATAATTCAGATTAGTTTATTGATATCATATTAGATACTTACTTAGTTCGAGTGAACGCGTTTTTACAATTCGTTCTATACAAAGTATGTTTTTAACTAAATTTTCGAATTTCATCGTGTATTTTACAATAATTTTGAATGATTTGAATGCGAAATGTACTAATATATGATCAAACGAACTTCAGAGTGAAGTTTGATCATTATTATATGAATCGTTTCATTCGAAGATATTATTTACTATGTAGTTCCCTTTTTCAATGCTAGCAACTACGCACGCCTTTAGATTTTATTTTTTATTAATTGTGGGTATTACGACCTGACAAGTATTTGCTCGCTTTGTACGATATTCGTTATTTTTAGAGTCTGTAATCTTACAAAACTTTGGGTTAGGGTGTGGTGGGTGTTAATATCTTCGAATGAAGCGATTCATATAATAATGATCGAACTTCACTCTGAAGTTCGTTTGATCATATATTATATTTCATCGCTTCATTCTTCAGATATTATTCACTATGTAGATGTTAAGAGATAAAAGTTTTGTAAGAATCATTTTGGGTGCAAGTTTAGAATAAAACATATATAGATATTATTAGTTTTATTTTGTATATTAACAAAAATATAATCAAACATTATTCTTGCAAAATTGATTCTGCAAATTCGTTTTCATTAACTACATTAAGTTTATAGAACCTTGCAAAGGTTTCAGAATGTTTAGTCCAGCCAGCAGTTTTACGTATATTATCAACGCATACACCACTAGCACAAGCAGTAGATGTTGAAGCGTGTCTTGTGCTATGTGAACTAAATATTGAAATGTTGACACCACTTTCCGATAACACGTTTTTGATCCAAAGACTGATTGTTTGAGTTGTGGCGGGTTTATTAGGTTTTTTAAAAGTTAGTATTAATCTATTGTCCTCCTCATTCCTCAAATGTTTTGTGACATTGATATAATCAGAAAGTGCAGTAGCGGGACAAATACTTATATTTTCTTTAAAGTATGGAAGTATAAGAAGGGGTTGATCTCTACCCGGAGCCGAAGTTTTTATCAAGTCTGTTATGAAAATCTTAGCTCCACTGTCTGAGAAATAAATATTATTAAGATTGATAAGGGATAAAGTTTGGACCCGCTGTGCTGTACACAGCGCAAGTAAAATTACTATTTTTTTAGTCAACTGCTCCAAATTAATGTTTATATTAGGAAACCAGCTTGAGATATGGTTCAAAACTAATTGTGGGTCCCAAGAATAATTATTGTACTTAGGATTACTGGGTTTCAATTTGAATGCTCCCTTTAGGAGTCGTTTTATGCATTCATCCGACCCGATATTATTTCCTAAGATTAAAGACAAGGCAGACCTGTGCGAGTTTAAAGTACCATATGAAGCCCCTTTGTTAAACTCATTTGTTAAAAACGATATAACTGTCGCTACTGTACTTTCAAAATTGGAATATATTTATATGGAATATATAAATATTTCTATCTAGACAAAATTGCCACCATAGTTTATAAGTTACGTTATATTGCTTCTTAGTGTTACTGGAAAGCGATGCCAACATTAGTTCGACAGCTTCCGATGGGATGTTTCTCCGTAAGAAGGCTTCGCGGAGAGCCTCGCTGCAGCCAGCGTAAGGTGTGAGTGCAGTGGGTGCGACAGGTGACTGAAATGAGAATGCGTTAGATTCGTATCTGCTTTAAACTTGGAACCCCTACCCTTTACGAGAAAGCTCCGCCAAATGACTTCTCATTTCTTTGCTTTTAGGGGGGGGGGGGGGCAATAAATGAAATGTACAGACTATACGGCTTTTAAAATATAAGTCTGGTAAGCGAACTAAACTTTGCTGGTTTAGTTCTTGCTATATCGCTATCCGTGCCTGCTTCTCGTGTTTACGGGTGAATTAAGTTTATCAATAGTCATAAATGCAATGCTATACAGAGGATATACTGCATTTAAAACATGACAAAGTCTGGTAAGCGAACTAAACTTTGCTAGTTTAGTTCTTGCTATATCGCTGTCCGTGGCTGCCTCGCGTGTTTACGGATGAATAAAGTAATGTCCTGTCTTCGCATCCACAGCTAACTGTCCTATACTGTCATAATCTTAACACAGATTCATTCGACATAGCTCCCCACGAGCTCAGTTCTTCATTTTTGCACTCGCACAACTGTGGACAACACAAGAGCAATGCCTCCATTGGTAGCAGTTACAATCAAGGGCTAGCAAGGCAGGCTAGCCATATTACGGATGTTGGAACAACCGACTATATTTAGGGCAATTTTCTTTGTACAGTGTAACGTTTAGACTGTCGTAGCATTCCTACGGAACAAAGATGGGATCAGATCTGCATCCTTAATGAAGTTTATCGAAAGGAGATACTTTCAGACGACGATAGTATTCAAAATCCACCATATTCCTGAACATAATAATGCATAGTTAAGCTTATAATCTCTCTTGCCATTATCCTGCAGCAGAATTCCTTGGCGATAATTTGTTCTCGTTAGAACGAGCGAGGTTGTTACGATAATATGAGAAATCCTGTCAGTTAGAGACCTGAACGACGCGATAGAGTACCGCTATTTCAGTAGTAGTAGCACCTAGAAGGGTGAAGGTATTCTGGAAAGCGGAACTGAAGGCCCGGTCGGCAGCACCAGCCACCTAATAGACAGTGTTCAGTGCTGCACCACTATAATCTGCAAAATGACTCTGACGGTATGAAAATGTACCTACCGTACACGAACGTACATTTTCAAAATATCAAATGATATAGTTGGAATAAAAATCCTATTTGCCTCCGTCTACCCAAAAGACATACGGAGTAGCTAGTAGTAGTTGGTTGAATTAGAATAAAGTACCTATAGTTAAAATCCTTTGTTACTGACTGGATAAATTTGGCTCTTTTCCTATCTGACGTTCATATAGCTGTTGACTGCCTAGTGTTATGCACAAACACAATTATTATAAATAAGTCAGCCCGAGGCTTTCGGTATATAAGTTCTGATGTAAATCATAATTATATTTTAAAACCGAATTGATTAAAAGTAACGTACTTGGCTGTAGTAATTGCAGTTTTGGGACACAGATAAGCTCCTTATCATTTTAGTCTCTTGAGTTCAGTATATTTGTTTCCAGTACAGAGTTTATGACCTATCAGTTTTAAATAAATAATTCATGCATTGTACTGAAAGTACTAGCCATGTTTAGATTATGATTGGTGGCGTTGGCTCTAAACATTAATAGATACCGCACGGTTTGGTTGGATGTTAAAAATCTGTATTATAATTAAAACCGTTTACCTGTTTTGATATTTTATTGCCTTATTCAAGGGGTGACCTTTTAAATTTATTTCTGACCCCAAAAGTAAGGACCAAGGTCTCTTCTTGTCCGGTTGGGTTAATACTGTGTGAGTTGAGACAGGTGGCAATTCTATGTTAAGATGGTTCAATTGTGCTTCTGCAGAGTTCTAATTGAATAAATAAAGGTTTGAGTTTGAGGTATTTTTGCCTCGTCGGGATCAGCTGTTGCTTCATTTTGTAAGTAACATCTAAATGCGTAATTGAAAGTCGTTACTGGCGCTTTCGCAGATTTACGCTAAAGATAGTGGAAATTGTAGTAACTTTAACTTTTCAAGCCCAAAAGGTTAACTAAGGTACACTTGAACCAATCTCATAAGTTCTAATACTTTTAATCATTATGATTAAAAAAATACTGTAAAACAACAGATGATGAAATTTTCAAAAAGAAAAAAAAATACAAATTTGCCGCGCAATCGACATTAATTGACAGTTCTAAAAGTTTGTACCTATAGGTAATATTAATAGAAATAATTATCGAGATTTAAATGGCTCTACACGAGATTTATTTTGTTTTTTTTTTATTACTATACTTCATAAAGACACAATTAACTCGTACCTACTCGTAATACGATACCTTGGAGTTGGAGTGAAAATATTGTTTGTAATAATTTGGCTAGGTAACTAATTATTGAAATGAAAATAATAATTAGAAAAATGCATTGTGAAACCGTTTTAAGCAAAAAACGTTTCGATAAACGTAAGTAATTTTATAAGTACCCTCGATAACAATACTTTTTGCAATATCACGCGACACTCCATCGTATCGCATTCAAAATTGGGAATCGGAGTGCGAGGATCTGTGGGTCATGACTGAGGTATTGTTAAATGGTAAGACAATTAAGTTAGCTATTTATATATAATATAACGACTTATGCCCTTATGCACTATGTTCATAATCGCACAACACGACTTATATTATTGCCAGTTTTGGTTTTATAGAAATGATGTGACTTATTATGCTTGAAATTTGTGTACTTTATGACTCAATTGAGGCTTTTTAGTGGAAAAACTATGCACGTAGCTTGAAAAACGAATGAAATCAACGGGTTTTTTTATCGTTATTAGATAATAAAAACAAAACATCATTTAGGTATTTATGCATTTAACCCTAGAAGTCCAATCTACGTAAATTTGACGTATGAACTCTTCTATATTTACCATCGAATCGCTGCAAAATCCAGAATCAACTCATTAGCCGTCGAGACCTAGCAGTACATAGTTGGCTCATCCATGTAAATTCCGCCATTTGGTTGTAAAGAGGATGTTGTGCGTCATTTTGACGTATAATTGGGCTTTTCGTAACTTTTAAAATTGTTTCAAATTTTTATTTTGTGATTTATTTGAATGATTTTTTTCCAAGTCACGTTTCACATGATATCTATAGTATTATACTATAGATTGAGTATAAAATGGGATCCAGACAACTTTAATACTAGGACGAAAAACCTTCAATTTTAGTAAATGACGATTATTGTCCTCCGCTGGATTTGGACTTCAAGCAAAGGGATTGGGTGGCTGAAGATGTTGTCCGGAGTAAAACCGAATATGTTATGGGGTTTTGTTACCCATGTATAATGAAAGTCGTAGATTGTAAAATAAACCTTTAATCGATCTTTCAATAATACAGTACTATGTTGTTAATGCTATACAATGTTTCACCAGTCACCACAATGAGTCTAGTCTGTACAGGTTAGCAGGAGACAATCATTGAGTATTGGTATTAAATACGTATCAACTGCGTATTGCGTTTTGCGTATTAACTATTGTCCTAGTGAATCATTTTCACTATCGTCGAATCAATTTAAAATTCGATCAAGTGCGTTCCGTTTCGGAACGCCACAGATAATAAAATATAGATAATAAAAGTGGCAACGCCACAATGTCATGGTGGTATACATTGAGGATACAAGCACTATAAAGAGATAAGAGAAGCCCGAAAACCATATTCCTGTATGTTCAGTTAATACAGGAAAAGTTATAGGTGGTCAGTGGCGATATTTTACGGCATGATATAGAATTTTAACAATTTCTATATCATATAATATCAAAATAATGTAGATAAATGCTAATGCTTCCTTCTAGGGAAGCGCGCTCCATCATAGGCCACATCTCAGCTTACCATTAGGCGAGATCGTGGTCAAGCGCTTCCCTATCACACAATAAAAAATAAAAAAAATAAATAAATAAAATACAATGAGCCGCAAAGATTTTATGAAAAAATTAAGCACAGATTTGAAGGTGCCTTGGATGCAAATACGACTTGTGGCACGCACTTTGAAGAGACTCTACGTGACAATAGCCCAATTTTTTCAAAATATGTGGTACCAGAGTATCCATAAAATGTTTACGAAAATGCAGGACCAAAGAAGTATCGATATTGCGGATTTTTTTCCCATAAAAAAGGCAAATTACCAAAGCACAGTGGCTAAAACGCTCATAAATTGTCAAGACTGGTTATAAATACTTTTTTTTTATGCGACTATTATAGACTATAGTATTATTGTCTTGATTATTGTAGTTAGATAATTTTTTTGAAAAAAGATTAAAAACGAGTTATTTTTTAAAAACTTACCCAATTATAAGAAGAAAATATAAGTTTAACATTTTTTGTTGGCTTTTTTTAGATGATTCAATTATCGTTCTGTATTTATATAAACAAAGAGTATAATATCATTAAATGCACTTAATGTGTTAACTGTATTTTTAATATCTATTGCAAAAAATAGTTAATTTCCATAGAAATATATTAGTATCCCAAGTTAACTGATAAATACCTTTTTTTAAAAATATAAAGATTTTTTGTTGCAGATTTATTGAAAAAAAAACGATTTAAAAATAATAAGGAATAGTGTGTGTTGTTTCCGTGCAGTATTCAATTAATAGACCAATAGCAATACGGCATTAATGCCAAACTGTCTCATGTCGTCACTTGAACCAATGACACTAAAAGAGTTGTTCCTTTATGCTCATGAAACTGTATATAATATTATGTAGTATTTAATAAACTATAATATTATGCTTTTAAAAATATACGTGTTTGTGAAAAAGTAAATTCTAGCCTATGTTCAAATAAAAATAGTAGGTAGCGTTTATTTCCCTCTGAGTAAGTAGTGTGTATTGTGTATCAAAAGTAACATTAAATACAATCAATTTTAATAACCGCCTATATACCAGGTATATAGTTGTAGCATACTGATGATCACAATACGTTGATCATATATTAGTACATTTCGCATTCAAATCATTCAAAATTATTGTAAAATACACGATGAAATTCGAAAATTTAGTTAAAAACATACTTTGTATAGAACGAATTGTAAAAACGCGTTCACTCGACCTAAGTAAGTATCTAATATGATATCAATAAACTAATCTGAATTATTACTGACTCTACAATTCCTATTTTCATTAAGTATTCCAATTATCTTAATATTAGATACCCAATCTCGATTAAACGCGTTTCTATCTGTGCTTTTCCGTAAATCGTTGTTTCATTTTCGAATGTCACTGTAGCGACGACAAGCCAATTTACGAGTTACCGAAATTTTATTTATTTATTTTATTTATTAGAGAACAAAAATTCACATTTATTTAAAACAATTTTGCGATGCGAAACCTTACGAGGTTTGTAGCAACGCTCACAGTCGCATAAACACCGTTTGTTATTCGCAAGGAAGACAAAAGAAGTGACTACATAAACCGGTTCCTTATCTATTCATGACATACAAATACAGGGTGTTCATTACAATGTTGTTTATTATGTTTATTTTATTGTTTTAATTAATTCGAGAAAATATCTTTTGTATATTATTTTGTAGTTTTTAATATTAACATCCTTCTTGACTTTTTGTGGCATAGAATTAAGTATAGTGGGTAATAAGAAATTAGCCGTACGCTTCCCATAAAGATTGTGTACTTTAGGAATAATTAATTTTTTATTAGTTATTTGTCTGGTAGCAAACTGATGCGAAATGGGATTTTGAAAGTTTATGTTATGAAATTGTTCTATGAGAAAAATCTTTTGAAACATTTGTCTTATTGGCAGTACATTACAATAGCTAAATAGTTCGAGAGGTTTATCTTTAAACTTGTTTTTAATATTAATAGGTACAATTTTTTTTATTAGTCTTAGTTGTAAATTTATGATTCTATCAATGTAAGTATTAAATGTACGTCCATAACTTGTGATACCGTATTGTATTATTGATTCTGCCAATGATCTATAGATACCGAGAAGAATTTTGTATGGTACTTTATTTCTGATGATATATAATTTTGAGAGTATGGCCCTAAGTTTATCACACAGATGGTCTATATGATGGTTCCAATTAAATCTGTTATCAACAATCAGTCCTAAGTAAGTATAATAAGGCACTTGGTCCACACATTCACACGAGCAGTCCGGGTTATAATATGTAGCTTTGTGAAGACATACGTGATTGTGTGCCGTGATTTTAAAATTATTAAAGTTTTTCAAATGACTCGAGTGTACATGTACTATTTTTGTTTTCTTAACATTTATGACAAGACCCGCATCGTGCGACCACATTAGGATACGCGTAAAATCTTCCTGTAACTGTTGAGCTGCAGTATTAATATTTTTGTCTGAGGCTATTAGACAGGTGTCATCAGCATATTGATAGATAGAACAGTGGTTGATGACATGTTCCATATCATTTACATACGCCAAGTACAATAAAGGTCCTAACACCGAGCCCTGTGCTGTACCCTCGGTGATGGTCATTTCATTGCTCATTTCATCGCCTACTTTAACACGAAATTTTCTATTAGCAAGATAATCTTTAAACCATCCCAGAAGAGGTCCACGGATACCGGAGTTATCTAGTTTGTGTATAAGAGTGTCATGCCTGAGTGTATCGAATGCCCTACTATAATCGATAAATAATAGCAGTACATGTTTTTTGTTATCGAGACATGAGTTTACTTCATCTGTAAATTTTGACAAAAGTTGTGAAGTTGACTTACACGGTTGAAATCCAAATTGAGAGACAGATAAAATTTTATTTTCGGCATAGAAATTCTGCATTTGTTCGGCTATAAATTTTTCCACGATTTTGTCTAATACCGGAAGAATGGTAATCGGGCGATAATTTTCATACTCACTTCGCGTACCCTTTTTGTGAATAGGTCGGATTATTCCAGTTTTTAACTCTAAAGGATATTTAGCATTAACAATAGATGCATTAATAAATTTAACTATAATATCTACGATTTTAGTGCATATATTTTTTATGTCAATACATCGAATGTTGTCGAATCCGGGAGCTTTATTGATATTAAGTTTTTTGTTGTTAGCTTTTTTAAGTAGCATTGATTTATTTTGTGGATAATAATAATCATTTTCACATAATAGACGCTTATTGCATTTAGGAATGATTTTTTTAATACTATAATAAAATTCTTGTGCAAAATTATTAGCAATTGTTTTAATGTCTATGTTATTTTTATGAAATGCTTTTAAGATACAGTTGTCTATTGAATTTTTGCAGCGACCTGTTAATGAATTCAAAATTTGCCATAAAGCGTGACTATTGTTGTAGTTTTGATTAATTTGATTATGATAGTAATTATTTCTTGATTTTTCTATGAATTTACGCGTTTTATTACGTAATTTATTGTATTTTAATCGAAGTATTTTATTAGTCGGGTCATTTTTCCAGTCAATAAAAGATAAATCTTTTTTTTCACACATAGTTTTTATGGTGCTAGTAATCCAAGGATCTTTGTTTCTTTTACTTGATGTTGAAATTATTTGTTCAAATTGTGATTGATTATAACAATTTTGGATGGTATTTTTTAAGTTATCATATAATTTATATGGACACTCTGTATTCGTAAAATCATCCCAGCTAACATGATCAAGCAAATTATTAAGTTTATTGTTATCTATTTTTCGAATGACTTTAACGTCACCCTGTACATGTGCTAATGATTGTCCAATGCACGACAATACGATCATACGGTGATCAGCCATTGCAGTGCCGAGCGCGCCCGAGTACAGGTCTAACAATTGCGTCCTTACAAAAATGTGATCGATTACGCTACGCGTTATTATTTGGTTTCTTATTTCAATTCTTGTATAATCGGTTATAACACTTGTTAGACCGCACTCGGCCATGCTATTTATGTAAAAATCTTGAATGTTACCCTTTATTTTTATATCTATGTTCATGTCTCCTAAAACAAAAATATCTAAGTGTTTAAAAGGTTTACTAGATAAAAGATCCTTTATCTCCCTTACGAACAAGTATTTACTTTCGTTGGGTGGCCTATATATTGCACAAATTGTTGCAACGTATTTGTGATTAGTCGTTAAATGACCTATGATTGATTCACAGTGATTTAAAGTGTGATGTTTGAATGTAAATACGTGAACGTTCCGTATGTATATTATAATACCGCCACCTTTTTTATTCTTACGTAACTTTTTGTGCATTATATAGCCATTTACATTGAACATATTTGCGATATTATCTTTAATGTTTACTTCAGTTAATATGAGAATATCTATTGGTGAACATGAACTGTTTATTAATTCTAAAACATAACAAAAATTTTTAATTAGTGATCTTACATTTATATGGACTAAATTTAACTTAACCTTTAACTGACGTGGTATACGTCTCACAGACGTCATTATTTTTATTATGACAATATTTTTCAAAAAACGCGACGCGTAGCGTTACCCCTCCCGCTACCTTCCTATCCCGCCATCTTGTTGCCGTCAGTCGCGGCCGCGAGCGCGACGAGTGCACAGGTTCTCCCACAGGAGCGATCGCCGTCTCACAGACGTAAGTACGGTGTTTATATACAAAAACTAAGCATGTCTCTTGGTCGTCACCTCTGTGTTTACGTAGGTAGCCACATAGGGTCTCGTTGACGTCACATCGGTTTTAATTTTATTAAATTTCGCAGAATGCCTAGAAAAAATGAAATCTGCACCTAAGAGTATGCCTCAAACACCTATGCTAGCTAGGAGTATGCCAAGGAAACGGGAAAGAACCCCAGTTGAAAGATCAACTTCTGCATTGGACCAACCGACATGCCTGAACCTCCTCCGTCTCTAAAAAGCCAAGCTAATCCGCAACCTGGAACTCTGAAGACGTGTGCAATATGTCCAAGTCGCCTAAAAAGAAGAACAAAGTACTATTGCTATCAATGCAGCAAGCCAATGTGTCTTACATGCTGTCTTCAAATATGCAATGACTGTACTACGACGTTGAAAATGTACCGAATATGTGCCTTGTCATTTTTTTTGTTATTGAAGAAAGACTAATTATTTTTGTTATTTATTAATTATAATACAAAGAAGTAACGATAATTTAAGTTCATTTGTCGATTGATGAATAGTTTTAGAAAAAAAAAGAGTTCCTAAATTTAGATAAGCAATTATAGTGTATTCATGAATAAATGTTGACTATTATTAAATTAAGGACAGTAGTTTTATTTTATCCGTAATAAATTGTTCTTATACATGTATGAATCAATTTGTAAAACCGTTACAGTATAGTATTGTTTAATTTATATTATTTTATTTCAATTTAATTTTTAACGTCTATGAGACGGTACCGCGGCGTTAAAGTTACATTTAGACCAGTACGTCAGCCAAAGGTTAAATTGAGATTTCGCTAACGATGGAACATTTTTACAAAATGAGTTATATGTACTACAATTAAAAAGTTCTAAATTATTGCTTGGGATATTCGACTGAACTATGGTGACCTACATAAAATACTATATCTATTACCGCCGATGATGTGCTGGTGCTGCCTGGTTGAGGAGATTTTCAATGTCTGTTTCGCTTCTGATCACAATAGGTTTATTATTCTCTGATTTACGGATTAATATATTCCCATTCTGGAACCACACATATTTATAATTTGGTGTTAATTTTTGCTTAGCTTGCCACAGCAGGGTTTTATTCGCTTTAGTTAGGGCTTTGCGTACTATCACTTTGGTTTTAGCTGCTGGTACTGCTTCATCACATACCACCTGTCCCACAAGTACCTCTCTGCGTCTGGAAGCACGTACCCACATATTACATAATTCCTCCTGTTTGAACTCCAGTTGAATACATCCATCCTGTCCGTTTCTTCCTTCCAGGCGCTTCACGTTGGAGATTCCTTCTTTGGTTAGATTTAGGTTATCAGCTAACTTGTTACATAAGTCATTAAGGTCTTCATTAGGACGAGACGGAATGTTGGCAACTTCTATGACGGTATCCAGACGCTGCTGTTCCATATAGCGCACGTGTTGTTTTAATGCATTTATTTCTAGATCGAGGTGTGAATATGTGCGTGTACTACGCACGAAATGAAACTTCTTTATGACCTTATTTTTTCAAAAAAAATAATTTACTATATGCAACTTTACAGAAATATGTCGAATCACGCGTGATAGGGATAAGAAAAAAAATGGTGCGTAACGGAAAAATGTCACGCTAAATTTTTTTTCAACCCCGATAAAGAAGTTTCACTTCAAAAACCTTCAGAAAACCTGGATGGGTTTTTCTTTTCTCTATGCAATTAAACAGACATTATCTGACGATAGTATGTAAACTGTAAAGGCGCTATTAACCTTAAGATTATTTTCAACAGTCTTAAATCTTAATATCTTTACATTGAACGGACCCAAACGTCGATGAGATAGTTAAAATAATTTTAAAGCAATCAAGTTACGTACTCAAACTAAATCTAGACCCGTATTCCAATCATAACATTTATCTTAGGCCAGCTGTTTATTTGAACACGCTAATTATCTGCGACATTGTATTATGAACTGCCTAAATAAGGACCTAATAAATTCTCCCAAGTAAAAATTCAAAACTAAATGCCTCGATTTACCTTTTATTCGATCAAAGTAAATCTGTAACATTTCATAAAACTTCATATCGTAAAACTGTATACTGTGAATTGTTCACAACTTTATTTTAAGAAATTACCTCAAATATCACCTTAAATAAAACCTACGAAAAGTTTTTTTTTTAAACCTCTAATGCACTAGTTAAGGCATTACTTTTCGTTTTTAATCGAATAGCAATAAGGCTGTCTTTGTGTAGCAATTAATTGTTATTTGTCAAGGGTTATAGCCTAAATAAAAACTAACGCAGGTAGTTTAAGAAATTAATGCGGGTAGTCAAGAAACTAACGCGGGTAGTTAAGAAACTAATTTGAAAGTAATTCGCATACTGTTTTTGTTCTGATACACGGACAAGTGAATGTTTATTGTTTACGTTCGATTGAAGGATCTGGATGCAGTGTACCAATTAATGTGCTTTCTTTGTTAGTGTTAGCTCACAAAATAACAAACATTAAAGCAATTCGTTACTTAATTTATCTTGATGGCAGTGCTTACGCCACAAAGTATTTTTTAAAATTACGTGAATTACCTACTAAAGTGAACCCGTCCCTGAATAAGTGAAAAAGGTACTGTTAATTTATCACTGCGTAACTAAGATGGGCTGAATGTAATGGAATAAGTTTTAACTAACTACAAAACCGTAAAGCAATATCGCACGACCTAATAACAACAACACTGCGTAAATAAGTTGAGTTAAATGTAATGCAATACGATTTAACTATACACTGGTCTGTAGGCTACAACTTTTAACAAAATCTAATCGTTACATTCGGTACAACCTGTAAATCAGCACTGTTTTTAACCGACTTCAAAAAAAAGGAGGAGGTTATCAATTCGGCCGGTATGTTTTTTTTTTTTTTTATGTATGTACACCGATTACTCAGAGGTTTCTGAACCGATTTACGTGATTCTTTTTTTGTTCGATGCGGGATGGTGTCGAATTGGTCCCATAAAAATTTTATTCGGATAGGCCCCGTAGTTTTATTTTATGAGCATTTTTGTCTGTATTTGTAAATGTTGCAAGTGCAAGTTTGAAGTCGGTTGTTTTTAACGCAGTTATTGACTTGTTGTGCAGCATTTTGCCGCGGCTGTGACCATTTTCCTCAATTAATTTAAAATAAATTTTGTAACTAATGTTTTTGGCAATAAATTTCTTTTTCTTTCGAATAAGTTACTTGAAGTTAACTACATTTTGAAAACCTACTTTCTTTATCTTACTGTACACTCAAAGTGGAATGTTATCTACTGACCGGTTTTGTATGAGATTGAAGGATAGTTGCACGACACGTCGACACGTCGCTCTGGTTCCGGTGATCTCAGGCTCGACGTGTTGATGGTAGTGATGGTAGCGCGACGCCCGGCGTGATATTGCGGTGCCTGGCGTGGATGCGCAACGCCTGGCGTGGTGTCGCGGAGCCCAGCTTGGTGCCGCGGCGCACAGTATGGATGCAGCACCACATGGCGCCACGCATGACGCTCGACGCTCGACGCATGATGCTCGACGCATGATGCTCGACGATCGACGCATGATGCTCGAAGCCGGACGCTCGACGCAATGGCACGGTGCACGACATGATGACACGGCGCTGCTCTCGATGATACGGCTTCCGACGCGGTGATGCGAGCGGCAGTGTCATCCGTGCAGCGCGAGGCGAAGTTGCCACCCTGCCCGCACATAACGAGCTCTCCCTTTGTCTCCGGCTGCTCAGTGACACGTATGCTCGTAGATCTGTAGGATGCTTCTTCCCGTTGAAACTGGATCGAAGTGCCACGTGGTTGCGGCGCTTTGACTTTTAATCAGGTTATCGTATATCGTATCGAGGTTATCGCCACGTGTTTTCTCATTTGCTCGATTTGATCCCAATTCTGATGTCGGAGCAAGGTGTAGATTGTGAATCTATTTTCAAGCTGTGGGCGTTGCGTTGGGTAATCGAGCAAAGAAACACCTCAAACTCAATCATTTCTTTATTTACCACCGATTCGGAAAGCAGTATCTACAGAGAAGAACCGGCAAGAAACTCCATAGTTGCTCTTTTAATCATGTCAGTTTTACAATACAGTCATTTTAAATACAATCACTTTAAATACAATCAATTTTAATAACCGTTACGTTACACATTTAAATTAAACACTAGCAGAGAAATGGTTAACAGTTCCTAGTAGTGGAAGATCCGAACTCTTCGATGTTCGAATGTGAAGTGCCGTCCCGAGGGCGAGCCTTCACGGGCTCGACCCGGTACAAGCATGAAGTAAGCCGCCAACTTCACTGTGCTGCCACCTCCCTGGAACTCGTGCTTAGAGTCGTTTTACATCCGCGCTATTGACCGTCTCCGACACGGCCATCCTGCGCTGAACACGTCCTCGTGTTTGTGGGTGCTGTAACACAGAAAACATCTCGCACAGTACATGCTCTTCGGCCAATCCTGACAAATTTTTACAATTAAACTCTGATATTTAATTTTTAGGCTTTTAAACCACAAAACTGAAAAACTAAATCCTTATGATCACTTAGTTGTCCGTAAGTCTATCAGTCTATCTATCAAGACCTTTGAAATTCATATCGCATACCATCGTCCCGTTAAGCTTTGAAAAGTTATAACAGTCGATCAAAAGATAGCAGTTTTCGACATTCGCAGCGGACACATGGAATCGATACCTTCAGGATATTTCTTGTGAACACAGAATCATGAAATTTGTACAAGAAACGTCTTATAGCAAAGAATCTCATAAAACAAAATTTAAGTTCATATGAAAACACTAAACAGGTTTTTTTCTTAATTTGAATATCCTAAAATAATTTCCAACTTCAACCCTTTGAAATAAACCATTTTGATTAAAATAATGAAACATTGAATTCTGATCATTTCAATTAAATTTATGAACTACTACTAAAAGAAAATAACGCATAAGCGACCAAACACCACTTTCACTGCTATTGTCATCAGAAGATCATTATTAAAGTATCACAAAAAAACTAGAGCATGAATCTTATCCGAGGCCTGTGGCTTTTCACTAAGCCCATCATCACACACGCATTCCACCGAATGCCAACTCTGGCTTTTCACTAAGCCCATCATCACACACGCATTCCACCGAATGCCAACTATGGCTTTTCACTAAGCCCAACAACACACACGCATTCCTCCGAATGCAAACTCTGGCTTTTCACTAAGCCCCACAACAAACCTCATGTTTGTTCCACACGCATTCCTCCGAATGCCGAGTCCCACGGACTCCATATTCCATATCTAATGGTCTCTACAAGACCCAACCTCCGCCAGCGTCACCCGCGCACCGCGCATCCACGGTTAACTATAAGCAGCTATCTGGGGGCCTAGACAAAAACCATTTTCTGTAAGCGTTAACGCCTACGGAAAAATCTAATTGTATGGAGTTGACATTTGCTAACGAGAAGTCACGTGATTGCTGCTTAAATGGTAGACAAAGTCAATATTCCTCTTGCGGAAAGGAACGTCGAAGTGAGCGTGACACGCAAACGACAAAAATGTTCATCAAAATGGTAGACAAGTGCCACTTTTGACAAACGCCAATGATATTTTGACGTTTCCGCAACACGATAAATTAGCGGGAGATCGGACCCAGACGCTAACGCATAACGCATTACCTACTTGCTCTGTGGCTAACGCTATTAACGAGTAAACGGATATTTTTGTGTTTTTAATTCAAATTAAATAGTGAAAATGCATAGTTTAAGATTATCATGGGCTGCTAATATTGAAGCAGCATTGCAAAGACGTCAAACAAGAATAAATCGACGTAAAATGGTGCAAATTATGGAGATGGAGGAATTGGAGTTTATTCATCTTTTTAGGATAGATAAACAAAGTTTTTGTCGTCTTTGTGATGATCTTCGGTGTTTAACCTTATTGAAAGGTACACGGGAAATTAGTTTAGAAGTCAAGGTAAGTTTTATACCTACTTCTAACCTTATTTAAAATATAAAGTTACTTAGTGTAATTTCTCAATGAAATCATGTTTCAGGTTTTGTGTACTCTTAGTTTTTTGGCTACGGGATCATATCAACGCATTGTTGGACTAACGCAGCATTTGGTACAAAGAACAACTAGTAGGTGTATTCGTCAAGTTGTTGAAGCATTGAGCCATCCGGCCATTATAAATAAATGGATTCTGTTTCCGAGGTCGCAACAACAACGAGCCCAAATAAGACTTGAGTAAGTTATGATAGGACAAAAGTATTTAAGTTTAAAGATATACTAGAATACTTTTAAGTAGTAGCATATTCCTGATGTACATTACACTAAACAATATACTTTCTTTAAGGCTAATAGGTACACTTAGAACATGCCTCATGTAGCCTCGTATGTACATTAGGTTCAAAATACTAGTAAAAAAATCTGTCCTCTTATAAAGTAAAATATAAAGTATTATATTTTCCAAAACTACAGGTTTCAGAGGCGGTTTAGACTCCCGGGTATAGTTGGATGCATAGACTGTACCCATGTGGCAATAGTCAAGCCATCAGATGATGAACACCTATTAGGGTTCCGTAGCCAAAATGGCAAAAACGGAACCCTTATAGTTTCGTCATGTCCGTCTGTCCGTCTGTCCGTCTGTCCGTCTGTCACAGCCGATTTACTCGGAAACTATAAGTACTACAGTGATGAAATTTGATGGGAATATGTGTTGTATGAACCGCTACAAAAATATGATACTAAATAGTAAAAAAAAGAATTGGGGGTGGGGCCCCCCATACATGTAACTGAGGGATGAAATTTTTTTTTTCGATGTACATACCCGTGTGGGGTATCAATGGAAAGGTCTTTTAAAATGATATAAAGTTTTCTAAAAAACATTTTTCTTAAAGTGAACGGTTTTTGAGATATCAGCTCTCAAAGTCGTAAAAAGTATGTCCCCCCCCCTCTATTTTTATAACTACGGGGTATAAAATTCTAAAAAAAATAGAGGTGATGCATGCTAATTAACTCTTTCAACGATTTTTGGTTTGATCAAAGTATCTCTTATAGTTTTTGAGATAGGTTGATTTAACTGTAATTTATTATATTTGCTGCTACGGAACCCTTTGTGCGCGAGCCCGACTCGCACTTGGCCGGTTTTTTTTTAATCGGAAAGGGTATCATTCATTGAATGTACAAATGGTAAGTTTACATTTGTCTGTGACTCAACTATGTAAATAGCTTTATATAGCTCTTACAGAAACATTCATAAGATTATTACATAGGTATATAATATAATAATTGTTAAATAATATTTTTCCTGTCAACAGGTATGCGACAGTAATTTAAAAATTTTTAATGTAAATCCAAAGTTTGGCGGAGCTACCCACGACTCTTTCATATGGGCATCTAGCAGAATGGAAACATTTATGAGGGAATTGCACCAAAATGGAGAACAAGTGTGGTTATTAGGTAGGGTAATAAATAATATTATGGTATATTTTTAGATAACACTTGTTGAAAGCATTTTATTCGCAAATAATCATTACATAGTACAAATATTTATTTATGTGTTTTTAGGTGATTCTGGATATCCTCAGCGGCCATGGCTGATGACTCCTATATTAAATGCAATTCCTGGCTCTGTTGAAGACACATATACTCAGCGACATGTACAAGCAAGGAATTGTATAGAACGCTGTTTTGGATTGCTCAAGTCACGTTGGAGATGTTTATTAAGACACAGGACCTTACACTATCATCCTGTGGTTGCTGGGAAAATTGTACTTGCCTGTTGTGTGTTACACAATATGGCTTTAGAGGCCAATTTACCTTCTCCATCTATTATGGGAGTAGAAGAAGATGATGCTCAACCTGAGAATGCATCTGATAGTGTTGGTGCTGCTAGTAGTCAAAGTGAGCTACTCCAAGGCAGGGCAGTATTGAATAATCTTTTATCCAGACTTTAATTCATGAGTATAATTTTAAGTAGTTGTAATAGTTATTTCTCTTTATTATATCATTTTGTGTAGAAATAATTGTTAACATTTAATTTTAAATTTTGATTGTTCTTTGGAAGTATTTTGCTTAAGAAAATAAGAAATAACCGTCTAAAAGGCTAATTCTATGCATATTTTATTGTTCAATTAATTTTATATTAATAAGTAGTAGTTATAATTGTTTATGTAGTTTTAATCTTATTCTTTTGTAACATATTTTATACATTAAGGAATTCAACAAGTGAATATGAATAAATACAATATTTAATTACATTAGGCTTAGAATACATAGTATAAGGGCTGATTTTTCAATAGCCAGATATCTATACAAAAGCTGTCAAACCGCAACATTTATTCCCCTGGTAAAAATTATCTGACCATTGAGAATGAAAGCCAGAACATAATAATTATGTTACTTATATTCTAATTTGATGTAGTACTTGTACTAGTTAAAGTATTTCTTACTTGTGTATCATTTTTTTTTATTATTATTAGTGTATAACAGTATATTGTGTTAGTACACTGACATGATTTAAAAGAGCAACTATGGAGTTTCTTGCCGGTTCTTCTCCGTAGATACTGCTTTCCGAATCGGTGGTAAATTTTAAAATATGTAATGACAGTGAGTAATTTGTGAAAGCAATGTAATAATTTCATTTCCATTGAAGATAAAAATTAAAAATATTCTTTAAAATAATATGTTTTATTAATAATATATGCACTTATAAAATTAATATATGTAGTATAAAAGGAGTCTTAAAAAATAATAACAAAATATAATTAAAAAGCTTCAAATACAAAATATCCTAAATTAAAATTAGATTAAAATATATAAAAACAACCGACTTCAAAAACGGAAAAGTAAAAAATAAAAAAGATTTGATATTCTTAATTACTACATATTATTTAGATGTGATATTTACTAAAAATGTTTGATGTTGGTGCACCAGCTTAATACTAAGTGTTTCGTGCTTGGCACCGACTTCAAACCTTTTTAGTAAATAGCACATCTAAATAATATGTAGTAATTAATAATATCAAATCTTTTTTATATTTTACTTTTCCGTGTTTGAAGTCGGTTGTTTTTAACGCAGTTATTTTTATTTAATAATTTTTAGTGTATTTTTCAATACGAATCAGCCCAAACTCGATAAAGTTGAGTCAATATTATATCCTATGGCTATATATATTTCCTATGGCCTCCTTCCGATTCCATCATCAAATCAGCTCTATGTCATGATAATGTTTCATCGCTATCCAATTTACATACATATACAAAATTTCAGCTCAATTGGTTACCGGGAAGCGAATCAAAGTTACTTGCTACATTCCAATTAAGTCATCGAGTCAAGACAAAAATGCTTATAAAATAAAAACTACTGGGCTAAGGCGTATAAAATTTTTATGGGACCAATTCGACACCATCCCGCATCAAACAAAAAAGAATCACATCATACATAATATAAAAAAAAAAGATACCGGCCGAATTGATAACCTCCTTTTTTTTGAAGTCAGTTAAAAATAAATTAATTTGGTCTCAAATTACGATCTTCGAGGAGTAATATCAATTGTGATATTCTTGAATTAAGATGTTGCGTGGAGTCACGTAGGTCTGCCTCTATGCGGGTGCGGACTTCTTCGACCCGTACGCGCTCAGCTTCCACTTGCACTCGCTCTCTATCAACTTGGATACGTTGTGCTTCAATTTTGAGCCGTTCAGTTTCCAGCTCATATTGACGCGCATCCCTATCCATTTCAAAACGCAATCTTTTTTCCTCTATTGCCACAAACTCACTGGTGGCTCGGTCAAATGGTGTTTGGCGTCTTCGCTGTCTGAGACTGCGATGACGAGGTGTAGAAGGGCCGGCAGATACCGGCGATCTTCCTGTGAACATAGATAAAAGCTGTATTACTCTGTATTGTGTAGTTTATTGGATGAATAAAAAATCTAACATGGAGAGAAAACGAACAAAATATGGTGGTAGTTAATTTATTTAATAATGTTAAGTATTATGTTTTAATGTAGGTAGTTTTAAGTTTCAATAACTCAATTAGTTTCAATAAATAAATCAATAATTTAGTAGTAGGTATCCTAATACCACTTTTATGCATTTACCACCACTAGGCTATTTGACAGCATCAATAAATTGAGTTCGTTATTTAGTTACTTTTGAAAATTATTGGATTTTTTCTTTAGTTAAATCAATGAATAGGTATTTACAAAAATTTTAAAACAAAAAATTGTTCTGTCAAATTACCTATTTCAATACTAATTTTATAATAATTACCTCCTTGTATAGTTCTACTATTGGAAGGACCTGGCACAGGACTGACTGGATGAGCTCGTGGAGTTGATGTTACATGGGTATTTTCTGGAGGTAATGCCTCCATAGTCATTTCTTCTGGTGCTGGTATGGAGGTGATAATTCTTTCTTCTGTTTCCCCTCTATTGACTTGAGGACCTTGAGGTTGAGATGGTTCCTAAGTACAAAAATATAATTGTTGACCAGAAATATGCAAGTTTTTATAGAATTATCAAAACAAGATATAACATTAATATAATAATATGAATGTTCACTCACTTGGAATCCCGCTTCTTCTATGGCTTCTGTTCCAGTAATTGCGGTAATCCCAATTAACCTTAACACTCTCTCCTCAAGTCTACTCAAAGGCTTTCCCCTACCAGGCCCACCACCAGTGCCACAAATATCCCGATTTATAAGGGAGGCTTTCTTTTTTGTTTTGGTCTTCCAGTCAGACCATACCTGTAGCACGAAATATAAAATATTAACATTAAAATAAATGGTCTTCAGAGGCAGTGGCGGCGCAAGACCTAACTAGGCGAGGCCCCCTAAGGGATGATGCAAAAAGACGGATTTAATTAAAAGATTTTTTTTGATACTCATAAATGCTAAAAAAACGCGCCGTCCAAGGGGCGCGAGGCCGTGGACGGTCGCCCACACCACCCACGCCTTGCGCCGCCTCTGTTCAGAGGTACCTAAGCAACAGCAGACTTTGCTTAATAATTAATTATCATATTACCCTTTTCCATTTGTCGGGATTTTTGCTAACACCATTTCCACCCACTGAATTTAACAATTCGGCTAATTCTTGCCACAAGCCTTCACCCCTTACCCTTCCTTGAAGTCCAACTTGTGGCCTTGAAAGATCACCGTGGCTAAAAATAATATTCATAAGATT
Organism: Colias eurytheme; assembly: GCF_061535395.1. Lineage (NCBI taxonomy): Eukaryota > Metazoa > Arthropoda > Insecta > Lepidoptera > Pieridae > Colias > Colias eurytheme. The sequence continues at coordinate 3,216,609 of NC_143011.1, read as the reverse complement.
AGTGTACAGTGAGAATATTAGCCGAAAGTTTGCTACTAACATTCTAATACCATGTTTATCAAACAAGTAACTATTAAGGTTTGAAACGAGTTTCTTAAGAATAACAAAATGTAAAATAAATGACAGATTTCGGAAAAAACCTACCTTTCCATAAATTCTAATAGTAAACTAAATTGTTCGGGACTCGCACGAAGTCTGGATTCCATGGTTATCACAGAGCAATTAAGTAATATAGTAATTAGTAATAAGTTGACTGATTTCAGCGCGCGAGTTTGCGTTTGAACTTTGGCAGTAACAGATACTGACTCTTTGACAATTGACAGTTGACACTTGCTACACACTATTCCATAGACTAATTATAGAGTGTTTCGGATAACGCTGCGGAATGGGCGTTCAGCGTTCCATGTGTAACATGTCTACCAATTTCAACACGCTAATGTCAAGTCCTTAGCGTGAGCGGAAAACGCTTGCATTGAAAACGCTTGGTTTTTGTCTAGGCCCCCTGTACTCCTAATAGCAGACGCCGGCTTCAACGGACTACGGTAATACCGCGCATCCACGGTTTACTATAAGCAGCCATAATCCCCTTATAGCAGACACCGACTTCAACGGACTACGGCTACGAAATGACTACTGGCACACTGACCAATCGAACTAAGATTCACCGCTATCACTCAACTCAAACTCAAGTTTCAAACATTAATCAACTTCAAGTGGTACTTGGCCCTCAGGCATTCTCAATATATTGACAAAGTGAAGTTACCCGAACATTGTATAAACAACATCTTTCTTTTCAAAGTGATTATTGGTGTTTATAGGATTCAATAGCTCAACAGTTAAAAAAAATGAAATCTTATCTGAACTGAATATTACTCATCCAACAGTATATTAAAACTCAAGTTATCTCCTATACAGCCATACTGACAATCATGTGTCCCCGTACGCCATTTCTCACACTACATTACTACGGTAATTCATCTCGGGATACCAAAATAACTACCATCCTGCCTCAGCCCACACTGACCTTACAGGGTTACCATACTGCCCCGGTCCTCCTGACCGGTCAGAACACACATCTACTATCCTGGACCTCATGCCAGATAGAACACCACCATCCTTCGATGAACTACATTACCATCACAATATTATTTCACGCAACACACATTTACTTCACAACGTACGAGACAACACAACCATCAGTATGCTACAACTATATATCGTCGATGTACGTACGACTATGTATTTGGGCTTAGTGAAATCACATATAAATCACACATGTATTGTGTTAATTTTATTTATTACGGATTCAACATCAAACAACTCTACGGTAAGTATCAAGGTGCGTATTAACTATAGAGCTATTATTTATTACCTTACCTAATACCTATAGGTATGTTATAGCTAATTGCTGCTGGGCGCTGGCTGCGATTTCGTCCATGTATCTACTGAAAGGTTTCATGACATAATATGAGCACAGGGGAATAAAATAAAAATACCAGTATGTACATCCAAAAATATTTATTTCAATTATTACAAATTATCCTTAATCTAATTTTGAAAATCTAACACTGAATTAGATTCCTTACAATAATATTATTCAAATTAATAACAAAATAACGTATTTTACGGCTAAATTAATATTGAACTAATTATGTAGTTAAAACACGAAAGCGCATTACCTTGTTATACCAAAAATTTTATATGATACAATATTTTCAACTGATATCGAAATGTACGAAAATAGTAATAATGTAATTGAACTGAGAACATAATATTTTAATATTCAGACAAAGCTGTATTGTTTCGATATACGTAGTTTTTATTGTAAACTGCACATATTTTCATAGAAAAATACTGTAAAACAACAGATGATGAAATTTTCAAAGAGAATAAAAAAATACAAATTTGCCGCGCAATTGACATTAATTGACAGTTTTAAAAGTTTGTACCTATAGGTAATATTAATAGAAATAATTATCGAGATTTAAATGGCTCTACACGAGATTTATTTTGTTTTTTTTATTACTATACTTCATAAAGACACAATTAACTCGTACCTACTCGTAATACGATACCTTGGAGTTGGAGCGAAAATATTGTTTGTAATAATTTGGCTAGGTAACTTATTATTGAAATGAAAATAATAATTAGAAAAATGCATTGTGAAACCGTTTTAAGCAAAAAACGTTTCGATAAACGAATTATGTTTTTGAATGAAATACAAATTATTGCATGCTTTTAAAATACAAGACTTAACTATCTACTAATGAAAGTTTTCATGCATTTTGTTCGAAACACGGTAGGTCAGCCGTGTTTTGTTACTTTAAAAGTGATGTAGGGGCTTGTTATGTGCGGGTGTAATAAAAGATGTAATAACTACGCAAAGGTTATATTTCGTTAACTACATATATATATTCGTATGTAATTAATATTCGACCTAATGCGACCAACCCGTGTCCCGACAAGCCCTTAACTAACTGTGCATAACGCACAAACTGTTTATATACGAGTTACCGTGTGAACCTATGGTGGGAACTTTCTTAGTAGGTACTACACTTGAAATATTTCGGTAACTCGTAAATTGGCTTGTCGTCGCTACATCATTCCCCCCTTAAAATAAAAAGGGTATACAAGTAAAAAAATCTTACAATAAAATTAAACAATAAACAAAGGGGTATATATAAAGTGTCGCTATATAAGATTACAAAATGTTTACAATATAAAGTATAAAAAATGTTCACAATATAAATCAATCATAACGTATACAAGTGGTTACAGTTAACACCTAATTTCGTTAAACTATTTATGTTATTACAAAAACTCGGTTGGGTCTTCTAAGTGGCGTGCGATTATTGTTACACGTCAATTAACACTTAGTAACGTCAACATTTCAAATCTCAATAGGTTCTTTACACTTGTATCGTTTAATATTACAAAGGCTATTACTATACACTCATAAGCCATAAATCAAAAGTACTTAAATTTCTAAGTAGTAAACATTTCAATCAAAACTCAACACAAACATAAATTTGAAATACCATACTTAAAACGTTAAACAATGAACTCGTTTCAAAATTACTTAAGTTCTATTATTTATTAAATACGATGTGTTGATTAGTAAGTATTTATTATACATTTCTAAGAAGACTTAATAATACTTATAATCATCGTAATTCTAATAAATATAAAATAGTTGAAAAAATTACAAATACAATACTATTACCTAAATCGTACTGGTAATCGTATAGCTCTTCCACTACGCGTGGTATGTGTATTAGGCAATTCGCTACTTGGAATTTGTAACGGAACCTCAGTATCTGCCCCAGATGTCGTATCACTATCATCATTCAAATAATATGCAGGTTTTAGACGGTCTACAGATATACTAACTTTCCTGCCAGTCATTTGAATATAAAATACCTTTTCCTCTAGACTCAACACACGATAAGGACCGTCGTATGTTGGTTGTAAAGGCTTACGTACTGCGTCGTTTCTTACAAAAACATAATCGCACTTTTGCAAATCGGGGTGAATAAATATGTTCCGTCTTTCATTCTGCCTAATAGCTACTGACTGATATTTCCTAATAGAGTCTCGTAATTTACTTACATACTCAAGACTGCTATCTATTTCAAAACTCGATTTTTTATCGTAATAATCACCTGGTAATCGTAAAGTTGTTCCGTACGTTATTTCTGCTGCGCTTATGCCGGTATCACTTCTTACTGCTGTTCTAAGTCCTAGCAACACAGTTGGTAATTCCGTAACCCAAGAAGATGATATATTGCATAAGCGAGCCGTTAATGCCGCTTTAAGCGACCTATGCCAACGCTCTACCGCCCCGTTACTCTGTGGGTGGTAAGGTGTCGTACGCAACTTATTAATACCTAATAACTTCATTAGTGTAGCAAATAATTGACTTTCGAATTGGCGTCCTTGATCGCTTGTTAGCTTTTTCGGACAACCGAAACGAGAGATCCATCCTTCATATATTACACGCGAAATCGTTTCAGCAGTTATATCTCTCGTAGGAAAACATTCTGGCCATCGCGTCCCCCTATCACTATGGTTAGGCAATACGTCCTAAAACCTTCGGGTGAAGTGGGTAAAGGTCCAATTAAATCAACATGAATATGTTCAAACCTATCGCACTGCAGAAACGATCCTAAACCTGACATTGTATGTTGATTAACCTTCGATCGTTGACATTCAATGCATGTTTTAACTTTTAACCCATTGGCCAACGTGACGAATCATATTTGGCCAATAAAAACGATTTTGAATCAATTTGCGTGTAGTCCTTATTCCGGGATGACATAAATTATGTACACTATCAAAGGCAATACGTCGAAATTTATCAGTCAAGTAGGGTCTAATTTTATCATTATCTAAATTACAATAAATAAATGTACCACTTTCAGGTAACATTATTTTCTTTAACCTATTATTAGCGTCTTTCAAATTAGATAATTGTAACATATAAGAATCTTGTTGTTGATCCTTAGCAAGTTCTGCATAATCTATTACAGTGGGACAACTTATTGTTGCGACTCGTGATAACGAATCTGCAATGACATTATCTTGCCCACATACGTGCCTCAAATCCGTTGTGAACTCACTAATGAATATCAAGTGTCGTGTACGTCTGGGTAACTCTTTCTCGCTATTTACTTTAGAAAATGCATAAATTAACGGTTTGTGATCCGTATACACCGTTAACTGTCGTCCTTCGACCATATTCCGAAAATGACGAATAGCTAAGTAAATTGCTAATAACTCCCTATCATACGTACTATACTTGCGTTCAGTCTTAGATAGATTCTTAGAAAAATAACCTACATGAGTATCCGATGCGTCCGTCATAAGTGCGAGCGATGCATCGGCCTTAGGGTGCTAAAAAAATCTGCACTTTATAAACAAAAATATAAGTTGAGTTACCTTGGCGATAATAAATAACCATTTATACGGTCGCCGTAAACTAAGATCTAAAGTCATTAACTTAGTACCAAATGTCTTAATTACACTAAACTACACTTTATAATCACTACACAGTACACTCACTCGCGGATTGGTTATTTTTCGACACTGGTAAAATTATTAAAAGTCGGCTCTCCTGCTGCTTCTGCCACGCACAAGGTTGACGATAGTACAATCTGGCGATATGCTTAAAGCAGTAATGAAAAAACATAGCCAATTGGGATTTTTCTGTTTTGATATCCCTGCACGATCGCGACTTCGGGATGCGGAGCGATGCGCGCGATTCCCATACCTTCGACCACTAAATGATCTGCCTCTCGAGCCTGCACATTCCAGCTGGTTTACCCGCTGCTTTAATTGTGCTAACTGCTCGAGAAGGTTTAACTGTACCGACGAAACTGCTCTAACTGGAACTGCCGGATTCATTTTGAATTAAATTTTTATTTAATCAATAAATTAAATAATCACACAAACGAAATCTATGCAATTCACTATAATAATGTTCACTTTTCGTCGGGGGTCACCAATGTAGGGGCTTGTTATGTGCGGGTGTAATAAAAGATGTAATAACTACGCAAAGGTTATATTTCGTTAACTACATATATATATTCGTATGTAATTAATATTCGACCTAATGCGACCAACCCGCGTCCCGACAAGCCCTTAACTAACTGTGCATAACGCACAAACTGTTTATATACGAGTTACCGTGTGAACCTATGGTGGGAACTTTCTTAGTAGGTACTACACTTGAGTCTTATACGCGCCGCTACGCTGACCGGTTCTGCTGTGCAATACATCTCGTGCAATAATTACAATGTCAAAGTGTGATAACTGTAACAAGGGCCTAACGAAAAGAACACCAGGATTGGAATGCAGCAAGTGCGGAAAGGTTGTTCATGCAACCCAATCATGTACTGGACTGTTTAACAATACCTCAGTCATGAACCACAGATCCTCGCACTCCGATTCCCAATTTTCAATGCGATACGATGGAGTGTCGCGTGATATTGCAAAAAGTATTGTTATCGAGGGTACTTATAAAATTACTTAAAATTAATTAAGTTTAGGTAAGTTGATATTCAACTAATAATCCATCGTGCTATTATCTCGAATAGCCTCCTGGATAAGCAGGTAATTATTAATTTTTTTTTTTTTTTTATATTAACAATAGGCAGAGGTTTGGCCACAATCCCACCTGATGGGAAGCGGTGATGTGGCCTACTTGGTTGCACGTCTGCCTAGAAGGAGCCTATTCACCCTGGCTTTGAAGAGGTCCAAGTTGTATTGTTTAGGAAAAATGGTGTTAGGGAGTGAATTCCATTGCTTAGCTGTTTTTATGATGAAGGAAGACTCGAAGCGGCGAGTTCGAATATTGGGGATATCCACAATAAAAGGATGATATCCTTCGGAGCGCCTCGAGGTACGATTATGAAATGGAGATGGAGGAATTAAATTGTGTAATCCATACGCACATTCTCCGAAATGCAATCTGTAGAACACCGAAAGACATGCCACCTCACGACGATGCTCAAGACTCTCAAGATCCTAAAACAAAGTCGCTTTCTCTGTCCCTATGTCCCTTTGTACGCTTAAATCTTTGAAACTACGCAACGGATTTTGATGCGGTTTTTTTAATAGATAGAGTGATTCAAGAGGAAGGTGTATATGTATAATAATTAAATTAAATAGTGGAGAAGTACTGTTATTTTTGAGGTTTCTAATGTGATGCCGTAAATAATTACATTTTTTCCTCTTACCTACATTGCAAACGCAGGCTAAACCCTACGAGTTTTATCAAAATAATGTACTAAGTATTGAAAAGGTCTACAGAAAAGTCCGTGATGGTATATATTATGTCTATCTCTTATGGATAACCCACAATAACTTTCTTTTGTCATTTACTTTAAAAATTGCGGGACGTAGCGTTTGCGGCGGTACCGGCCGGCCGCCATTGCACCCGTGCGAAGCCGGGGCGGGTAGCTAGTTTATATATAAAGAATAGTTTATGAGCAAACATAAACTACAAGTATCTTTTGCACATGATATCCCTCATAGAAGTGGACTTCATCACAGGGCCGTAGCTAGTCGAATTTGAGGTAGGGCAGCGGTTCATCATCATTATCTCCAGCAAAATTAGCCATAAGAGGTTAAAAAATACTAATAGCAGTACAGGCTTCTATTTTGATAAAATAAATATTGTCTCAACTTACTTGGTTCCTCCTCAAAATATTCTTCATTACTTAAGCGCGACATATTTAATTAATAGAGTTTTGTTTGATTTAACAATTAAATGAGATTATCGTGTTTAAAAAAATACTCTTGAAGAGGGTAGACGTGAATTAAAAGAATTCTAATTACGATGATCTGGGATCAGGAGTTGCCATTTGAAAAAAAAAGAAGAAGAAGAAGAATTACGATGATAGTCATGGCTAAACTGTGAACACGAAATGAAATGAGATAACTAAATAAACATTTAATTAAGTGTACAAATTGTATTTATCCATATAAAAATTCGCCAGTGTGATTCGTTTTTGGTTCAAGCAGTCACAAAATTCATCGATTTACCTATACTTTATATAATTATCTGTGTTCAGAGTATTCGGCCTGATTACCGGCTGTATGCCTATTTACCTAATATGTAGTATAAAAAATTGTCCCTGGAGTAGCATAAATGGCGAAAAATCGCCTACGTTGGCAACACTGATTAAAAACAAAAATTAGCATCAAACTTGTGTTTAGCTATCGGTTTAAATGTGTGGGTTTGGCGACAGTGGTTTTCATATTAATAATTATGACACTATAGCACTTCTATTTGTTTTAATTGCTCCGAGGTTTTTACTGTTCTGTGCCCGAGACCAGTGTTGCCAGCAAGACTAACATAAAATTTGCTAAATGGCTGTTAAAATTTTGCCAAAATTTTGCTAAAGGATTTATAATTAAGCTAAATATTTTGCTAAAAATTTTTAATGTCAAATAAAACGACATTTTACTTAAAATTTTATATATCCAACACATTTATTTACACATAATATGTAAATAATGACATCATAAATAATAACATCTCTTATTCGAGTGTGTTATTATCAAATAAAATATTAATATCTTGGTCTTCATCCGCAGCCGATAATGTTGACGTAGACGTGGAAGCCTCATTGCCAAGACTATATATTTCCTTGGTGCCTATAGAGCGCAGTACATTATCCGGAACTGTGTAAGAGTAGCAGCATTTTCCTGCCCTCTTTAGGTCGAATCTTATGTATAAAATGGCATTTAAAGTTTTTACCGACAAACGGTTGCGAAGCTTAGTTTTGACGACATTCATTTGGCTAAAAACACGTTCTATTTCCGCGTTGGAATGTGGTAGTGATAATAATGATATTGCCAGCTGTGATAAATCTGCAAAAGGGTTATTACCAGCTGCGTCTTTATAATCCATTACTTCATTCCAGAATTCCAAGGTGGAAGTTGTGCATGTCCATGAAATGTCGACTAAATTTACGTATGCAAGGTAGCAAAACTGTAGTTGGTTCCATATGGTTTAACTTTTATTATATAATATTTTATATGCTAAAAAATAAGCTATATGCTAGACAACAAATAAAAATGCTAAACAATGTAAAAATATGCTAAATTTAGCATAAATTATGCCAAATTGGCAACACTGCCCGAGACGTTACTCTAGAAATCGAAATCTGACATCAGTAATCGAATGCAGTGAATAAAAATCATCATAATAATAAATGCGTTGTGTTTTTTTATTATACTTGCCCTTTTTTTGCTCCTTAAATTTACGAAAGAAAGTATACTACTTTAAAAGGGATTCGCTTGATGAATTTTAAAATTGACATGTGTATCAAGTTCGAGCGACACATGTTTCTAGTCAGTATCGATTAATTCACTATAATCGATGTTTCACTTTCTAAGCAGGTTACCTCTCTTCGAAGATAAATTTGATAGACGTCAAAATTCAAATCAATGTTGCGTACCTACAAGTTGCGACTTGCGTATTTTGGCTGTTTGGGCGTTTGGCATGGTTTTAACAGTTGACTGTTGAAGATTATGAAAACAAAGAAAATAATAAGGTTGATGGTTCATAATAATTTCATATCGCCGATCTTCTCATTACAGAAAGTGCATATATTGCTATTAATTATGTTCAGTCTTGCAAGGTGTGAAGTGATTTATTGGTTTATTGTGGCCAAATCTTAATCTGTTGATTGTGATGATAAACTCACGACTAGTTACATCCAGCTCATCATACCAAGGTCTTCTCTGTAAATCTTCTTGAATATTTCCATACCATTTTCCTTTAAATTTCTGATCCTACTTCCAGAATTCTAACCACGTACTATTTAACGAGACATTTACATCGGAATACTCTACTCTACTACTACTACTCTTACTACTACTACTACTCTTTCAAATAAACTCACCCGCAATTTTTTACTTTTTGTCAAGGTGTACAAGTTTATAATATTATTCTAAAACGTTAGAAGTGAATTGTAAATCCTTTGAAATAAATGTATCTAAATCTAATTTACTTTTTGGTTCTTATTTGATTAACTTTTCATCTGGGATTGTTAATATATTATATAATATAAAAATTTGTGTGATTTATTGGTAGGTATACTATCTGCACACCTCACTCTTTCAAATAAAGAAATAAGTAATTACTTATGTATTCAAATTCACATTGGCGTCCATATATTCTGTGCCTCCAGTGAATAAGGGATTCTAATTCAACCAACTACTATTAGCTACTCCGTATGTCTTTTGGGTAGACGGAGGCAAATAGGATTTTTATTCCAACTTTATCATTTGATATTTTGAAAATGTACGTTCGTGTACGGTACATTTTCATACCGTCAGAGTCATTTTGCAGATTATAGTGGTGCAGCACTGAACACTGTCTATTAGGTGCTGCTGACCGGGCCTTCAGTTCCGCTTTCCAGAATACCTTCACCCTTCTAGGTGCTACTACTACTGAAATAGCGGTACTCTATCGCGTCGTTCAGGTCTCTAACTGACAGGATTTCTCATATTATCGTAACAACCTCGCTCGTTCTAACGAGAACAAATTATCGCCAAGGAATTCTGCTGCAGGATAATGGCAAGAGAGATTTTAAGCTTAACTATGCATTATTATGTTCAGGAATATGGTGGATTTTGAATACTATCGTCGTCTGAAAGTATCTCCTTTCGATTAACTTCATTAAGGATGCAGATCTGATCCCATCTTTGTTCCGTAGGAATGCTACGACAGTCTAAACGTTACACTGTACAAAGAAAATTGCCCTAAATATAGTCGGTTGTTCCAACATCCGTAATATGGCTAGCCTGCCTTGCTAGCCCTTGATTGTAACTGCTACCAATGGAGGCATTGCTCTTGTGTTGTCCACAGTTGTGCGAGTGCAAAAATGAAGAACTGAGCTCGTGGGGAGCTATGTCGAATGAATCTGTGTTAAGATTATGACAGTATAGGACAGTTAGCTGTGGATGCGAAGACAGGACATTACTTTATTCATCCGTAAACACGCGAGGCAGCCACGGACAGCGATATAGCAAGAACTAAACTAGCAAAGTTTAGTTCGCTTACCAGACTTTGTCATGTTTTAAATGCAGTATATCCTCTGTATAGCATTGCATTTATGACTATTGATAAACTTAATTCACCCGTAAACACGAGAAGCAGGCACGGATAGCGATATAGCAAGAACTAAACCAGCAAAGTTTAGTTCGCTTACCAGACTTATATTTTAAAAGCCGTATAGTCTGTACATTTCATTTATTGCCCCCCCCCCCCCCCTAAAAGCAAAGAAATGAGAAGTCATTTGGCAGAGCTTTCTCGTAAAGGGTAGGGGTTCCAAGTTTAAAGCAGATACGAATCTAACGCATTCTCATTTCAGTCACCTGTCGCACCCACTGCACTCACACCTTACGCTGGCTGCAGCGAGGCTCTCCGCGAAGCCTTCTTACGGAGAAACATCCCATCGGAAGCTGTCGAACTAATGTTGGCATCGCTTTCCAGTAACACTAAGAAGCAATATAACGTAACTTATAAACTATGGTGGCAATTTTGTCTAGATAGAAATATTTCCAATTTTGAAAGTACAGTAGCGACAGTTATATCGTTTTTAACAAATGAGTTTAACAAAGGGGCTTCATATGGTACTTTAAACTCGCACAGGTCTGCCTTGTCTTTAATCTTAGGAAATAATATCGGGTCGGATGAATGCATAAAACGACTCCTAAAGGGAGCATTCAAATTGAAACCCAGTAATCCTAAATACAATAATTATTCTTGGGACCCACAATTAGTTTTGAACCATATCTCAAGCTGGTTTCCTAATATAAACATTAATTTGGAGCAGTTGACTAAAAAAATAGTAATTTTACTTGCGCTGTGTACAGCACAGCGGGTCCAAACTTTATCCCTTATCAATCTTAATAATATTTATTTCTCAGACAGTGGAGCTAAGATTTTCATAACAGACTTGATAAAAACTTCGGCTCCGGGTAGAGATCAACCCCTTCTTATACTTCCATACTTTAAAGAAAATATAAGTATTTGTCCCGCTACTGCACTTTCTGATTATATCAATGTCACAAAACATTTGAGGAATGAGGAGGACAATAGATTAATACTAACTTTTAAAAAACCTAATAAACCCGCCACAACTCAAACAATCAGTCGTTGGATCAAAAACGTGTTATCGGAAAGTGGTGTCAACATTTCAATATTTAGTTCACATAGCACAAGACACGCTTCAACATCTACTGCTTGTGCTAGTGTTGTATGCGTTGATAATATACGTAAAACTGCTGGCTGGACTAAACATTCCGAAACCTTTGCAAGGTTCTATAAACTTAATGTAGTTAATGAAAACGAATTTGCAGAATCAATTTTGCAAGAATAATGTTTGATTATATTTTTGTTAATATACAAAATAAAACTAATAATATCTATATATGTTTTATTCTAAACTTGCACCCAAAATGATTCTTACAAAACTTTTATCTCTTAACATCTACATAGTAAATAATATCTGAAGAATGAAGCGATGAAATATACATCTAGAGCGAGGCCATCGAGAATCATGGTGAAGCACTTGCTGTCTCCCTTGATATCTCGAAGGCCTTCGATAGGGTCTGGCATGATAGTCTTATTGGCAAGCTTCCATCCTACGGTCTGCCTGCTGGTCTCTGCGCCTGGATCTCAGATTTTCTGAGAGACCGGTCGCTTCGGGTAGTCGTCGACGGCTGCTCGTCCGACCAAATGGCTATTAATGCCGGGGTCCCTCAGGGATCAGTTCTCTCCGCAACACTCTTCTTGCTACACATCAACGATCTGCTGAAACCCGGTATCTATGGGTACGCAGACGATAGCACTGTTGTGGAGAGATATGTATCCAGCGCGCGAACCAGTACGGCACAAATCCAGTCTCTACGAGAGTCGATGGTCGATCGCATGAACTTGTCCTTACAGGCGGTCTCCGATTGGGGCGATGCCAATCTGGTCAATTTCAATGCGACTAAGACCCAGGCGTGTCTATTCTCCGCTAAACGGAGTCCATTCCACCTGACTCCGACTTTCCAGGGTGTATCCGTGCCGATAACCAACCACCTCGAGCTTCTTGGCATTACCCTGACGCCTACTCTGAACTTTGGTTCTTATATAGAATCCAAAGCCCAAGTAGCCTCAAAAAAGCTTGGAATTCTGGCGAAGGTGAGACAGTATTTCAGCCCGGGACAGCTGCTCAACCTTTATCAAGCACAAGTCCGATCGTGCATGGAGTACTGCTCTCACCTCTGGGACGGTTCCGCCAAGTACCAGCTGGAGGCGCTTGAGGCGATAGAGAGGCGTGCCAAGAAGCTAATAAACGACGATGAGCTAGTAGGCAAAAAACTCCAGAGCCTCGCCCACCGTCGCAGAGTGGCAAGTTTATCGGTATTTTATCGGATACACTTTGGTGAGTGCGCTGCGGAATTGCACGATTTAATTCCGCCATCCCCGTTTTTCCATCGATCGTCGAGGCGCACAGACTCTAGGCATCGCCATATGGTGGATGTTCCATGTACCCGGACAAAGCGGTTCGGATCGACATTCTTCATCCGAACCGCGAGGGACTGGAACATGCTTCCTGAGTATGTGTTCCCCGACGAGTACAATATGGGGGTCTTCAAGCGAAGAGTGAACGGGTACCTTCTAGGGAAGCGCGCTCCATCATAGGCCACATCTCAGCTTACCATCAGGCGAGATCGTGGTCAAGCGCTTCCCTATCACACAATAAAAAAAAAAAAAAAAAAGAGATAAGAGAAGCCCGAAAACCATATTCCTGTATGTTCAGTTAATACAGGAAAAGTTATAGGTGGTCAGTGGCGATATTTTACGGCATGATATAGAATTTTAACAATTTCTATATCATATAATATCAAAATAATGTAGATAAATGCTAATGCTTCCTTCTAGGGAAGCGCGCTCCATCATAGGCCACATCTCAGCTTACCATTAGGCGAGATCGTGGTCAAGCGCTTCCCTATCACACAATAAAAAATAAAAAAAATAAATAAATAAAATACAATGAGCCGCAAAGATTTTATGAAAAAATTAAGCACAGATTTGAAGGTGCCTTGGATGCAAATACGACTTGTGGCACGCACTTTGAAGAGACTCTACGTGACAATAGCCCAATTTTTTCAAAATATGTGGTACCAGAGTATCCATAAAATGTTTACGAAAATGCAGGACCAAAGAAGTATCGATATTGCGGATTTTTTTCCCATAAAAAAGGCAAATTACCAAAGCACAGTGGCTAAAACGCTCATAAATTGTCAAGACTGGTTATAAATACTTTTTTTTTATGCGACTATTATAGACTATAGTATTATTGTCTTGATTATTGTAGTTAGATAATTTTTTTGAAAAAAGATTAAAAACGAGTTATTTTTTAAAAACTTACCCAATTATAAGAAGAAAATATAAGTTTAACATTTTTTGTTGGCTTTTTTTAGATGATTCAATTATCGTTCTGTATTTATATAAACAAAGAGTATAATATCATTAAATGCACTTAATGTGTTAACTGTATTTTTAATATCTATTGCAAAAAATAGTTAATTTCCATAGAAATATATTAGTATCCCAAGTTAACTGATAAATACCTTTTTTTAAAAATATAAAGATTTGTTGTTGCAGATTTATTGAAAAAAACGATTTAAAAATAATAAGGAATAGTGTGTGTTGTTTCCGTGCAGTATTCAATTAATAGACCAATAGCAACACGGCATTAATGCCAAACTGTCTCATGTCGTCACTTGAACCAATGACACTAAAAGAGTTGTTCCTTTATGCTCATGAAACTGTATATAATATTATGTAGTATTTAATAAACTATAATATTATGCTTTTAAAAATATACGTGTTTGTGAAAAAGTAAATTCTAGCCTATGTTCAAATAAAAATAGTAGGTAGCGTTTATTTCCCTCTGAGTAAGTAGTGTGTATTGTGTATCAAAAGTAACATTCAATTATGTATTGTGTTAATTTTATTTATTACGGATTCAACATCAAACAACTCTACGGTAAGTATCAAGGTGCGTATTAACTATAGAGCTATTATTTATTACCTTACCTAATACCTATAGGTATGTTATAGCTAATTGCTGCTGGGCGCTGGCTGCGATTTCGTCCATGTATCTACTGAAAGGTTTCATGACATAATAAGAGCACAGGGGAATAAAATAAAAATACCAGTATGTACATCCAAAAATATTTATTTCAATTATTACAAATTATCCTTAATCTAATTTTGAAAATCTAACACTGAATTAGATTCCTTACAATAATATTATTCAAATTAATAACAAAATAACGTATTTTACGGCTAAATTAATATTGAACTAATTATGTAGTTAAAACACGAAAGCGCATTACCTTGTTATACCAGCTGCATTAACCAAAAATTTTATATGATACAATATTTTCAACTGATATCGAAATGTACGAAAATAGTAATAATGTAATTGAACTGAGAACATAATATTTTAATATTCAGAAAAAGCTGTATTGTTTCGATATACGTAGTTTTTATTGTAAACTGCACATATTTTCATAGAAAAATACTGTAAAACAACAGATGATGAAATTTTCAAAAAGAAAAAAAAAATACAAATTTGCCGCGCAATTGACATTAATTGACAGTTTTAAAAGTTTGTACCTATAGGTAATATTAATAGAAATAATTATCGAGATTTAAATGGCTCTACACGAGATTTATTTTGTTTTTTTTATTACTATACTTCATAAAGACACAATTAACTCGTACCTACTCGTAATACGATACCTTGGAGTTGGAGCGAAAATATTGTTTGTAATAATTTGGCTAGGTAACTAATTATTGAAATGAAAATAATAATTAGAAAAATGCATTGTGAAACCGTTTTAAGCAAAAAACGTTTCGATAAACGAATTATGTTTTTGAATGAAATACAAATTATTGCATGCTTTTAAAATACAAGACTTAACTATCTACTAATGAAAGTTTTCATGCATTTTGTTCGAAACACGGTAGGTCAGCCGTGTTTTGTTACTTTAAAGGTGACATTCGAAAATGAAACAACGATTTACGGAAAAGCACAGATAGAAACGCGTTTAATCGAGATTGGGTATCTAATATTAAGATAATTGGAATACTTAATGAAAATAGGAATTGTAGAGTCAGTAATAATTCAGATTAGTTTATTGATATCATATTAGATACTTAGTTCGAGTGAACGCGTTTTTACAATTCGTTCTATACAAAGTATGTTTTTAACTAAATTTTCGAATTTCATCGTGTATTTTACAATAATTTTGAATGATTTGAATGCGAAATGTACTAATATATGATCAAACGAACTTCAGAGTGAAGTTTGATCATTATTATATGAATCGTTTCATTCGAAGATATTATTTACTATGTAGTTCCCTTTTTCAATGCTAGCAACTACGCACGCCTTTAGATTTTATTTTTTATTAATTGTGGGTATTACGACCTGACAAGTATTTGCTCGCTTTGTACGATATTCGTTATTTTTAGAGTCTGTAATCTTACAAAACTTTGGGTTAGGGTGTGGTGGGTGTTAATATCTTCGAATGAAGCGATTCATATAATAATGATCGAACTTCACTCTGAAGTTCGTTTGATCATATATTATATTTCATCGCTTCATTCTTCAGATATTATTCACTATGTAGATGTTAAGAGATAAAAGTTTTGTAAGAATCATTTTGGGTGCAAGTTTAGAATAAAACATATATAGATATTATTAGTTTTATTTTGTATATTAACAAAAATATAATCAAACATTATTCTTGCAAAATTGATTCTGCAAATTCGTTTTCATTAACTACATTAAGTTTATAGAACCTTGCAAAGGTTTCGGAATGTTTAGTCCAGCCAGCAGTTTTACGTATATTATCAACGCATACACCACTAGCACAAGCAGTAGATGTTGAAGCGTGTCTTGTGCTATGTGAACTAAATATTGAAATGTTGACACCACTTTCCGATAACACGTTTTTGATCCAAAGACTGATTGTTTGAGTTGTGGCGGGTTTATTAGGTTTTTTAAAAGTTAGTATTAATCTATTGTCCTCCTCATTCCTCAAATGTTTTGTGACATTGATATAATCAGAAAGTGCAGTAGCGGGACAAATACTTATATTTTCTTTAAAGTATGGAAGTATAAGAAGGGGTTGATCTCTACCCGGAGCCGAAGTTTTTATCAAGTCTGTTATGAAAATCTTAGCTCCACTGTCTGAGAAATAAATATTATTAAGATTGATAAGGGATAAAGTTTGGACCCGCTGTGCTGTACACAGCGCAAGTAAAATTACTATTTTTTTAGTCAACTGCTCCAAATTAATGTTTATATTAGGAAACCAGCTTGAGATATGGTTCAAAACTAATTGTGGGTCCCAAGAATAATTATTGTACTTAGGATTACTGGGTTTCAATTTGAATGCTCCCTTTAGGAGTCGTTTTATGCATTCATCCGACCCGATATTATTTCCTAAGATTAAAGACAAGGCAGACCTGTGCGAGTTTAAAGTACCATATGAAGCCCCTTTGTTAAACTCATTTGTTAAAAACGATATAACTGTCGCTACTGTACTTTCAAAATTGGAAATATTTCTATCTAGACAAAATTGCCACCATAGTTTATAAGTTACGTTATATTGCTTCTTAGTGTTACTGGAAAGCGATGCCAACATTAGTTCGACAGCTTCCGATGGGATGTTTCTCCGTAAGAAGGCTTCGCGGAGAGCCTCGCTGCAGCCAGCGTAAGGTGTGAGTGCAGTGGGTGCGACAGGTGACTGAAATGAGAATGCGTTAGATTCGTATCTGCTTTAAACTTGGAACCCCTACCCTTTACGAGAAAGCTCTGCCAAATGACTTCTCATTTCTTTGCTTTTAGGGGGGGGGGGGGGGCAATAAATGAAATGTACAGACTATACGGCTTTTAAAATATAAGTCTGGTAAGCGAACTAAACTTTGCTGGTTTAGTTCTTGCTATATCGCTATCCGTGCCTGCTTCTCGTGTTTACGGGTGAATTAAGTTTATCAATAGTCATAAATGCAATGCTATACAGAGGATATACTGCATTTAAAACATGACAAAGTCTGGTAAGCGAACTAAACTTTGCTAGTTTAGTTCTTGCTATATCGCTGTCCGTGGCTGCCTCGCGTGTTTACGGATGAATAAAGTAATGTCCTGTCTTCGCATCCACAGCTAACTGTCCTATACTGTCATAATCTTAACACAGATTCATTCGACATAGCTCCCCACGAGCTCAGTTCTTCATTTTTGCACTCGCACAACTGTGGACAACACAAGAGCAATGCCTCCATTGGTAGCAGTTACAATCAAGGGCTAGCAAGGCAGGCTAGCCATATTACGGATGTTGGAACAACCGACTATATTTAGGGCAATTTTCTTTGTACAGTGTAACGTTTAGACTGTCGTAGCATTCCTACGGAACAAAGATGGGATCAGATCTGCATCCTTAATGAAGTTAATCGAAAGGAGATACTTTCAGACGACGATAGTATTCAAAATCCACCATATTCCTGAACATAATAATGCATAGTTAAGCTTATAATCTCTCTTGCCATTATCCTGCAGCAGAATTCCTTGGCGATAATTTGTTCTCGTTAGAACGAGCGAGGTTGTTACGATAATATGAGAAATCCTGTCAGTTAGAGACCTGAACGACGCGATAGAGTACCGCTATTTCAGTAGTAGTAGCACCTAGAAGGGTGAAGGTATTCTGGAAAGCGGAACTGAAGGCCCGGTCGGCAGCACCAGCCACCTAATAGACAGTGTTCAGTGCTGCACCACTATAATCTGCAAAATGACTCTGACGGTATGAAAATGTACCTACCGTACACGAACGTACATTTTCAAAATATCAAATGATATAGTTGGAATAAAAATCCTATTTGCCTCCGTCTACCCAAAAGACATACGGAGTAGCTAGTAGTAGTTGGTTGAATTAGAATAAAGTACCTATAGTTAAAATCCTTTGTTACTGACTGGATAAATTTGGCTCTTTTCCTATCTGACGTTCATATAGCTGTTGACTGCCTAGTGTTATGCACAAACACAATTATTATAAATAAGTCAGCCCGAGGCTTTCCGTATATAAGTTCTGATGTAAATCATAATTATATCTTAAAACCGAATTGATTAAAAGTAACGTACTTGGCTGTAGTAATTGCAGTTTTGGGACACAGATAAGCTCCTTATCATTTTAGCCATGCCTTTATACATAAGATGCCATTTTATACATAAGATTCGACCTAAAGAGGGCAGGAAAATGCTGCTACTCTTACACAGTTCCGGATAATGTACTGCGCTCTATAGGCACCAAGGAAATATATAGTCTTGGCAATGAGGCTTCCACGTCTACGTCAACATTATCGGCTGCGGATGAAGACCAAGATATTAATATTTTATTTGATAATAACACACTCGAATAAGAGATGTTATTATTTATGATGTCATTATTTACATATTATGTGTAAATAAATGTGTTGGATATATAAAATTTTAAGTAAAATGTCGTTTTATTTGACATTAAAAATTTTTAGCAAAATATTTAGCTTAATTATAAATCCTTTAGCAAAATTTTGGCAAAATTTTAACAGCCATTTAGCAAATTTTATGTTAGTCTTGCTGGCAACACTGGTCTCGGGCACAGAACAGTAAAAACCTCGGAGCAATTAAAACAAATAGAAGTGCTATAGTGTCATAATTATTAATATGAAAACCACTGTCGCCAAACCCACACATTTAAACCGATAGCTAAACACAAGTTTGATGCTAATTTTTGTTTTTAATCAGTGTTGCCAACGTAGGCGATTTTTCGCCATTTATGCTACTCCAGGGACAATTTTTTATACTACATATTAGGTAAATAGGCATACAGCCGGTAATCAGGCCGAATACTCTGAACACAGATAATTATATAAAGTATAGGTAAATCGATGAATTTTGTGACTGCTTGAACCAAAAACGAATCACACTGGCGAATTTTTATATGGATAAATACAATTTGTACACTTAATTAAATGTTTATTTAGTTATCTCATTTCATTTCGTGTTCACAGTTTAGGCATGACTATCATCGTAATTCTTCTTCTTCTTTTTTTTTTTCAAATGGCAACTCCTGATCCCAGATCATCGTAATTAGAATTCTTTTAATTCACGTCTACCCTCTTCAAGAGTATTTTTTTAAACACGATAATCTCATTTAATTGTTAAATCAAACAAAACTCTATTAATTAAATATGTCGCGCTTAAGTAATGAAGAATATTTTGAGGAGGAACCAAGTAAGTTAAGACAATATTTATTTTATCAAAATAGAAGCCTGTACTGCTATTAGTATTTTTTAACCTCTTATGGCTAATTGTGCTGGAGATAATGATGATGAACCGCTGCCCTACCTCAAATTCGACTAGCTACGGCCCTGTGATGAAGTCCACTTCTATGAGGGATATCATGTGCAAAAGATACTTGTAGTTTATGTTTGCTCATAAACTATTCTTTATATATAAACTAGCTACCCGCCCCGGCTTCGCACGGGTGCAATGGCGGCCGGCCGGTACCGCCGCAAACGCTACGTCCCGCAATTTTTAAAGTAAATGACAAAAGAAAGTTATTGTGGGTTATCCATAAGAGATAGACATAATATATACCATCACGGACTTTTCTGTAGACCTTTTCAATACTTAGTACATTATTTTGATAAAACTCGTAGGGTTTAGCCTGCGTTTGCAATGTAGGTAAGAGGAAAAAATGTAATTATTTACGGCATCACATTAGAAACCTCAAAAATAACAGTACTTCTCCACTATTTAATTTAATTATTATACATATACACCTTCCTCTTGAATCACTCTATCTATTAAAAAAACCGCATCAAAATCCGTTGCGTAGTTTCAAAGATTTAAGCGTACAAAGGGACATAGGGACAGAGAAAGCGACTTTGTTTTATACTATGTAGTGATTCCAATGCGATCGGAAAAATAAAGAAAAGGTATAATAACTAAATCATTGTTCATTTACTTTCAGGGTTATCTCCCTCATCAGAATCGCGAGAGCGACGCAGCAGTACTGACTCGAGTGAATCTTTACCAGAGCTAAATATTGAAGTGGTACCTAAAAGAAAAGATGACGATGACCCAGAAGAGTTTTATCAGGAGTTAGAGAAAAAAATGAAGGAAATTATATCGGCAGATCGAAGAGGGTGTGATGCCCCGAAATCTGATACTATTGACAAAGAATCAGTAGAATTAAATGCAGTAGAAAAACCCAGTAGTCCAGAGATATAATTATGATCTCCGAAGTTTATATAAGTACTAGCTAAAAAACTCGGCTTCGCCCGGGAGTTGATATGAGATGACGTGGTAGAGTCGAAATAAAAAAATAAACTATGACGTAAAAAGTAAAAAAAAAAATTTATTGAAAACGTTTTCTCATTATTTACAATACTTGTTTATAAACAACATTTTTCATTTTATTGTCCGGAGTATATATACATAAATTTTTCGGATTTCCTACTCTTGAAGCAAGCTACATATAGCTGACCGTGAGAGAAGCAGGATTCTTTGAGGTTAATGCCACAATATTTTAAAGTTTGTCCTTGCGCTTTGTTAATTGTAAAACTAAAGGTTAATTGTATTGGAAACTACAGTCTTTTAAATTGAAATGGCAATTCCGAAGAGATCAGTGGTATTCTAGGTATAAATACTGTCTGTCCTTTGGTCTTTCCAGAAATAAGTTCAGCTTCAATGATATTATTCGATAGCTGTTTTACGATCATTCTAGTTCCATTACATAATTTTGGGGAGTTGAGATTTCTGAGTAGTATGATTGGAGTTCCAATTTTCAGACGAAGGCAGTGTAATGGCATTCCTGGTACTTGTAAAGAGTTTAGAAATTCAGTGAGGAAGTTGACACTTTCTTCAATAGATACCATCGTGTCGATCGATTTATATATTTTCTCTTCATCAGGTATTTTCTTCAGAATATTAAAATTGATATCGTCAACAATATTATTTTTAGTGGCCAAAATTGCTCTTTGAAATAACCACTCTGCATTAGTATAGTTCTGAATAATATTTGGATAAATTTTGTCGATTAGTTCGTCTTCAGTAGTGGCTATATTACAGAAATCACTGTTAAGTTCAATGAGGCCGGTCGTTTGGTCAGTAGGATATGTACCTTCGCCGATTTGTAAAAGTATTTTAGCAAATTGTGCTGTTGTTTCATCTCTTGATAATTCAACTCTCATGTTTTTTGTTAATTGCAGTATTTGGACTTGTAGCCAGAGATGTGATTTTTTCAAGCATGCATTGATATCGTCTTCTCATGTTGTCTTGGGAATAACTGGAAGTGTTTGTCGAAAATCTCCTGAGAGTATGAGTAGAGCTCCTCCCATTATTTCAGAGTTTTTTCGCAATTCTTGTAATGTTCTGTCCATGGCTTCTATAAATTTTTTATGGGCCATGGTGCATTCATCCCAGATGAAAATTTTAGCTTGTTTTAGAATTTACCACGTCCAGATTTTCCTGAAATTTTACATACCGGGAATTGTTGTTCGGCTATATTCAATGGTAGTTGTAAGGCAGAATGGGCAGATCGTCCTCCTTCCATAAGTGTGGCTGCAATGCCAGATGATGCTAGTGCCAGTGCGATGAGTTTTTTAGCACGTATTTCCGCCAGTATTAGATTTATGAGAAACGTTTTACCGGTGCCTCCTGGTGCGTCCAAGTAAATAATTCCACCAATATCGTTATTTATCCGGCTCATTATAACGTCGTAAACTTTTTTTTTATTGTCATTGAGAGTTGTGAGCATTGTATTCAAGTAGTTGATTGATGTTGTAACTTTTTTCCTTCATAATTTCGTAGTTTAGCACACTAAAAGCATTTCTTTGTGGTGCTGGCATTCCAAGTTCTACTTAGGCTTGATTATTTATTGCTAAACATTTATCTTCTAAGCGAATGAGTGTTTCATTGAAGATCTCGTCATTGAATTCTATAGTCAGTTCAGGATTAGCTTGTCGGACTTGGTACAATATATCATCACTCATACTCCTTTTGAAAGAGTCCCATAGCTGTTTTGGGTTTGATGGGTTACATGTTGTTAGTATTATAGGGAAATTTCACGAAAAAAACCCACAAATAACTTATTTCTATTTCGTTTCAAAATCGAGAGTTAATTAAACACACTATTAAAAATACTCACACGTGATACTTCTAAATAAAGGCTCACAGATAACTTCTCTTATTTTCGTTTTGAAATCGCTCGTTTCGCTGTTCAAATTAAACTAACTCTGGTGAGCGACACCGGGCTCTTATATATTCAGAGAGCTAGGCTCTAGAATATTCGAGAAAATTTGAAAATATTTTCTCTCTCACACCTTCTAGAGTATTCTGGTCACTATCGTCCGCCATAATAAAAGGTTCTATAGCGGTAGCATTTGTACTAAAAGCGCGAAATTTTAAAACCTAAATTTTTTAAGGTTTTGAGAACTAATTTGGATAACTAAAATTATGTCGCTTTAACTCCAAAATATAAGTTAGCTAATGACGTACAAATACACAAAATTTAATAACTTTATTATAGCAACAAATTAAATTTAAGACTTTATTGAAATTTGCTCGCAACGCTTTTGGAAATGCAACCCAAACAATCGTTGTCCTGAATGAAGTTCAAATATTCGATAACAGATGGCGCCACTATGTAGGGTTGGAAAGTTCCTTATATCTTTAGAAACACGCCCTTAGATTAAAACGGGAACTTTCTAGCTTCTGTAGCGGTAGCGTATGTAGTAAAGGCGCGAAATTTAAAAACCTAAATTTTTTAATACTTTGATAATTAATTTGGATAACTAAAATTATGTCGCTTTAACTCCAAAATAAACGTTAAATAATGACGTATAAATACACAAAATTTAAATTTAAGATTTTATTGAAATTGGAATTTTAAATTTCGCGCCACTACTACACATGCTGCAATGGCTCACAACTATGGAGACTACACACTATGTCTATTGGAGTGTAATATAGTCTCCGAAGTTCAAATATTCGATAACAGATGGCGCCACTGCACTTAATTTCCAAGTTGAAGGGTCGGAAAGTCCCTTATATCTTTAAAAACATGCCCTTTAGATTAAAACGGGAACTTTCTTGTTCGAGGGGGGATAAAGGGCTATCACACCACATAAGTCCCTTTATCGTGTCGGGACTCCTTTTTAAGTTTTATCGGCACGCACATTTTATCGACTTAGTTTTATTATATACTAGCTAAAAAACCCGGCTTCGCCCGGGAGTTGATATGAGATGACGTGGTAGAGTCGAAGTAAAAAAATAAACTATGACGTAAAAAGTAAAAAAAAAAGTTTATTGAATAATTGGCTAATTTTATTGGAAACTGCAGTCTTTTAAATTGAAATGGCAATTCCGAAGAGATCAGAGGTATTCTAGGTATAATTACTGTCTGTCCTTTGGTCTTTCCAGAAATAAGTTCAGCTTCAATGATATTATTCGATAGCTGTTTTACGATCATTCTAGTTCCATTACATAATTTTGGGGAGTTGAGATTTCTGAGTAGTATGATTGGAGTTCCAATTTTCAGACGAAGGCAGTGTAATGGCATTACTGGTACTTGAAAAGAGTTTAGACATTCAGCGGGGAAGTTTTTCGCTGTTCAAATTAAACTAACTCACTAACGACACCGGGATCTTATATATTCAGAGACACTTCAGAGAGCTAGGCTCTAGAATATTCGAGAAAATTTGAAAATATTTTCTCTTTCACACCTTCTAGATCATTATCGTCCGCCATAATAAAAGGTTCTATAGCGGTAGCATTTGTAGTAAAAGCGCGAAATTTAAAAACCTAATTTTTTTAATGTTTTGAGAACTAATTTGGATACTTAACTAATTTTATGTCGCTTTAACTCCAAAATATAAGTTAGCTAATGACGTATAAATACACAAAATTTAATAACTTTATTATAGCAACAAATTAAATTTAAGACTTTATTGAAATTGGAATTTTAAATTTCATGTCACTACTACACATGCTTCAATTGCTCGCAACGCTTTTGGAAATTCAACACAAACAATCGTTGTCCTGAATGAAGTTTAAAAATTTGATAACAGATGGCGCCACTATGTAGGGTTGAAAAGTTCCTTATATCTTTAGAAACACGCCCTTTAGATTAAGGCCGTGTACGCGGTCCGTGCGCTGTTTGGCTCAAATATGTGATTTTTCAAACCAGATTGTCCATCAACCACTTATCTTACAAACATATGAATTACTAATAATTTTAGGAAATTTTATTGTCTATGTAGTTAGTTAAGATTTTTTTTCAATTAATACAGTATTTCTGAATACCATCAAGATAACTGAGCCGATGATTACTTGATTTCACTTTTAGTGTCAATTTCGAAGCTAAAAATATCTGAAATTGCTGACAGATCTAACACACAATTATTTTTAACTAACTGCAAAAATCCTTATTAAAATAGTTAGTTAAAAGATTTTTTTTATTTTGGACTCCTAACTTACGAAATTAAAATCCGAACAATGTGAATTTTTTTAGAAATTATAGTCGACAAAATGATTATTTTCACCAAGATATTTGACTTTATTGAATATAATTTATACATATTGCAATAAAAGAATGTCTTACTTATAAGATAAAATTTAAAAAATCAACTAAGGTACCTCTATTATTTTTCTACAAATTTTTTAAAGTACTATAAAACACTGCGCGCGACCCGATTAAAATCAGTCGGCAGCGAGCCTTTCCAGAGAGAGGACATGTTGCTCGGCGCTCTCCTGTGGACCTATGCTGTTCATAGTAAAAGGATAGCGCAAGCCGCGATCTATCGTAATAGATCGCGGAGTTTTTGACTTGCGTTAAATAGAATATGCGCTCTTAAAACGGGAACTTTCTAGCTTCTGTAGCGGTAGCGTATGTAGTAAAGGCACGAAATTTAAAAACCTAAATTTTTAAATATTTTGAGAACTAATTTGGATAACTAAAATTATGTCGCTTTAACTCCAAAATATATGTTAAATAATGACGTCTAAATACACAAACTTTAAATTTAAGATTTTATTGAAATTGGAATTTTAAATTTCGCGCCACTACTACACAATACACATGCTGCAATGGCTCACAACTATGGAGACTATGTGACTATTGTGTATAGTCTCCGAAGTTCAAATATTCGATAACAGATGGCACCACTGCACTTAATTTCCAAGTTGAATGGTCGGAAAGTCCCTTATATCTTTAAAAACATGCCCTTTAGATTAAAACGGGAACTTTCTTGTTCGAGGGGGGATAAAGGGCTATCACACCACATAAGTCCCTTTATCGTGTCGGGACTCCTTTTTAAGTTTTATCGGCACGCACATTTTATCGACTTAGTTTTATTATATATATAGATATAGATGATAATTTTACGGAATTTTAAAAGCATATAAGTAGTTTATTAAATGTTACTTCATTACATATACATAATTGTAAATAAATAGGTCACAATGGTTATTTTATTGGTATATAATTGTTTATTTAATTATTTAATAATTACCTGCTTATCCAGGAGGCTATTCGAGATAATAGTACGATGGATTATTAGTAGAATATCAACTTACCTAAACTTAATTAATTTTAAGTAATTTTATAAGTACCCTCGATAACAATACTTTTTGCAATATCACGCGACACTCCATCGTATCGCATTCAAAATTGGGAATCGGAGTGCGAGGATCTGTGGGTCATGACTGAGGTATTGTTAAATGGTAAGACAATTAAGTTAGCTATTTGTATTGTGTACCTTCCCCCGCCCGTTAATATCGGAACTTTGAATATATTCTTAAATAACTTAGATAGAGTATTGTGTACTGCTGATAATGTTATAGTAGTAGGTGACTTCAATCTCGGTTTCATAAATTGGAATAGGACTTCTCACAGCGATGTATTGATTCCATCTGATTACAACTGTTCTTTGGGTCACAATTTGATAGATTTTTTATCATCTAATTGTCTAAATCAGTTCAATGAGTTTAGGCCATGCTGGCGAAAAATCGCCTACGTTGGCAACACTGATTAAAAACAAAAATTAGCATCAAACTTGTGTTTAGCTATCGGTTTAAATGTGTGGGTTTGGCGACAGTGGTTTTCATATTAATAATTATGACACTATAGCACTTCTATTTGTTTTAATTGCTCCGAGGTTTTTACTGTTCTGTGCCCGAGACCAGTGTTGCCAGCAAGACTAACATAAAATTTGCTAAATGGCTGTTAAAATTTTGCCAAAATTTTGCTAAAGGATTTATAATTAAGCTAAATATTTTGCTAAAAATTTTTAATGTCAAATAAAACGACATTTTACTTAAAATTTTATTTATCCAACACATTTATTTACACATAATATGTAAATAATGACATCATAAATAATAACATCTCTTATTCGAGTGTGTTATTATCAAATAAAATATTAATATCTTGGTCTTCATCCGCAGCCGATAATGTTGACGTAGACGTGGAAGCCTCATTGCCAAGACTATATATTTCCTTGGTGCCTATAGAGCGCAGTACATTATCCGGAACTGTGTAAGAGTAGCAGCATTTTCCTGCCCTCTTTAGGTCGAATCTTATGTATAAAATGGCATTTAAAGTTTTTACCGACAAACGGTTGCGAAGCTTAGTTTTGACGACATTCATTTGGCTAAAAACACGTTCTATTTCCGCGTTGGAATGTGGTAGTGATAATAATGATATTGCCAGCTGTGATAAATCTGCAAAAGGGTTATTACCAGCTGCGTCTTTATAATCCATTACTTCATTCCAGAATTCCAAGGTGGAAGTTGTGCATGTCCATGAAATGTCGACTAAATTTACGTATGCAAGGTAGCAAAACTGTAGTTGGTTTCATATGGTTTATATACACTTATAAACTATATAATAGATAATTATTTCTATTAATATTACCTATAGGTACAAACTTTTAGAACTGTCAATTAATGTCAATTGCGCGGCAAATTTGTATTTTTTTTTCTTTTGCACGCCTCATAAGCGAAGCGTTGAGGTGGGTACTACTGTCACTTCGCGAAAAACATCTGATTTTTCAAACTTAAAATGTCTTTATGTATCATACATTGCACTTGTAAGATAATACATACACACACATATTAAGAAAAAACACTATTTTTAACGTTCATGATATTATTTTTGATGTCATTTTTGTTATTTAAACTAGTTAAAAAACAGTTTAAAAAAGTTCTGTCTTGGACGTCCGTGTGTCTGTATGTGCGGATCCTTTTTCTTGTTAACACGATAGCGACCGAAATACTTTACTAATCGAGTCTTTTTTTTTCTCTTACGCTTGAGTATGCTCAGGAATAGAACCCTTTCATTTTTCAGGGTCTGATTCGATGTGGTTTAATTGTTATTAAATAAACAAAAATAATAATTAATAAATATTTATTAAAAAAAAATTATGAGGCGTGCACTTTTGGATTTTCCAAATTATTTGAAAATTTCATCATCTGTTGTTTTACAGTATTTTTCTATGAAAATATTATGTGCAGTTTACAATAAAAACTACGTATATCGAAACAATACAGCTTTGTCTGAATATTAAAATATTATGTTCTCAGTTCAATTACATTATTACTATTTTCGTACATTTCGATATCAGTTGAAAATATTGTATCATATAAAATTTTTGGTTAATGCAGCTGGTATAACAAGGTAATGCGCTTTCGTGTTTTAACTACATAATTAGTTCAATATTAATTTAGCCGTAAAATACGTTATTTTGTTATTAATTTGAATAATATTATTGTAAGGAATCTAATTCAGTGTTAGATTTTCAAAATTAGATTAAGGATAATTTGTAATAATTGAAATAAATATTTTTGGATGTACATACTGGTATTTTTATTTTATTCCCCTGTGCTCATATTATGTCATGAAACCTTTCAGTAGATACATGGACGAAATCGCAGCCAGCGCCCAGCAGCAATTAGCTATAACATACCTATAGGTATTAGGTAAGGTAATAAATAATAGCTCTATAGTTAATACGCACCTTGATACTTACCGTAGAGTTGTTTGATGTTGAATCCGTAATAAATAAAATTAACACAATACATAATTGAATGTTACTTTTGATACACAATACACACTACTTACTCAGAGGGAAATAAACGCTACCTACTATTTTTATTTGAACATAGGCTAGAATTTACTTTTTCACAAACACGTATATTTTTAAAAGCATAATATTATAGTTTATTAAATACTACATAATATTATATACAGTTTCATGAGCATAAAGGAACAACTCTTTTAGTGTCATTGGTTCAAGTGACGACATGAGACAGTTTGGCATTAATGCCATGTTGCTATTGGTCTATTAATTGAATACTGCACGGAAACAACACACACCTTATTATTTTTAAATCGTTTTTTTCAATAAATCTGCAACAACAAATCTTTATATTTTTAAAAAAAGGTATTTATCAGTTAACTTGGGATACTAATATATTTCTATGGAAATTAACTATTTTTTGCAATAGATATTAAAAATACAGTTAACACATTAAGTGCATTTAATGATATTATACTCTTTGTTTATATAAATACAGAACGATAATTGAATCATCTAAAAAAAGCCAACAAAAATGTTAAACTTATATTTTCTTCTTATAATTGGGTAAGTTTTTAAAAAATAACTCGTTTTTAATCTTTTTTCAAAAAAATTATCTAACTACAATAATCAAGACAATAATACTATAGTCTATAATAGTCGCATAAAAAAAAAGTATTTATAACCAGTCTTGACAATTTATGAGCGTTTTAGCCACTGTGCTTTGGTAATTTGCCTTTTTTATGGGAAAAAAATCCGCAATATCGATACTTCTTTGGTCCTGCATTTTCGTAAACATTTTATGGATACTCTGGTACCACATATTTTGAAAAAATTGGGCTATTGTCACGTAGAGTCTCTTCAAAGTGCGTGCCACAAGTCGTATTTGCATCCAAGGCACCTTCAAATCTGTGCTTAATTTTTTCATAAAATCTTTGCGGCTCATTGTATTTTATTTATTTATTTTTTTTATTTTTTATTGTGTGATAGGGAAGCGCTTGACCACGATCTCGCCTAATGGTAAGCTGAGATGTGGCCTATGATGGAGCGCGCTTCCCTAGAAGGAAGCATTAGCATTTATCTACATTATTTTGATATTATATGATATAGAAATTGTTAAAATTCTATATCATGCCGTAAAATATCGCCACTGACCACCTATAACTTTTCTTGTATTAACTGAACATACAGGAATATGGTTTTCGGGCTTCTCTTATCTCTTTATAGTGCTTGTATCCTCAATGTATACCACCATGACATTGTGGCGTTGCCACTTTTATTATCTATATTTTATTATCTGTGGCGTTCCGAAACGGAACGCACTTGATCGAATTTTAAATTGATTCGACGATAGTGAAAATGATTCACTAGGACAATAGTTAATACGCAAAACGCAATACGCAGTTGATACGTATTTAATACCAATACTCATCAAGGGTAAGATCTGTTGACTAGTACGTACTAGTACTTGACTAGTACTTAGTACTAACGTGGGTAGTCAAGAAATCAATTCATTATAATTCGCAAATGGTTTTTCATTATAATATATGGACAAGTGAATGTTTATCGTTTACGTTCAATTCAATGTCTTTCTTTGCTAGTGTTAAGGGTTAACTTGCTAACTACAAAACCGTTAAGGTATATTAAAATTCATATTATCATCATTATTTGCGGAATGTAATTACAAAGATATTACCTATATACAAGTTATAAGATTCTTATTCCTTCCACTCGTAGTTGAACGAGAAATTATTTATATTTAAAATTACATTAAACAATATTAGGTAGGTATGTCACACAACACTAATTACTGTTATTTCGATACATAACGAAATTACTCTAATAATATTATTATTGCAAATGTATGTCCAATATGATGTCAATAATTAATTTATTATTTATCAATTATTATATTTTTTGATTTATAAAGTCACAGGATTGTTTTTTAATTATTATCAACCCTGTCTGCAATATACTTATAGGTAGTTGTTTAAAATTGTCTGGTATTTATGAAGGTAGATTGTAATACTTCTAGAATTTAAACTATTTTTGCAGTATAAACTTTACACGTTGCTAATATAGTTTATTCTGATATCTGGCCATAATTTGAGTATTTATTCCTCTGTAATTAATATGAAAGACGTGCTTACGCCACAGGATTTATTTTTTTGAAATATCATGAATTACTGATGTAGAACATCTGGGGGGTAACCGGCATCTCTTATAGCAAGCTTATTATAACATTACTATGTCTTTTCGTACCGTGACACCCTTAACGCAAGCTTGTTGCAGCGTTAAACTGATTTTGTTTTTCTAGCAATTTTGATGACGTCACTTGTAATAGTTCACTCAATTATTGGGACCGGTGCGAACTGCGATCTATTTGACAATTTGACAGTTATCAGATAATAATAGAACTTTACAATTTACATCGGCTTGTTCGAAGAAAAGGTTTTTATTGGGTGGAGCCATTAATTAAGAGAAGAAGAAGAAGAAGAAAAGGCTTCAAACCTTTTGATTTAAGCAGAATCGTGTACCTAAATAGTAAACAAGTGCGTAATCATCACGAGTCCCTATGAGATATGGGCGCATCATATGAACAATTTGAAAATACAATATAACCTACAGATTTATCTGTGTAAGATAAAAGTAATGTAAGTACCATACCTTATGCAAATCTATTTAAAAATACGTCTGTATAAGTACACATTCTCCACTTGTTATTTCTCTGTATAATAAAATGCAACTCTACTTATTCCCTAAACATAAATTTTATCTAATACTTAATGTAAATCTATAAAAGATTGTTTATTATTTCTTCATGATTCAATATATTTTTATCATGTTATTATTTACCTATATAGAATATAAGACTATAAAAGTAAATCTACACTCAAATGCACTACCCATATTATACTTATGTAATCTGTTGTTAAGGATCTCATTTAATTTTGAGAAATAAAACCATTATTTATTTCCAGATTCTACAATCAATTCCGAGCACTAGGAATAAGATTACCCAGAGTAACCACATGGAAGCATTGATAGTATTCAAGAAGCCATAGTGCCAGCGCAACATGAATATATTTTTTTCAATTGGAAGCAATATCATACTTTAAATGTTTAAGTGCAATAAAAAACATTTATAAATCCAAAATCTTTATTTAGTCCTTTTTATTTATTTATTGACAAATCATTTGCTCCTTTACTTCTCTTGATATCATTTATATAAAAAAAATGATAAAACATGGAAGCATTCGAAATTAGATTCAATTCTATTTAGCTTAAATATTTATTAAAAACAATTAGGTAGATATATATAACTCAAATCCAAATTTGTAAGTAAATAGCATATTAAAAACACTCTTGATTAAAAAAATTAAGTTTTATTTATAGTAAGTACCAACCTTTAAAACTTAAAATGCAATAAACAAAAACTTTATATTTACATCACAATGAATAATTCCTACACTAATAGATTAATGGTATTTATATTTTTATTTTAAATTTAAATCAATTATTGTATTTGCATAATAAAGAGTAGATAAATAATTTAAAAACTTGCAGTACTTATGTATACTTTTAATTTCATTTTTATTAAACTTAAAATGAAAACAATGTAGGTACTATATTAAGGTACAATTAAATTTTTACATTTTCAGATGTATGATACAAATATGAATATTTTAAGTGTAGACATGGTGGCGCCTCCCCCAACTTGAAGTTCTCACTACCACATGATCATCTCCCAAGCCGGTACTTCTTTGTTCAATGTTTGGGCAAGCCGGCAATCAACACAACTGTGAAAGATAAATTGGACTTAAACTGATTCTTTGTTGCTTTAAAATTTAATAAGTACATTTAATATGTTTACTTTTATTATTAAAGGGCTTGTCATGGTGTATGTAAACGTCTAAAAAGAAGTTTTTTAAACAATGTCGGTATGGTTTGTTAAATAGGTACCTTATTTGTTAATAATTTTTCAAGTATTTCAATGTTTTAGTTGTTTATCTTGCAATTCTTAATATTGTATTAAAAAAAACTTAAATGTGTAGGTACAATGCCTTAGAAAACTTTTAATATAAGTAGCTTCTAACCAAACATAGATAGGTTTGCTTATAAATTAATATAAATATTTACTTTTGACCAGCTGCTCTAGTTTTTGTGAACTCCCAAATCATTTGCACTTATACTTTCAGAGAATTCTATCAACTTCGTCTCAGCATAACTTTTAACTCGTTAGGAGTTATTTATGTACCTTTGTCTTTGTAACTTCAGGGTCAGGGAGCTTCGCGCACTCTGCACAATGTTCTGCTGCAAGTTAAATAAAAATTACTTCAATTAACAATAATCAAAACAGACGAAATCATGCAAAAACCAATACTTTATTCGTAAAAATATATCTGTGTTGTCATAAATCGTCCAATGTTTTAGATATATTTATTACTCGTATATTATCTTACCTTGCTATTTCAATTGCTCTTTCATGCCTCTTTCATGCATTCTTTAATGCATATTACTTATCTTTCGCAATTTTTCAATTTGATTTATCAAATTTCAGATAATAATACGAGGACAGTGATTATGACATTTGGATTTTTGACGTTTAATTTTCAATCACCGCCATTTTTATAATAACAACCTTGTTTTGTTGAGTTCACAAAATAATCTTACTTTATTTTGGTACCGGGAGCCTTTTCAACATGATTACTATACGATTGCCTACAATGTCCAAAGTTGGTCCAAAGAGCGAATGAATTCCGAAGTTTTGTCTATTTTTTTAAGATTAATGGCTTGGCTACGAGGCTTTTAGGCCAAGTCGTAATGATTTGTATCGAACATTAAACGTCAAAAATCAAAATGTCATGTCACTGTCCTCATAATTCATAATATTATCTAAAATTTCAGATAAACATAAACTTAAATATGTGAATCTCATCTCTGGATAAATGAGAAAGTGCGAAAAAGCAATATTGAAATAGTAAGATAAAGTACGAGTAAGGACGATTTATGATAACAGACTACAGAGATATATTTTTACGAATAAAGTTTTGGTTTTTGCATGATTTCGTCTTTGATTATTGTTACTTAATTGAAGTAATTTTTATTTAACTTACAGCAGAACATTGTGCAGAGTGCGCGAAGCTCCCTGACCCCGAAGTTACAAAGACAAAGATAGGTTCATGAATAACTTCTAACGAGGTAAAAGTTATGATGAGACGAAGTTGATAGAATTCTCTGCTGAAAGTTTAAGTGCAAATGATTTGGGAGTTCACAAAAACTAGAGCAGCTGGTCAAAAGTAAGTATTTATATTAATTTATAAGCAAACCTATCTATGTTTGGTTAGAAGATACTTATATTAACAGTTTTGTAAGGAATTACACACCTACACATTTAACTTTTTTTTTTTAAAACAATATTAAGATTTGCAAGATAAACAACTAAAATGTTAAAATACTTGAAAAATGATTAACAAATAAAGTATTTAT
Organism: Colias eurytheme; assembly: GCF_061535395.1. NCBI lineage: Eukaryota > Metazoa > Arthropoda > Insecta > Lepidoptera > Pieridae > Colias > Colias eurytheme. The sequence goes on along the minus strand of NC_143011.1, from coordinate 3,182,414 downwards.
TATTTAACAAACTATACCGACATTGTTTAAAAAAACATCTAAAATTACATACACCATGACAAGCCCTTTAATAATAAAAGTAAACATATTAAATGTACTTATTAAATTTTAAAGCAACAAAGAATCAGTTTAAATCCAATTTATCTTTCACAGTTGTGTTGATTGCCGGCTTGCCCAAACATTGAACAAGGAAGTACCGGCTTGGGAGATGATCATGTGGTAGTGAGAACTTCAAGTTGGGGGAGGCGCCACCATGTCTACACTCTACACTTAAAATATTCATATTTGTATCATACATCTGAAAATGTAAAAATTTAATTGTACCTTAATATAGTACCTACATTGTTTTCATTTTAAGTTTAATAAAAATGAAATTAAAAGTATACATAAGTACTGCAAGTTTTTAAATTATTTATCTACTCTATATTATGCAAATATACAATAATTGATTTAAATTTAAAATAAAAAAATAAATACCATTAAACTATTAGTGCAGGAATTATTCATTGTGATGTTAATATAAAGTTTTTGTTTATTGCATTTTAAGTTTTAAAGGCTGGTATTATAAATAAGACTTTATTTTTTTAATCAAGGGTCTTTTTAATATGCTATTTACTTACAAATTTGGATTTGAGTAATATACCTAATTGTTTTTAATTAATATTTAATCAAAATAGAATTGAATCTATTTTCAAATAATTCCATGTTTTATTACATTTTTTTATATATAAATGTTATCAAGAGAAGTAAAGGAGCAAATGTTTTGTCAATGAATAAATAAAAAGGACTAAATAAAGATTTTGGATTTATAAAATATGTTTTTAATTGCACTAATAGGTACATTTAAAGCATGATATTGCTTCCTATTGAAAAAAATATATTCATGTTGCGCTGGCACTTTATAGCTTCTTGAATACTATCAATGCTTCCATGTGGTTACTCTGGGTAATCTTATCCCTAGTGCTCGGAATTGATTGTAGAATCTGGAAATAAATAATGGTATTATTTCTCAAAATTAAATGAGATCCTTAACAACAGATTACATAAGTATAATATGGGTAGTGCATTTGAGTGTAGATTTACTTTTAAGTGTTTTATTATATAAATAATATAACATGATAAAATATATTGAATCAAGAAGAAATAATAAACAATCTTTTATAGATTTACATTAAGTAGGTATTAGATAAAATTGATGTTTAGAGAATAAGTAGGGTTGCATTTTATTATATAGAGAAATAACAAGTGGAGAATGTGTACATAAACAAACGTATTTTTAAATATACTCTTAAGATTTGCATTGGGTATGGTACTTACATTACTTTTATCTTACACAGATAAATCTGTAGGTTATAATTGTATTTTAAGATTGTTCATATGATGCCCCCATATCTCATAGAGACTCGTGATGATTGCGCACTTCGCAATAATAAATTATTTACACGATTCTTCTTAAATCAAAAGGTTTGAAGCCTTTTCTTGGAACAACCCGATGTAGTTATGTTAATTTTGCATTTTTAATATAATAAATGTATTGTCTTCTTTAAAAGCTTCATTTATTAAATAGATTTCCAACTACATACGTTTCACTTAAATTTGATGTGTATTCTTTTAATAATATTCAAAATAATGTTATAAAAGTTCCATATTTACAACTTCACTAAAATTGCTTAAAACTGTCATTAATGACATTATAACAAGAATGCTAAATGTCAAAGAGAGCGTGCCGGTTCCAATTTTTCGATTGACGTCTCGAAACCGCTCGAAACAGTCTTGTTGCAATTGGTTTTCATATGTTTTAGAAGGTCCCGGTGCTAAAAAAGTAAGGTTATTTTGTGAACGCAACAAAACGTACCCATAATAAGACTGTTATTCTAAAGGTGCCGGTTACCCCCCAGTAGGTTCCAAACTACTCGCAATATAACACGAGATAATAATTATATAACTAGGTAAAACGTTGGGTTAAATTTAATGTAATAAGATTTAACTACACACTGGTTTTGTACGTTACAACCTACAACAAAATCTGTTCAGTATTACCATCATTGTGAAGTTACTATAGTTTGAAAACTTACTTTATTTTTCTAATTGCACACTCAATGTGAAATTATATTATCTACTGACCGTTTTATGTGAATGATTGCAATACAGATTAGTTTGGTACCAGTCACCCAGTTATACGTCACCCTGGATTCCGATGAGCACCGGCTGGATGTGTTGACACGTTGCTCGACGTGGTAGCGGACACCAGGCATGGTGTCGCGGACCCAGATGTGATGTCACGGTACCTAGGATATCGTGTTGCGTATCAACGAATGATACTCGATGCATGACGCTCGAAGCTCGACTCCTGCGGTGCACGACGCGATGACATGGCGTTCGAAGCGGTGGTGAGAGCGGCAGCGCCATCCGTGCTGCGCAAGGTGAAGTTGCCGGCCTGCTGGCACTTGTCGACCTCGACACCTTACCTTTGGCACCAACCAAAGAGTGACACGTAGAATTACTGTTGGATACATTTTCCCATTGAAAACGTTGGAATGTAAAGTAGCCTCGTCCCGATGGCACACCTCCCATTTAAGGAATGTCAATTTCTCCTATTCAACGGAAATCCATACCTCCTTTTAAAAGGAAATCGATACTTCCTATTTAAAGGAAGTCCAGACCTTCTATTTAAAGGAATCAATACCTCCTATTTAAAGGAAGTCAGTACCTCCTATTTAAAGGGCATCAATACCTCCTATTTAAAGGAAGTCAGTACCTCCTATTTAAAGGAAGTCATCTTTCTTTCTTTCTTTCATACCTCCTATTTATAGGGAATCAATACCTCCTATTCAAAGGAAGTCCCTACCTCCTATTTAAAGGAAGTCATCTTTCTTTCTTTCTTTCATACCTCCTATATATAGGGAATCAATACCTCCTATTCAAAGGAAGTCCCTACCTCCTATTTAAAGGAAGTCATCTTTCTTTCTTTCTTTCATACCTCCTATATATAGGGAATCAATACCTCCTATTCAAAGGAAGTCCCAACCTCCTATTTAAAGGAAGTCCATACTACCAATTTAATGGAAGTCCATACTTCCAATTTAATGGAAGTCAATACATCCAATTTAATGGAAGTCCATCTATCATTTCAAATAGAATATGAAATACAAACGAGTTTACTCGTCGTCGTCGTTTCAGCCATGGAACGTCCACTGCTGGACGGCCTGCATCCAGTGACTCCCAGCCACTCTAACCAGGTCGTCTGTCCATCTTGTGGGAGGTCGTCCCATGCTTAGCCGCCCAATTTACATGTAATGTCATAATAATATAAAATTATAACAATGGCGGTTGCGAGTCCATAATACTTTGTCACATCTTGGTAATTACTACAGGTTACCACTTGTATTTATATTGTAGCTTTTTATGCATTAAACAAACATGGATATATATTAATTTACCCAATTTATTTATAGTCTAACGACATTTTAAATTTTTATTTCTAATTTTAACGAAATTAGTTATAGATAAGTAGCAGTCGTGAAAACATTGACACTTAAATAGTTTGCCACTTGAATAATATAATAAAACTAGGTGTGGCTAACACACAGTATTTTAGTGTATGTATTTTTATCATTTTATGTATATATTACTCAAACAAGTATTTTAAATATTTTATTTCATATTTATATTCGCATTTAACGAGTCGCGGTATAAGCGTTGTATGCGTTCTGCGGCTAAAATATTCATTAATGTGCGGGTAGTTCTAAAATTTTCCAATACAGTTTAATTCTGTCTAAATTTAAAATCGTTCGTTCTTATTCCTTGAATGCGGGTCTATTTGTTTTTATCAGCATTTATTGTTTAATTATTGGTTAATAAGTGTATTATGAATTCAGTGTGTACATAGTAAGTTTATACTTATTTTTTCTCCTTCCGAGTGGAACAAATAAGCGCAATTAAATAGTGAGTAAGTAATTATTTTCCAACAACCTAAACACGGTACTGTTCATTAAATATCTATTATCACAGAAGCCTCTAAACTAGGTTTCCTCAATAACTCGTTCTATTTTAACTTGTGAAGGATTTCGGATAAGATTGAAATTGCATTTGTATTTAATATGAACCAACGGACGTAACTGTTATTCTGTCTTTTACATTTCAAAATGAATTCTGGTATGTTACTACATACCCTCTCCCTTTTTTATGAAATTTCTTAAAACTTTTTACTGCACGCGTACTCTTTATAATATTGTAACACTGACCTTTTACCTCGTCGCCACTTGTACTGTGCTTACAGTACGTATATATGTAGAATTGCACTGGCTCACCACTACACTCAATAGTGCGGGAACACGTCCATTCCAGTCCGGCATCGGCCGTCGACTGACTAATGACAGCTATAAGCTATCCCCACCACTGGTGTACATGAGACAATGTATATATCTATTTCATAGATACACTACATCCCTTCCTTTTTCAAAATTAATTAATTTTCGCTCCAAATAATCACATAATGAAAAATTATAGAATTATACAGTTATCAAGTTATTAATCAATAATTCCCAATAGAACTTTGAAACCTAAGTTAACCTAAGTTGAAGAACTCTTAAAATCAGAACATACATATCAAACCTACTCGTTTGATACTTGATAAACTCATTCCGTACTGAAAGTTGAACAAAGTTGAACAAAAAAACATATAAAACAAAGTCAAATAAAATTCGTAATGACTATTCCATTAATTACTGATGATATTTACTCATATTTTAAAATAATACCTTTACCTATATTTAACACAGAAAAAGGTCAGACTTCCCTTATCCTTCCCAAATACCCTTACATCCTTGTGAAGGGGTTGAAAACGATGTCACTTTCACAACCATGCAAAGAAATTGACGAAGACCGGTTCCTATGCCCGGAAATACTGACATCAACACTATACAAAGACGATTGTTTAACCGATCTTCTGCGACTATCTACAAATGTTTCCAGTTGTCAGCCAATTCCCATTTCCATAGATGACGTGAAAATCGACAATGTTCTACCAAATAGATGGATACTTTACGTAAATGTGGAAACAGTACTTACTAAGGTCTGTGAAAATGAGGTAACCCAAGAATTTCTTCGTGGTACTTATTTATTGGCGTTAGACGAGATTGGCTGCTACGTGAAAATCGGAGATATAACACTAAAGAAATATGAAGGGAATGGAAATGATATTATATACCCAAGTTTACCAAAAATTATATTACCAAATTTGATGAACTCCCAGACCGACAGGAAGCCTGTTAACCTGAAGGGTGCAAATTTAACTGACATAAATATGCGTAGGCATTTAATTGAAAATAGTGAAAATAGTGAAAACCAGTTTAATAGTACAGTGAATAGTGCCGTCGGAGTGATTAACATTATAACTTTTGTATTAATCGTAATTATAATTGTAATCGTCATAGTTATTAAGTCTAAATTAAGAAAAATATGTATTCAAGAAAACCCTTCAGATTTTCTTGAAACTGAGGATGGAGGAGTTATATCGGGGCCACCCGCAGTACATGCGAGCGATGTCATATTTGTTAACGCAGCAAACTATGGCCACCCTGCATCGCCTTAATGCATACATATTGTATTTCTTCAAACGCTGCATTTTTGTTTAGAGATAAGTTTATTAGTTTAAGTTTTAGTTTAATTCATTCTGAATGTAGAAAGCACTAATTAAAGACGTGTAAATTAAATCTTGTGTTTTTAAAAATCGTCCTTCGGTCCGTCGAAATTTGAGTAGCTAAACACAAGTTTGATGCTAATTTTTGTTTTTAATCAGTGTTGCCAACGTAGGCGATTTTTCGCCATTTATGCTACTCCAGGGACAATTTTTTATACTACATATTAGGTAAATAGGCATACGGCCGGTAATCAGGCCGAATACTCTGAACACAGATAATTATATAAAGTATAGGTAAATCGATGAATTTTGTGACTGCTTGAACCAAAAACGAATCACACTGGCGAATTTTTATATGGATAAATACAATTTGTACACTTAATTAAATGTTTATTTAGGTGGGTTATCCATAAGAGATAGACATAATATATACCATCACAGACTTTTCTGTAGACCTTTTCAATACTTAGTACATTATTTTGATAAAACTCGTAGGGTTTAGCCTGCGTTTATGTGAAAATATGTGCAGTTTACAATAAAAACTACGTATATCGAAACAATACAGCTTTGTCTGAATATTAAAATATTATGTTCTCAGTTCAATTACATTATTACTATTTTCGTACATTTCGATATCAGTTGAAAATATTGTATCATATAAAATTTTTGGTTAATGCAGCTGGTATAACAAGGTAATGCGCTTTCGTGTTTTAACTACATAATTAGTTCAATATTAATTTAGCCGTAAAATACGTTATTTTGTTATTAATTTGAATAATATTATTGTAAGGAATCTAATTCAGTGTTAGATTTTCAAAATTAGATTAAGGATAATTTGTAATAATTGAAATAAATATTTTTGGATGTACATACTGGTATTTTTATTTTATTCCCCTGTGCTCATATTATGTCATGAAACCTTTCAGTAGATACATGGACGAAATCGCAGCCAGCGCCCAGCAGCAATTAGCTATAACATACCTATAGGTATTAGGTAAGGTAATAAATAATAGCTCTATAGTTAATACGCACCTTGATACTTACCGTAGAGTTGTTTGATGTTGAATCCGTAATAAATAAAATTAACACAATACATAATTGAATGTTACTTTTGATACACAATACACACTACTTACTTAGAGGGAAATAAACGCTACCTACTATTTTTATTTGAACATAGGCTAGAATTTACTTTTTCACAAACACGTATATTTTTAAAAGCATAATATTATAGTTTATTAAATACTACATAATATTATATACAGTTTCATGAGCATAAAGGAACAACTCTTTTAGTGTCATTGGTTCAAGTGACGACATGAGACAGTTTGGCATTAATGCCGTGTTGCTATTGGTCTATTAATTGAATACTGCACGGAAACAACACACACTATTCCTTATTATTTTTAAATCGTTTTTTTCAATAAATCTGCAACAACAAATCTTTATATTTTAAAAAAAAGGTATTTATCAGTTAACTTGGGATACTAATATATTTCTATGGAAATTAACTATTTTTTGCAATAGATATTAAAAATACAGTTAACACATTAAGTGCATTTAATGATATTATACTCTTTGTTTATATAAATACAGAACGATAATTGAATCATCTAAAAAAAGCCAACAAAAAATGTTAAACTTATATTTTCTTCTTATAATTGGGTAAGTTTTTAAAAAATAACTCGTTTTTAATCTTTTTTCAAAAAAATTATCTAACTACAATAATCAAGACAATAATACTATAGTCTATAATAGTCGCATAAAAAAAAAGTATTTATAACCAGTCTTGACAATTTATGAGCGTTTTAGCCACTGTGCTTTGGTAATTTGCCTTTTTTATGGGAAAAAAATCCGCAATATCGATACTTCTTTGGTCCTGCATTTTCGTAAACATTTTATGGATACTCTGGTACCACATATTTTGAAAAAATTGGGCTATTGTCACGTAGAGTCTCTTCAAAGTGCGTGCCACAAGTCGTATTTGCATCCAAGGCACCTTCAAATCTGTGCTTAATTTTTTCATAAAATCTTTGCGGCTCATTGTATTTTATTTATTTTTTTTTTTTTATTTTTTATTGTGTGATAGGGAAGCGCTTGACCACGATCTCGCCTAATGGTAAGCTGAGATGTGGCCTATGATGGAGCGCGCTTCCCTAGAAGGAAGCTGTTTGATGTTATGGTGATTGATTCTTCCTTATTATAAAATTATTAAAATGAAAACGAGAATAAAAAAATATGATTTTAATTATAACGATTACATTGTGTGCTGTTAGTTACAAGGTTACAAGAAAAGAAAATGACGCTAGGTTCCATGATTAAGCACATTCGTTTTACATTAACGTGAAGTTAGGCCAGAGTCCCACCGGTGTTGCCGCCACACCGCTGAACGACGTACGCTGCTAACTTCAGAGTTGTTGAACATACCGCCCGCCTTGGAAGAACTCAGGAAAGGCTTCCAACATGAAGCACTCGTCAGTGAAGCTGGATCATGAGGGTTATAACGGGCAAATCTTTGCAAACGATCGGCGTATGATGCCGTGCGCTGTCCGTATTTCAGCCACTCGGGAAATCCCATCAGTCCCCGGGAAGACGTGCATCACTCGACCCAGTTTCCATTTCAAAGGAGGAACATTATCCTCCTTGATCAGAACTAAGCTATTCTCTTTGAGGTCTTCATTGTTGGTTTTCCATTTAATTCGCTGTTGGAGCTCTGAAATGTATTCTTTCGACCAACGCTGCCAAAAATGTTGTCGAAGTTGCTCCACATGGTCATAGCGTCCCAATCGCGTAGGCTTAATCATCGTCAGGTTTTCGCATATAGGTGCAGTTAGTGGTCGACCGATCAGGAAATGGGCTGGAGAAAGTGGGAGAAAGTCATGAGGATCTGAGGACAGAGGAGACAGAGGGCGAGAGTTCAGGACGGCTTCAATTTGCGTTAATACCGTTTCAAACTCTTCACGTGTTAACCTAGCATTGCCCAGCACCCGCCGCAAATGATGCTTACAGGACTTGACTCCTGCTTCCCACAACCCGCCAAAATGAGGACTGTACGGTGGTATAAATGTTAAACGAATTTGATTATGACTAAGAAAATCAGAAATATCACTACCATTATTAAAAATTACTGATAATTCCTTTTCAGCACCAACGAAATTTTTTCCATTGTCTGAAAAGATTTGATAAGGCTTTCCACGCCGTGCTATGAACCGATTTAATGCTAAAATATAATCATGTGTACTCAAGCTACCTACCAGTTCTAAATGTATAGCCCTTGTACTAAAACAAACGAATAAACAAATGTATGATTTTATTAATTTTGCACCCCTGCCCTTTCGGTCCAAAATGAGCAGGGGCCCGGCATAATCAACTCCACAATTCATAAAAGGAAAATTTTGTTCTAATCTTTCCGAAGGTAAGTTGCCCATGAGAGGGGTCAATGTCCTGCCTTTCATGCGTTTGCATACTATACAATTATGAACAACTTGTTTAGCTAAATCGCGAGCCCTCAAAATCTACCACCTTTCACGGATGGAATATACTAGAAGCTGAGGACCAGCATGAAGCAATCGTTTATGTTCATATTCACATAATAATCTTGAAAAGCGATGCTTCCCACTAAGCAATACGGGATGTTTTTATTATAATCAAATTCATTCGCGTTAGATAACCTACCACCGACACGAATAATATTTGATTCATCTAGAAAAATATTTAAACCGGCTATTTTGTTATATATCAATTTATTTTTAATATTTTTACTATTATTTAATGATAACTTATTTTTTAATCTATAATATTGTTCACTAAATGATTCTTGTTGAGCAAACCGTGTTAATGTATCAAGTGATCGCTGTAACTCATCTACAGATAAGGAACCGGTTTGTCGCACACGAATGCCATTGACCTTGCCATTGACAATAGGTACTCGGACATTATCAATGAATCGCAATAAATATGCACAAATCCTTTGCAAACGAATAAATGACGAATAACGTTCAAAATCAAATATTGAAAATAATTGAGTAGAATGTAAATGAACAGTGTTATGTTTAATTTCAGGCAACTCACTATATGGCGAAATAAAGATGTTACTATTGTCTGGCCACTTACTACTTATATCGCGTAAGAAGGCAGGGCCACACCACCAATTATGATTACTATCATACTTCAGCGTGTCTAACGTCGTGCCGCGAGTTATAATATCCGCAGGGTTTTCGGTTCCCTTAACATGTCGCCAAATTGTATCACATGTTAATTCATTTATTTGTGCAACGCGATTTTGAACGAAGGTTTTAAGTAAATGCGGCGACATACTCAACCAGCCTTGCACAATAGTTGAGTCAGTCCAAAAATATATTTTATCGAAATTTAAACGGAGGGATTGTTTTATTTTAATATATAATCTAGCACCTACCAAAGCCCCGCACAGTTCGAGTCTCGGAACACTTACTATCTTTATCGGTGCTAATTTACTTTTTGCACATAATAAATGAACTGAAACTGGTAAATCACCGTTATTATTACACAACCTAACGTACGCGCACGCACCGTAGGCATCTTGAGAAGCGTCAGTAAATATATGAAGCTCCTTGTAACTATTATCATCAATAACACAACGAGGTAGTCTAATAGTATGTAAATGTTGCAAATCACACAGAAACTTATGCCATGCAATTGCAATGGTTTCGGGAACTTCGTCGTCCCAATCCAATTTTTGTAGCCACAATTTTTGTAACAATGACTTAGCTTTAATTACTACGGGCGTTAATAAACCTAATGGATCATATATTTGTGCAATGGTGGATAATATGACACGCTTCGTAACTATCGAGTCATGATTTGTAAATTTAGTTGTAAAATAAAATTCATCCTTTTGTGTACACCAGCCTAAACCTAACGTTTTGGATGAATGATTTACATCAATGTTTAGGTCTTTATACATTTCAGGAGATACGTCGCAATTAAATGTCCATTTATGCAGCGGAAAACAACCCTGTTTCAACAACTTGGATATTTTATTACACAATTCCATTAAAGATTTAAGGTCATTACTCCCCGTAATTAAATCGTCAACGAAAAAATCCTCGTTAATTGTTCTTGCAACTAATTCATCATTACAGTCTAAAGCCAATTGTTTTAAACAACGCATACTGAGAAACGGTGCTGACGCCGTTCCATACGTCACTGTATTTAACATATATAACTGTAAAGGTAGGTTTCGATTATTCCTCCACAATATCAGCTGTAAATTACGTTGATCCGATTGAATTAAAATCTGTCTGTACATTTTTTGAATATCTGCGCAGGCAACGTATTTATATTGACGAAATCTAAGTAAAATTGAGAATATATCATTTTGTAATGGAGGTCCTGTATACTGTATATTATTTAACGATTTGTTGTTTGATGTATTCGCGCTCGCGTCGAACACAACACGTAATTTTGTAGTTAAACTATCCTCACGATAGACACCGTGATGAGGTAATATATAATGTGGTTTACTTAATAAATCTGGAATATTCTTTGTTTCAATTAGAGTCATATGACCAAGTGTTTCATATTCTTTAATAAAATCGCTATAAAGTGTTTTATAATTAGGTAAACGATCCAACTTTCTTTCGAGAGATAAAAAACGATTTTTAGCCATAGTGTACGAATCACCTAATAACTCAGGTGACTCCTTTAGAGGAATGCGAACAGAGAATCTACCGTGTTTGTCACGTTTTGTAGTCTCTTTAAATAACGTTTCACAATAACGATCATCTTTAGACATGGGAGAAGATAAGTCAGTCAATTCTTCTAACTCCCAAAATTTTTTCAGTTGAGTATTTATCTGAACTAAGTTACACTGAACTCTTTCAGTCTTAAACGAATGACTATTATAAATAGGCCCAGAAATTATCCATCCTAATTTTGAATCATATAGATAAGGACCATTAATAAGTTTAATCTTATCACTATTTAATAAATCCCAAAATACATCCGCTCCTATAAGGATATCGATATCCGACGGCACACTAAACGTAGGGTCCGCGAGTGAAATGTGTTTAGGTATTTGAAACCTTTGAGATTTAATTGATAACGAAGGTAACTTTGATGTAATACGAGGAAGAACCAAGCATTGAATATTTATATTAAAATGATTAACTTTAGAACGAATATTTACTTTACAGGTGTGAGAACATTTTGATACGCTTTGCCCAACACCTGAAATATGTATAGTGGACTGTATTATTGGTATTTGTAAACGATTACACAACGATTCTGTAATAAAACAATTCTGACTTCCGTTGTCAAGGAGCGCCTTAACAGTGTGATAATTATCACTCGAGTCAGAAACGTCAATGAGCGCTGTCGAAAGCAACACGGGTTGTATAATAGCGGCAGCGGCATTGCACGTGAGTACATTTATACGCTCGGAATGCACTCCCGTATCAGCTGATTTATGCGAACTAGGTATAGACGCGGGAATACTTAATTCTTCACTAGAACTAAGATAAGTAGTATGAAGTAGTGTATTATGGTTCTTTTTGCATAATTTGCATGGACCATATGAACAATCGTTTGCTAAATGGCTATCAGTGCGAATACAATTACGACAAAGGTTTTTATTTTTTACAAGAACATGTCTCTCCTGCACAGGCCTGTTTCAGAATTTCGGACATGAATACAAATAATGTTCACCGCCGCAGTCAACACAAACACGTTCTTTTACATTGATATCGAATTTAGATTTGTTACGAGATGAATTAACTACGTGTGTATGTGTGAGAGGTTGCGACAAGTTTTTAGGCTTACTAAAATATTTATGATTGTTATTCGTGTTAATATAATTATTATTGTTATGTTTATTAGAAGAAACACCGCGCACATTATTCGTTTTTATCATTTCTAACATATCAGCTCGGTTTCCAAGAAACTCTAATAGATCGCCTAATTTAATGTTTCTTGATTCATTTTTTGACAATAAGGTACCTTTATGCGTCTCCCACTCACGCTCTGTGGACTGATCGAGCTTGGACACAATTAAATAGACAACCAAAGTGTCCCAAGAATCGGTGGGTTCGTTTAATGATTTTAATGCACGTAAATTACGTAATGTTGAATCTATTAACCTTCTAATGTGAACAAACGATTCGCTTTGTAGTGCCTGAACATTAAAGAGTGCCTTGACATGATTTTGTACTAATAATCGATTATTATGAAACCTATTTTCTAATAAATCCCATGCGTGTGAGTAGTTTTCAGCCGTGAACTCTAATGCACTAATAACATGAGAAGCAGAACCACTGAGGGAAGATTTTAAATAATGAAATTTCTGTATATCATTAAGATCATCAAGACTGTGTATCATAGTGAGATATGAATTCCTATACTCCAACCACTGATCATAAGCACCCTCAAAGACAGGTAGCTTTATAACTGGCAATTTAATAGACATAGAATTATTACAAACCTGATGACAAATAGATTGTGTTTTTTCACTACTGTTAGGATTTACCAAGCACTTCGCGTTAGCCATAATAGAAAAATACTGCTGTTCAAACAATTCTCGGTATTCTAATTGAGCTGCTATATCCGAATCTTCAACTAATTGTTCAATTTTACTCTGAATTTCATTGTAACTTTGAAAAAGTGTACAAGCGGACTCTATTCGTAATTCTAATTCAGTTTTGCTATTGGAATTTAATTCTGATTTGTCTAGCTTTGAAATATATCTTTCAAACAATGTTAGCCTGCCTTTTAACGTGCCACGCTGTCTCTTTAAGTCAGCGAGCTGCATATTTATACTTTTACAAATACCTAAACGAGGAGATTTAGAATTACCACCGATTGTATCTTCACAGTCACTCATTTTGGCAGATTATAGAAAACAAGAGTACTTACAAATTCCCGTTAAGCATCAGCACAGCGCCGCGCTGCTCAACACGTGCACGGCTAACTGAAACGTGAAAATAACGATATTAACGCAAATTAAACGCACAGGAGATGGAGAGAAGAAGGATGGGTATCGTAACCTGACCGGATGCGACTCGACGGCAATCCAGCATAATCCTCTTGCGACTCCTCGCCATGTGCATGTGGTGATGATGATGATGCTTCAAATTAATGATTCGGCTCCGAATGGACCATGTTTGATGTTATGGTGATTGATTCTTCCTTATTATAAAATTATTAAAATGAAAACGAGAATAAAAAAAAATGATTTTAATTATAACGATTACATTGTGTGCTGTTAGTTACAAGGTTACAAGAAAAGAAAATGACGCTAGGTTCCATGATTAAGCACATTCGTTTTACATTAACGTGAAGTTAGGCCAGAGTCCCACCGGTGTTGCCGCCACACCGCTGAACGACGTACGCTGCTAACTTCAGAGTTGTTGAACAGAAGCATTAGCATTTATCTACATTATTTTGATATTATATGATATAGAAATTGTTAAAATTCTATATCATGCCGTAAAATATCGCCACTGACCACCTATAACTTTTCCTGTATTAACTGAACATACAGGAATATGGTTTTCGGGCTTCTCTTATCTCTTTATAGTGCTTGTATCCTCAATGTATACCACCATGACATTGTGGCGTTGCCACTTTTATTATCTATATTTTATTATCTGTGGCGTTCCGAAACGGAACGCACTTGATCGAATTTTAAATTGATTCGACGATAGTGAAAATGATTCACTAGGACAATAGTTAATACGCAAAACGCAATACGCAGTTGATACGTATTTAATACCAATACTCAATGATTGTCTCCTGCTAACCTGTACAGACTAGACTCATTGTGGTGACTGGTGAAACATTGTATAGCATTAACAACATAGTACTTACTGTATTATTGAAAGATCGATTAAAGGTTTATTTTACAATCTACGACTTTCATTATACATGGGTAACAAAACCCCATAACATATTCGGTTTTACTCCGGACAACATCTTCAGCCACCCAATCCCTTTGCTTGAAGTCCAAATCCAGCGGAGGACAATAATCGTCATTTACTAAAATTGAAGGTTTTTCGTCCTAGTATAAAAGTTGTCTGGATCCCATTTTATACTCAATCCATAGTATAATACTATAGATATCATGTGAAACGTGACTTGGAAAAAAATCATTCAAATAAATCACAAAATAAAAATTTGAAACAATTTTAAAAGTTACGAAAAGCCCAATTATACGTCAAAATGACGCACAACATCCTCTTTACAACCAAATGGCGGAATTTACATGGATGAGCCAACTATGTACTGCTAGGTCTCGACGGCTAATAAGTTGGTTCTGGATTTTGCAGCGATTCGATGGTAAATATAGAAGAGTTCATACGTCAAATTTACGTAGATTGGACTTCTAGGGTTAAATGCATAAATACCTAAATGATGTTTTGTTTTTATTATCTAATAACGATAAAAAAAACCCGTTGATTTCATTCGTTTTTCAAGCTACGTGCATAGTTTTTCCACTAAAAAGCCTCAATTGAGTCATAAAGTACACAAATTTCAAGCATAATAAGTCACATCATTTCTATAAAACCAAAACTGGCAATAATATAAGTCGTGTTGTGCGATTATGAACATAGTGCATAAGGGCATAAGTCGTTATATTGCAAAGAGTAAAAAAAAAATTATGTGAATACATTGAGTTATTCCATGAAGTACTCGTTCATAAGGCCACAACTACAAAAAACACGAAAAAAGTATATTTCTGGGGTTGTTACAACATGTGTTCATATGTAAAAATATAGTCTAACATCATATCTTACACATACAAGCTTAAAATTTTGAATTAATAAAGATTTAGTATTGATATATAGTTTTTTGTCTCTCCTGAAAAGTGCTGTTTTTGAGTTATTCCCTTATTCACTGGAGGCACAGAATATATGGACGCCAATGTGAATTTGAATACATAAGTAATTACTTATTTCTTTATTTGAAAGAGTAAGGTGTGCAGATAGTATACCTACCAATAAATCACACAAATTTTTATATTATATAATATATTAACAATCCCAGATGAAAAGTTAATCAAATAAGAACCAAAAAGTAAATTAGATTTAGATACATTTATTTCAAAGGATTTACAATTCACTTCTAACGTTTTAGAATAATATTATAAACTTGTACACCTTGACAAAAAGTAAAAAATTGCGGGTGAGTTTATTTGAAAGAGTAGTAGTAGTAGTAAGAGTAGTAGTAGTAGAGTAGAGTATTCCGATGTAAATGTCTCGTTAAATAGTACGTGGTTAGAATTCTGGAAGTAGGATCAGAAATTTAAAGGAAAATGGTATGGAAATATTCAAGAAGATTTACAGAGAAGACCTTGGTATGATGAGCTGGATGTAACTAGTCGTGAGTTTATCATCACAATCAACAGATTAAGATTTGGCCACAATAAACCAATAAATCACTTCACACCTTGCAAGACTGAACATAATTAATAGCAATATATGCACTTTCTGTAATGAGAAGATCGGCGATATGAAATTATTATGAACCATCAACCTTATTATTTTCTTTGTTTTCATAATCTTCAACAGTCAACTGTTAAAACCATGCCAAACGCCCAAACAGCCAAAATACGCAAGTCGCAACTTGTAGGTACGCAACATTGATTTGAATTTTGACGTCTATCAAATTTATCTTCGAAGAGAGGTAACCTGCTTAGAAAGTGAAACATCGATTATAGTGAATTAATCGATACTGACTAGAAACATGTGTCGCTCGAACTTGATACACATGTCAATTTTAAAATTCATCAAGCGAATCCCTTTTAAAGTAGTATACTTTCTTTCGTAAATTTAAGGAGCAAAAAAAGGGCAAGTATAATAAAAAAACACAACGCATTTATTATTATGATGATTTTTATTCACTGCATTCGATTACTGATGTCAGATTTCGATTTCTAGAGTAACGTCTACGTCGGGCAGTGTTGCCAATTTGGCATAATTTATGCTAAATTTAGCATATTTTTACATTGTTTAGCATTTTTATTTGTTGTCTAGCATATAGCTTATTTTTTAGCATATAAAATATTATAATATAATAAAAGTTAAACCATATGAAACCAACTACAGTTTTGCTACCTTGCATACGTAAATTTAGTCGACATTTCATGGACATGCACAACTTCCACCTTGGAATTCTGGAATGAAGTAATGGATTATAAAGACGCAGCTGGTAATAACCCTTTTGCAGATTTATCACAGCTGGCAATATCATTATTATCACTACCACATTCCAACGCGGAAATAGAACGTGTTTTTAGCCAAATGAATGTCGTCAAAACTAAGCTTCGCAACCGTTTGTCGGTAAAAACTTTAAATGCCATTTTATACATAAGATTCGACCTAAAGAGGGCAGGAAAATGCTGCTACTCTTACACAGTTCCGGATAATGTACTGCGCTCTATAGGCACCAAGGAAATATATAGTCTTGGCAATGAGGCTTCCACGTCTACGTCAACATTATCGGCTGCGGATGAAGACCAAGATATTAATATTTTATTTGATAATAACACACTCGAATATGAGATGTTATTATTTATGATGTCATTATTTACATATTATGTGTAAATAAATGTGTTGGATATATAAAATTTTAAGTAAAATGTCGTTTTATTTGACATTAAAAATTTTTAGCAAAATATTTAGCTTAATTATAAATCCTTTAGCAAAATTTTGGCAAAATTTTAACAGCCATTTAGCAAATTTTATGTTAGTCTTGCTGGCAACACTGGTCTCGGGCACAGAACAGTAAAAACCTCGGAGCAATTAAAACAAATAGAAGTGCTATAGTGTCATAATTATTAATATGTGTAGGGACACACATGTACAATTCGCTGATCGAGCTTTTTGTATATGTGTGCGTCCACATTGTTTCCCCGACGCTTTTTAGACCACTGTCGCCAAACCCACACATTTAAACCGATAGCTAAACACAAGTTTGATGCTAATTTTTGTTTTTAATCAGTGTTGCCAACGTAGGCGATTTTTCGCCATTTATGCTACTCCAGGGACAATTTTTTATACTACATATTAGGTTAATAGGCATACAGCCGGTAATCAGGCCGAATACTCTGAACACAGATAATTATATAAAGTATAGGTAAATCGATGAATTTTGTGACTGCTTGAACCAAAAACGAATCACACTGGCGAATTTTTATATGGATAAATACAATTTGTACACTTAATTAAATGTTTATTTAGTTATCTCATTTCATTTCGTGTTCACAGTTTAGGCATGACTATCATCGTAATTCTTCTTCTTCTTCTTTTTTTTTCAAATGGCAACTCCTGATCCCAGATCATCGTAATTAGAATTCTTTTAATTCACGTCTACCCTCTTCAAGAGTATTTTTTTAAACACGATAATCTCATTTAATTGTTAAATCAAACAAAACTCTATTAATTAAATATGTCGCGCTTAAGTAATGAAGAATATTTTGAGGAGGAACCAAGTAAGTTGAGACAATATTTATTTTATCAAAATAGAAGCCTGTACTGCTATTAGTATTTTTTAACCTCTTATGGCTAATTTTGCTGGAGATAATGATGATGAACCGCTGCCCTACCTCAAATTCGACTAGCTACGGCCCTGTGATGAAGTCCACTTCTATGAGGGATATCATGTGCAAAAGATACTTGTAGTTTATGTTTGCTCATAAACTATTCTTTATATATAAACTAGCTACCCGCCCCGGCTTCGCACGGGTGCAATGGCGGCCGGCCGGTACCGCCGTAAACGCTACGTCCCGCAATTTTTAAAGTAAATGACAAAAGAAAGTTATTGTGGGTTATCCATAAGAGATAGACATAATATATACCATCACGGACTTTTCTGTAGACCTTTTCAATACTTAGTACATTATTTTGATAAAACTCGTAGGGTTTAGCCTGCGTTTGCAATGTAGGTAAGAGGAAAAAATGTAATTATTTACGGCATCACATTAGAAACCTCAAAAATAACAGTACTTCTCCACTATTTAATTTAATTATTATACATATACACCTTCCTCTTGAATCACTCTATCTATTAAAAAAACCGCATCAAAATCCGTTGCGTAGTTTCAAAGATTTAAGCGTACAAAGGGACATAGGGACAGAGAAAGCGACTTTGTTTTATACTATGTAGTGATTCCAATGCGATCGGAAAAATAAAGAAAAGGTATAATAACTAAATCATTGTTCATTTACTTTCAGGGTTATCTCCCTCATCAGAATCGCGAGAGCGACGCAGCAGTACTGACTCGAGTGAATCTTTACCAGAGCTAAATATTGAAGTGGTACCTAAAAGAAAAGATGACGATGACCCAGAAGAGTTTTATCAGGAGTTAGAGAAAAAAATGAAGGAAATTATATCGGCAGATCGAAGAGGGTGTGATGCCCCGAAATCTGATACTATTGACAAAGAATCAGTAGAATTAAATGCAGTAGAAAAACCCAGTCTAAGATTTTCATAACAGACTTGATAAAAACTTCGGCTCCGGGTAGAGATCAACCCCTTCTTATACTTCCATACTTTAAAGAAAATATAAGTATTTGTCCCGCCACTGCACTTTCTGATTATATCAATGTCACAAAACATTTGAGGAATGAGGAGGACAATAGATTAATACTAACTTTTAAAAAACCTAATAAACCCGCCACAACTCAAACAATCAGTCTTTGGATCAAAAACGTGTTATCGGAAAGTGGTGTCAACATTTCAATATTTAGTTCACATAGCACAAGACACGCTTCAACATCTACTGCTTGTGCTAGTGGTGTATGCGTTGATAATATACGTAAAACTGCTGGCTGGACTTAACATTCCGAAACCTTTGCAAGGTTCTATAAACTTAATGTAGTTAATGAAAACGAATTTGCAGAATCAATTTTGCAAGAATAATGTTTGATTATATTTTTGTTAATATACAAAATAAAACTAATAATATCTATATATGTTTTATTCTAAACTTGCACCCAAAATGATTCTTACAAAACTTTTATCTCTTAACATCTACATAGTGAATAATATCTGAAGAATGAAGCGATGAAATATAATATATGATCAAACGAACTTCAGAGTGAAGTTCGATCATTATTATATGAATCGCTTCATTCGAAGATATTAACACCCACCACACCCTAACCCAAAGTTTTGTAAGATTACAGACTCTAAAAATAACGAATATCGTACAAAGCGAGCAAATACTTGTCAGGTCGTAATACCCACAATTAAAAAAAAATAAAATCTAAAGGCGTGCGTAGTTGCTAGCATTGAAAAAGGGAACTACATAGTAAATAATATCTTCGAATGAAACGATTCATATAATAATGATCAAACTTCACTCTGAAGTTCGTTTGATCATATATTAGTACATTTCGCATTCAAATCATTCAAAATTATTGTAAAATACACGATGAAATTCGAAAATTTAGTTAAAAACATACTTTGTATAGAACGAATTGTAAAAACGCGTTCACTCGAACTAAGTAAGTATCTAATATGATATCAATAAACTAATCTGAATTATTACTGACTCTACAATTCCTATTTTCATTAAGTATTCCAATTATCTTAATATTAGATACCCAATCTCGATTAAACGCGTTTCTATCTGTGCTTTTCCGTAAATCGTTGTTTCATTTTCGAATGTCACTTTTAAAGTAACAAAACACGGCTGACCTACCGTGTTTCGAACAAAATGCATGAAAACTTTCATTAGTAGATAGTTAAGTCTTGTATTTTAAAAGCATGCAATAATTTGTATTTCATTCAAAAACATAATTCGTTTATCGAAACGTTTTTTGCTTAAAACGGTTTCACAATGCATTTTTCTAATTATTATTTTCATTTCAATAATTAGTTACCTAGCCAAATTATTACAAACAATATTTTCGCTCCAACTCCAAGGTATCGTATTACGAGTAGGTACGAGTTAATTGTGTCTTTATGAAGTATAGTAATAAAAAAAACAAAATAAATCTCGTGTAGAGCCATTTAAATCTCGATAATTATTTCTATTAATATTACCTATAGGTACAAACTTTTAAAACTGTCAATTAATGTCAATTGCGCGGCAAATTTGTATTTTTTTTTTCTTTTTGAAAATTTCATCATCTGTTGTTTTACAGTATTTTTCTATGAAAATATGTGCAGTTTACAATAAAAACTACGTATATCGAAACAATACAGCTTTGTCTGAATATTAAAATATTATGTTCTCAGTTCAATTACATTATTACTATTTTCGTACATTTCGATATCAGTTGAAAATATTGTATCATATAAAATTTTTGGTTAATGCAGCTGGTATAACAAGGTAATGCGCTTTCGTGTTTTAACTACATAATTAGTTCAATATTAATTTAGCCGTAAAATACGTTATTTTGTTATTAATTTGAATAATATTATTGTAAGGAATCTAATTCAGTGTTAGATTTTCAAAATTAGATTAAGGATAATTTGTAATAATTGAAATAAATATTTTTGGATGTACATACTGGTATTTTTATTTTATTCCCCTGTGCTCATATTATGTCATGAAACCTTTCAGTAGATACATGGACGAAATCGCAGCCAGCGCCCAGCAGCAATTAGCTATAACATACCTATAGAAAGAGGGGTTAGACAGGGTGACCCGCTATCACCAAAACTATTTATTGCCGTTTTAGAAATAATATTCAGGAACATAAATTGGGAAAACAAAGGAATAAAAATAAACAATAACTATCTTACTCACCTGAGATTTGCAGATGACATAGTTTTAATATCAGAAAATCCAAATGAACTAGAAGAAATGATAAACAGTTTGAACTTTGAAAGCCTCAAGGTCGGATTAGAAATGAACTCAAAGAAAACTAAAATAATGTCCAACAGCTCCAACATTCCTATTTGTGTAAGAAATAATACTATTGAATATGTTGACAAGTATATCTACTTGGGCAAACAGTTATCATTCAATAAACTAAATAATGAAGATGAAATATCCAGAAGAATAAGCATAGCATGGCGCAAATTTTGGTCCCTTAAAGAAATTTTAAAAGGAAACTACTCTTTAAAACTCAAGAAAATTGTATTTGATACCTGCGTGTTGCCTTGTCTACTATATGGCTGCCAAACATGGGTGTTCACAAACAAAGTAAAACAAAGGATCAGATCAACACAAAGCAGCATGGAGAGAAGCATGCTAAACCTAAGGAAAATATATAAAATTAAAAACACATCAATCCGAGGAAAAACAAATTTAACTGACGCTCTCACACAGGCACTGAAACTCAAGTGGCAATGGGCTGGACACATAAGTCGTTATACTGACGGACGTTGGACATCAGAAACATCATTGTGGAAAGGACCAGAAGGATTGAGGAATGTAGGTAGACCAATCAGACGGTGGTCTGATGACATTGTCGATATAGCTGGGAAGGACTGGGTTTCCTGCGGTATGGACCGACACAAGTGGAGGAAGATGGAGGAGGCCTTCACCCAATGTGGGATCCAACACAACAACTAATATTTATGTAGTAATTGATAATAAATTTCACATCTACTTACTAACACAAATTGTAAAACTGTCAAATTTAAATTAATATGTAATTAATTGTAATATGTAATAAATGTATTACTAACAAAAATTGTAAAAATTGTAAAACTGTTGTGTGGAAATAAAAGGCTTTTTTATTTTATTTATTTATTTACCTATAGGTATTAGGTAAGGTAATAAATAATAGCTCTATAGTTAATACGCACCTTGATACTTACCGTAGAGTTGTTTGATGTTGAATCCGTAATAAATAAAATTAACACAATACATAATTGAATGTTACTTTTGATACACAATACACACTACTTACTCAGAGGGAAATAAACGCTACCTACTATTTTTATTTGAACATAGGCTAGAATTTACTTTTTCACAAACACGTATATTTTTAAAAGCATAATATTATAGTTTATTAAATACTACATAATATTATATACAGTTTCATGAGCATAAAGGAACAACTCTTTTAGTGTCATTGGTTCAAGTGATGACATGAGACAGTTTGGCATTAATGCCGTGTTGCTATTGGTCTATTAATTGAATACTGCACGGAAACAACACACACTATTCCTTATTATTTTTAAATCGTTTTTTTCAATAAATCTGCAACAACAAATCTTTATATTTTTAAAAAAAGGTATTTATCAGTTAACTTGGGATACTAATATATTTCTATGGAAATTAACTATTTTTTGCAATAGATATTAAAAATACAGTTAACACATTAAGTGCATTTAATGATATTATACTCTTTGTTTATATAAATACAGAACGATAATTGAATCATCTAAAAAAAGCCAACAAAAAATGTTAAACTTATATTTTCTTCTTATAATTGGGTAAGTTTTTAAAAAATAACTCGTTTTTAATCTTTTTTCAAAAAAATTATCTAACTACAATAATCAAGACAATAATACTATAGTCTATAATAGTCGCATAAAAAAAAGTATTTATAACCAGTCTTGACAATTTATGAGCGTTTTAGCCACTGTGCTTTGGTAATTTGCCTTTTTTATGGGAAAAAAATCCGCAATATCGATACTTCTTTGGTCCTGCATTTTCGTAAACATTTTATGGATACTCTGGTACCACATATTTTGAAAAAATTGGGCTATTGTCACGTAGAGTCTCTTCAAAGTGCGTGCCACAAGTCGTATTTGCATCCAAGGCACCTTCAAATCTGTGCTTAATTTTTTCATAAAATCTTTGCGGCTCATTGTATTTTATTTATTTATTTTTTTTATTTTTTATTGTGTGATAGGGAAGCGCTTGACCACGATCTCGCCTAATGGTAAGCTGAGATGTGGCCTATGATGGAGCGCGCTTCCCTAGAAGGAAGCATTAGCATTTATCTACATTATTTGATTCATTCCCGATTGTGGTGTGATTTTAAGAAGATAGTTCATTAAGTAAGTACAAGAGGAATCCTCTGTGGATTTACGTATTTTAACGACAATGTCGTTGTTCACGAAGGCGCGGCGAGTCGAATTAAGAGATCATTTTGTATTATAGCATTTATCTACATTATTTTGATATTATATGATATAGAAATTGTTAAAATTCTATATCATGCCGTAAAATATCGCCACTGACCACCTATAACTTTTCCTGTATTAACTGAACATACAGGAATATGGTTTTCGGGCTTCTCTTATCTCTTTATAGTGCTTGTATCCTCAATGTATACCACCATGACATTGTGGCGTTGCCACTTTTATTATCTATATTTTATTATCTGTGGCGTTCCGAAACGGAACGCACTTGATCGAATTTTAAATTGATTCGACGATAGTGAAAATGATTCACTAGGACAATAGTTAATACGCAAAACGCAATACGCAGTTGATACGTATTTAATACCAATACTCAATGATTGTCTCCTTGTGGTGACTGGTGAAACATTGTATAGCATTAACAACATAGTACTGTATTATTGAAAGATCGATTAAAGGTTTATTTTACAATCTACGACTTTCATTATACATGGGTAACAAAACCCCATAACATATTCGGTTTTACTCCGGACAACATCTTCAGCCACCCAATCCCTTTGCTTGAAGTCCAAATCCAGCGGAGGACAATAATCGTCATTTACTAAAATTGAAGGTTTTTCGTCCTAGTATAAAAGTTGTCTGGATCCCATTTTATACTCAATCTATAGTATAATACTATAGATATCATGTGAAACGTGACTTGGAAAAAAATCATTCAAATAAATCACAAAATAAAAATTTGAAACAATTTTAAAAGTTACGAAAAGCCCAATTATACGTCAAAATGACGCACAACATCCTCTTTACAACCAAATGGCGGAATTTACATGGATGAGCCAACTATGTACTGCTAGGTCTCGACGGCTAATGAGTTGGTTCTGGATTTTGCAGCGATTCGATGGTAAATATAGAAGAGTTCATACGTCAAATTTACGTAGATTGGACTTCTAGGGTTAAATGCATAAATACCTAAATGATGTTTTGTTTTTGTTTTTATTATCTAATAACGATAAAAAAACCCGTTGATTTCATTCGTTTTTCAAGCTACGTGCATAGTTTTTCCACTAAAAAGCCTCAATTGAGTCATAAAGTACACAAATTTCAAGCATAATAAGTCACATCATTTCTATAAAACCAAAACTGGCAATAATATAAGTCGTGTTGTGCGATTATGAACATAGTGCATAAGGGCATAAGTCGTTATATTATATATAAATAGCTAACTTAATTGTCTTACCATTTAACAATACCTCAGTCATGACCCACAGATCCTCGCACTCCGATTCCCCTATCCTATCGAAACGTTTTTTGCTTAAAACGGTTTCACAATGCATTTTTCTAATTATTATTTTCATTTCAATAATTAGTTACCTAGCCAAATTATTACAAACAATATTTTCACTCCAACTCCAAGGTATCGTATTACGAGTAGGTACGAGTTAATTGTGTCTTTATGAAGTATAGTAATAAAAAAAACAAAATAAATCTCGTGTAGAGCCATTTAAATCTCGATAATTATTTCTATTAATATTACCTATAGGTACAAACTTTTAGAACTGTCAATTAATGTCGATTGCGCGGCAAATTTGTATTTTTTTTCTTTTTGAAAATTTCATCATCTGTTGTTTTACAGTATTTTTTTAATCATAATGATTAAAAGTATTAGAACTTATGAGATTGGTTCAAGTGTACCTTAGTTAACCTTTTGGGCTTGAAAAGTTAAAGTTACTACAATTTCCACTATCTTTAGCGTAAATCTGCGAAAGCGCCAGTAACGACTTTCAATTACGCATTTAGATGTTACTTACAAAATGAAGCAACAGCTGATCCCGACGAGGCAAAAATACCTCAAACTCAAACCTTTATTTATTCAATTAGAACTCTGCAGAAGCACAATTGAACCATCTTAACATAGAATTGCCACCTGTCTCAACTCACACAGTATTAACCCAACCGGACAAGAAGAGACCTTGGTCCTTACTTTTGGGGTCAGAAATAAATTTAAAAGGTCACCCCTTGAATAAGGCAATAAAATATCAAAACAGGTAAACGGTTTTAATTATAATACAGATTTTTAACATCCAACCAAACCGTGCGGTATCTATTAATGTTTAGAGCCAACGCCACCAATCATAATCTAAACATGGCTAGTACTTTCAGTACAATGCATGAATTATTTATTTAAAACTGATAGGTCATAAACTCTGTACTGGAAACAAATATACTGAACTCAAGAGACTAAAATGATAAGGAGCTTATCTGTGTCCCAAAACTGCAATTACTACAGCCAAGTACGTTACTTTTAATCAATTCGGTTTTAAGATATAATTATGATTTACATCAGAACTTATATACCGAAAGCCTCGGGCTGACTTATTTATAATAATTGTGTTTGTGCATAACACTAGGCAGTCAACAGCTATATGAACGTCAGATAGGAAAAGAGCCAAATTTATCCAGTCAGTAACAAAGGATTTTAACTATAGGTACTTTATTCTAATTCAACCAACTACTACTAGCTACTCCGTATGTCTTTTGGGTAGACGGAGGCAAATAGGATTTTTATTCCAACTATATCATTTGATATTTTGAAAATGTACGTTCGTGTACGGTAGGTACATTTTCATACCGTCAGAGTCATTTTGCAGATTATAGTGGTGCAGCACTGAACACTGTCTATTAGGTGGCTGGTGCTGCCGACCGGGCCTTCAGTTCCGCTTTCCAGAATACCTTCACCCTTCTAGGTGCTACTACTACTGAAATAGCGGTACTCTATCGCGTCGTTCAGGTCTCTAACTGACAGGATTTCTCATATTATCGTAACAACCTCGCTCGTTCTAACGAGAACAAATTATCGCCAAGGAATTCTGCTGCAGGATAATGGCAAGAGAGATTATAAGCTTAACTATGCATTATTATGTTCAGGAATATGGTGGATTTTGAATACTATCGTCGTCTGAAAGTATCTCCTTTCGATAAACTTCATTAAGGATGCAGATCTGATCCCATCTTTGTTCCGTAGGAATGCTACGACAGTCTAAACGTTACACTGTACAAAGAAAATTGCCCTAAATATAGTCGGTTGTTCCAACATCCGTAATATGGCTAGCCTGCCTTGCTAGCCCTTGATTGTAACTGCTACCAATGGAGGCATTGCTCTTGTGTTGTCCACAGTTGTGCGAGTGCAAAAATGAAGAACTGAGCTCGTGGGGAGCTATGTCGAATGAATCTGTGTTAAGATTATGACAGTATAGGACAGTTAGCTGTGGATGCGAAGACAGGACATTACTTTATTCATTCGTAAACACGCGAGGCAGCCACGGACAGCGATATAGCAAGAACTAAACCAGCAAAGTTTAGTTCGCTTACCAGACTTATATTTTAAAAGCCGTATAGTCTGTACATTTCATTTATTGCCCCCCCCCCCCCTAAAAGCAAAGAAATGAGAAGTCATTTGGCAGAGCTTTCTCGTAAAGGGTAGGGGTTCCAAGTTTAAAGCAGATACGAATCTAACGCATTCTCATTTCAGTCACCTGTCGCACCCACTGCACTCACACCTTACGCTGGCTGCAGCGAGGCTCTCCGCGAAGCCTTCTTACGGAGAAACATCCCATCGGAAGCTGTCGAACTAATGTTGGCATCGCTTTCCAGTAACACTAAGAAGCAATATAACGTAACTTATAAACTATGGTGGCAATTTTGTCTAGATAGAAATATTTCCAATTTTGAAAGTACAGTAGCGACAGTTATATCGTTTTTAACAAATGAGTTTAACAAAGGGGCTTCATATGGTACTTTAAACTCGCACAGGTCTGCCTTGTCTTTAATCTTAGGAAATAATATCGGGTCGGATGAATGCATAAAACGACTCCTAAAGGGAGCATTCAAATTGAAACCCAGTAATCCTAAATACAATAATTATTCTTGGGACCCACAATTAGTTTTGAACCATATCTCAAGCTGGTTTCCTAATATAAACATTAATTTGGAGCAGTTGACTAAAAAAATAGTAATTTTACTTGCGCTGTGTACAGCACAGCGGGTCCAAACTTTATCCCTTATCAATCTTAATAATATTTATTTCTCAGACAGTGGAGCTAAGATTTTCATAACAGACTTGATAAAAACTTCGGCTCCGGGTAGAGATCAACCCCTTCTTATACTTCCATACTTTAAAGAAAATATAAGTATTTGTCCCGCTACTGCACTTTCTGATTATATCAATGTCACAAAACATTTGAGGAATGAGGAGGACAATAGATTAATACTAACTTTTAAAAAACCTAATAAACCCGCCACAACTCAAACAATCAGTCTTTGGATCAAAAACGTGTTATCGGAAAGTGGTGTCAACATTTCAATATTTAGTTCACATAGCACAAGACACGCTTCAACATCTACTGCTTGTGCTAGTGGTGTATGCGTTGATAATATACGTAAAACTGCTGGCTGGACTAAACATTCCGAAACCTTTGCAAGGTTCTATAAACTTAATGTAGTTAATGAAAACGAATTTGCAGAATCAATTTTGCAAGAATAATGTTTGATTATATTGCACGCCTCATAAGCGAAGCGTTGAGGTGGGTACTACTGTCACTTCGCGCAAAACATCTGATTTTTCAAACTTAAAATGTCTTTATGTATCATACATTGCACTTGTAAGATAATACATACACACACATATTAAGTAAAAACACTATTTTTAACGTTCATGATATTTTTGATGTCATTTTTGTTATTTAAACTAGTTAAAAAACAGTTTAAAAAAGTTCTGTCTTGGACGTCCGTGTGTCTGTATGTGCGGATCCTTTTTCTTGTTAACACGATAGCGACCGAAATACTTTACTAATCGAGTCTTTTTTTTTCTCTTACGCTTGAGTATGCTCAGGAATAGAACCCTTTCATTTTTCAGGGTCTGATTCGATGTGGTTTAATTGTTATTAAATAAACAAAAATAATAATTAATAAATATTTATTAAAAAAAAATTATGAGGCGTGCACTTTTGGATTTTCCAAATTTTTTTTGTTAATATACAAAATAAAACTAATAATATCTATATATGTTTTATTCTAAACTTGCACCCAAAATGATTCTTACAAAACTTTTATCTCTTAACATCTACATAGTGAATAATATCTGAAGAATGAAGCGATGAAATATAATATATGATCAAACGAACTTCAGAGTGAAGTTCGATCATTATTATATGAATCGCTTCATTCGAAGATATTAACACCCACCACACCCTAACCCAAAGTTTTGTAAGATTACAGACTCTAAAAATAACGAATATCGTACAAAGCGAGCAAATACTTGTCAGGTCGTAATACCCACAATTAAAAAAAAATAAAATCTAAAGGCGTGCGTAGTTGCTAGCATTGAAAAAGGGAACTACATAGTAAATAATATCTTCGAATGAAACGATTCATATAATAATGATCAAACTTCACTCTGAAGTTCGTTTGATCATATATTAGTAAATTTCGCATTCAAATCATTCAAAATTATTGTAAAATACTCGATGAAATTCGAAAATTTAGTTAAAAACATACTTTGTATAGAACGAATTGTAAAAACGCGTTCACTCGACCTAAGTAAGTATCTAATATGATATCAATAAACTAATCTGAATTATTACTGACTCTACAATTCCTATTTTCATTAAGTATTCCAATTATCTTAATATTAGATACCCAATCTCGATTAAACGCGTTTCTATCTGTGCTTTTCCGTAAATCGTTGTTTCATTTTCGAATGTCACTTTTAAAGTAACAAAACACGGCTGACCTACCGTGTTTCGAACAAAATGCATGAAAACTTTCATTAGTAGATAGTTAAGTCTTGTATTTTAAAAGCATGCAATAATTTGTATTTCATTCAAAAACATAATTCGTTTATCGAAACGTTTTTTGCTTAAAACGGTTTCACAATGCATTTTTCTAATTATTATTTTCATTTCAATAATTAGTTACCTAGCCAAATTATTACAAACAATATTTTCGCTCCAACTCCAAGGTATCGTATTACGAGTAGGTACGAGTTAATTGTGTCTTTATGAAGTATAGTAATAAAAAAAACAAAATAAATCTCGTGTAGAGCCATTTAAATCTCGATAATTATTTCTATTAATATTACCTATAGGTACAAACTTTTAAAACTGTCAATTAATGTCAATTGCGCGGCAAATTTGTATTTTTTTTTTCTCTTTGAAAATTTCATCATCTGTTGTTTTACAGTATTTTTCTATGAAAATATGTGCAGTTTACAATAAAAACTACGTATATCGAAACAATACAGCTTTGTCTGAATATTAAAATATTATGTTCTCAGTTCAATTACATTATTACTATTTTCGTACATTTCGATATCAGTTGAAAATATTGTATCATATAAAATTTTTGGTTAATGCAGCTGGTATAACAAGGTAATGCGCTTTCGTGTTTTAACTACATAATTAGTTCAATATTAATTTAGCCGTAAAATACGTTATTTTGTTATTAATTTGAATAATATTATTGTAAGGAATCTAATTCAGTGTTAGATTTTCAAAATTAGATTAAGGATAATTTGTAATAATTGAAATAAATATTTTTGGATGTACATACTGGTATTTTTATTTTATTCCCCTGTGCTCATATTATGTCATGAAACCTTTCAGTAGATACATGGACGAAATCGCAGCCAGCGCCCAGCAGCAATTAGCTATAACATACCTATAGGTATTAGGTAAGGTAATAAATAATAGCTCTATAGTTAATACGCACCTTGATACTTACCGTAGAGTTGTTTGATGTTGAATCCGTAATAAATAAAATTAACACAATACATAATTGAATGTTACTTTTGATACACAATACACACTACTTACTCAGAGGGAAATAAACGCTACCTACTATTTTTATTTGAACATAGGCTAGAATTTACTTTTTCACAAACACGTATATTTTTAAAAGCATAATATTATAGTTTATTAAATACTACATAATATTATATACAGTTTCATGAGCATAAAGGAACAACTCTTTTAGTGTCATTGGTTCAAGTGACGACATGAGACAGTTTGGCATTAATGCCGTGTTGCTATTGGTCTATTAATTGAATACTGCACGGAAACAACACACACTATTCCTTATTATTTTTAAATCGTTTTTTTCAATAAATCTGCAACAACAAATCTTTATATTTTTAAAAAAAGGTATTTATCAGTTAACTTGGGATACTAATATATTTTTATGGAAATTAACTATTTTTTGCAATAGATATTAAAAATACAGTTAACACATTAAGTGCATTTAATGATATTATACTCTTTGTTTATATAAATACAGAACGATAATTGAATCATCTAAAAAAAGCCAACAAAAAATGTTAAACTTATATTTTCTTCTTATAATTGGGTAAGTTTTTAAAAAATAACTCGTTTTTAATCTTTTTTCAAAAAAATTATCTAACTACAATAATCAAGACAATAATACTATAGTCTATAATAGTCGCATAAAAAAAAAGTATTTATAACCAGTCTTGACAATTTATGAGCGTTTTAGCCACTGTGCTTTGGTAATTTGCCTTTTTTATGGGAAAAAAATCCGCAATATCGATACTTCTTTGGTCCTGCATTTTCGTAAACATTTTATGGATACTCTGGTACCACATATTTTGAAAAAATTGGGCTATTGTCACGTAGAGTCTCTTCAAAGTGCGTGCCACAAGTCGTATTTGCATCCAAGGCACCTTCAAATCTGTGCTTAATTTTTTCATAAAATCTTTGCGGCTCATTGTATTTTATTTATTTATTTTTTTGAAGTGAAACTTCTTTATCGGGGGTGGACAAAAATTTTGTGAGACATTTTTTGCGTTACGCCGCGCGCGTTACATTTTTTGCGTTACGCCGCGCGCGTTACATTTTTTGCGTTACGCCGCGCACGTTACATTTTTGCGTTACGCCGTACTCGTGACATTTTTTTTCTTATCCCTACCACGCGTGATTCGACGTATACTTTTTATAATATGTATAGATATACACTAACACGTGGGTGGAATTATGTATAAATTTTTTCTAATACTTGAATGTTATTGTGGTACATATTTATTTTTCTAATTCTAAAATTTTTACAGTTATTCTCAGTTTTTGATTGAATGTTTTAATACACCAACACGTGGGCGTGATCATGTTATTTATTTTTCATCTCTGTCTTAATATGTATATATTATGTACTATGTGCGTCATTAATTTCTGACTGTTTCGAGATTTGGTGCAAAATAAAACAGTGTGTAAATAAAATTAAACAATTGAGTAAAAGTATAATTTCATAGATAACACGTTGAGAAGTTCCCTGTATAAATATATATACATATCTTGTATAAATATATACATACATAATATTATGCCTATAGATCTTTACTCAATTGTTTTATTTTATTGATTTTTTACAAATTTTATTTACACACTATTTTATTTTGCACCAAATTTCGAAACAGTAAGAAATTAATGACGCACATATTATATTATATACGTTTTAATATAGAATATTTTTTATTTTACAACCTTTACAACTTGATCATTAGGAATTTATTACCTCTATTGTTCGAACAAAAATAAGTTACCGACTTTAAGAACGTGCCGACAATGTAAGTACACAATTGTTTCTTAGAAAACATTTTAGGAGTATACGATAATAAATCTATGACTCACGTAAACACGTGTTTGCTTGATTGGTGTCAGGTGTTCAATTATAATTTTATGAATTCAAAATTTATAAGAATAAACCTCAAACTCTCTGTCCAATCAAAATCCGCCTAAGTCGAAATCCTTTATAAGCTGAAAACGGCAGTGGCCGGCGTAAATATTCAAATAGGTAGCGAGGAGCGAAGCGACGAGCATCTTAGGTTAACTTTTGAACTACCGCACGAGCCGAGCGAGCGAAGCGAGCGAGTTGCAGCAGCGGCCGGTGTAAATATTTAAATAGGTAGCGAGGAGCGAAGCGACGAGCATCTTAGGTTAACTTTTGAACTACCGCACGCGCCAAGCGAGCGAAGCGAGCGAGTCGCGGCAGTGGCCGGCGTAAATATTCAAATAGGTAGCGAGGAGCGAAGCGACGAGCATCTTAGGTTAACTTTTGAACTACCGCACGAGCCGAGCGAGCGAAGCGAGCGAGTTGCAGCAGCAGCCGGTGTAAATATGTAAATAGGTAGCGAGGAGCGAAGCGACGAGCATCTTAGGTTAACTTTTGAACTACCGCACGAGCCGAGCGAGCGAAGCGAGCGAGTTGCAGCAGCGGCCGGTGTAAATATTTAAGTAGGTAGCGACGATCGTGTGACTAACGTATTTCTTTAATATTGTATATAGTAAATTATTTTTTGAAAAATAAGGACATAAAGAAGTTTCACTTCTTACGTGTGTACTCTAGTACACGCACACATTTTTTTTATTTTTTATTGTGTGATAGGGAAGCGCTTGACCACGATCTCGCCTAATGGTAAGCTGAGATGTGGCCTATGATGGAGCGCGCTTCCCTAGAAGGAAGCATTAGCATTTATCTACATTATTTTGATATTATATGATATAGAAATTGTTAAAATTCTATATCATGCCGTAAAATATCGCCACTGACCACCTATAACTTTTCCTGTATTAACTGAACATACAGGAATATGGTTTTCGGGCTTCTCTTATCTCTTTATAGTGCTTGTATCCTCAATGTATACCACCATGACATTGTGGCGTTGCCACTTTTATTATCTATATTTTAATATCTGTGGCGTTCCGAAACGGAACGCACTTGATCGAATTTTAAATTGATTCGACGATAGTGAAAATGATTCACTAGGACAATAGTTAATACGCAAAACGCAATACGCAGTTGATACGTATTTAATACCAATACTCAATGATTGTCTCCTGCTAACCTGTACAGACTAGACTCATTGTGGTGACTGGTGAAACATTGTATAGCATTAACAACATAGTACTGTATTATTGAAAGATCGATTAAAGGTTTATTTTACAATCTACGACTTTCATTATACATGGGTAACAAAACCCCATAACATATTCGGTTTTACTCCGGACAACATCTTCAGCCACCCAATCCCTTTGCTTGAAGTCCAAATCCAGCGGAGGACAATAATCGTCATTTACTAAAATTGAAGGTTTTTCGTCCTAGTATAAAAGTTGTCTGGATCCCATTTTATACTCAATCTATAGTATAATACTATAGATATCATGTGAAACGTGACTTGGAAAAAAATCATTCAAATAAATCACAAAATAAAAATTTGAAACAATTTTAAAAGTTACGAAAAGCCCAATTATACGTCAAAATGACGCACAACATCCTCTTTACAACCAAATGGCGGAATTTACATGGATGAGCCAACTATGTACTGCTAGGTCTCGACGGCTAATGAGTTGGTTCTGGATTTTGCAGCGATTCGATGGTAAATATAGAAGAGTTCATACGTCAAATTTACGTAGATTGGACTTCTAGGGTTAAATGCATAAATACCTAAATGATGTTTTGTTTTTATTATCTAATAACGATAAAAAAACCCGTTGATTTCATTCGTTTTTCACTGTGCTAATACTAATTTTTTCCCTTTTTGCTCAGTTTGAGGTTGGAAATGTATTTTTTGCTTAATCGATTCAAATCCCGTACGTATTATAATATCCATATTTTTCACGAGGAAGAAAATCGCTAGGTATAATATACACACTCACTTTTTACACTATTTTTTTCAATTTCGTTGAAAAACTAGTCGAAAATCTATATCACAAAAATATCTTATCATATAATTGACATGATTTGACAGATGACAAGTCCTGAATAGTTGCGGCCACTAGGGGCGCTGTCATCGCGCACACAACGAATATAAATACAAAGGATAATTGTGAAGCAGACCAATTATCGCGGAAGAAATTTCACGATACAGAATGGGAACTAAACCAAAATGCATACGATGAGATAATTATTAATTTTGGTGTCCCTGAAATAGATTTGTTTGCAAGTAGATGTAATGCAAAGTGTCATACATATGTAACTTGGAAAAACGATCCTGATGCATGGGCGGTAGATGCATTTACGGTTTCATGGAAAAATAAGTTCTTTTACGCATTTCCCCCGTTTTGTTTAATAACAAAGGTAATGCAAAAGATTATAAAAGAAAAGGCAGAGGGTATAGTTGTGGTACCGTATTGGCCTACGCGACCCTGGTTCCCAATTTTTCAGAAATTAATGACAACCAAGCCCATATATTTTGCACCTGATATTAATTTATTAACTTCTCCCTTCAGGATCAACCACAACCTACACAGAACTCTGAAGTTGGTTGCCGCGAAGCTTTCAGGCAAGCTTTACTAAGGAAAGGCTTGTCACCAAGTACGGTACAGATATAAATGTTATCATCGTTATCTGATTCTACCTACAAACAATACGATGGCTGCATAAAGACATGGCTAAACTACTGCAGTACCCACAACTATAGCTACATCTCTGCATCTGTCCCTGTAGTTTTACATTTTCTTACTGATTTATTTAATAAAGGTGCTAAATACGGTACCATTAACTCCTATAAGTCTGCCTTATCATTAATTTTATCTAATTTAGAAGATGATAGGGTAAAACGCTTTATGAAAGGAGTTTTCAAATCGAGGCCAACAAATCCTAAATATCATATAACCTGGGATCCGAGCATAGTTCTCGAATATTTAGCCCAACAGTGGCCAAATAATGAACTCAGTTTGGAAACTCTTTCCAAAAAGACTGCAACTTTATTGGCTTTGGTAACAGCGCATCGAGTACAAACACTTGCTCTTATTAAATTAAAGGACCTTGATATAAGAGGCACAAGTGAAATAATAATAATGATTTCAGATTTAATTAAAACTTCTAAGCCGTACTCGTTACAGCCTCTTTTAAGAATTCCTTACTTCAATAGTCGCTCGGAAATCTGTCCAGCCAAATGTCTAGAATCGTACGTAAATAAAACATCAACACTTCGACATAATGATCATTTATTTATTAGTTTTAAAAAACCATACTCAAAAGTTACCTCCCAGACGCTCAGATGGATAAAGGACACGCTTCATAACAGCGGAGTAGATACTTCTATATTTAGTGCTCATAGTACTCGCCATGCATCCACTTCCACTGCCAATAGACTTGGGGTCAACATTGATGTTATACGCAAAACTGCGGGATGGTCTGATTCTTCTGCAGTATTTGCTAAGTTTTACAATAGACATGTAATTACTGATCCTACCAGCTTTGCTAAAACATTGTTATCTAATAATGATTGTAACCTGCAAGAAAAATAATTAATGGTTAAATTATGAAAATAATGAGTGATTAATAATATTTATAGTTAATTGATTATTGCAAATAAAAATAATTTGGAAAATCCAAAAGTGCACGCCTCATAATTTTTTTTAATAAATATTTATTAATTATTATTTTTGTTTATTTAATAACAATTAAACCACATCGAATCAGACCCTGAAAAATGAAAGGGTTCTATTCCTGAGCATACTCAAGCGTAAGAGAAAATAATTTGGAAAATCCAAAAGTGCACGCCTCATAATTTTTTTTTAATAAATATTTATTAATTATTATTTTTGTTTATTTAATAACAATTAAACCACATCGAATCAGACCCTGAAAAATGAAAGGGTTCTATTCCTGAGCATACTCAAGCGTAAGAGAAAAAAAAAGACTCGATTAGTAAAGTATTTCGGTCGCTATCGTGTTAACAAGAAAAAGGATCCGCACATACAGACACACGGACGTCCAAGACAGAACTTTTTTAAACTGTTTTTTAACTAGTTTAAATAACAAAAATGACATCAAAAATATCATGAACGTTAAAAATAGTGTTTTTTCTTAATATGTGTGTGTATGTATTATCTTACAAGTGCAATGTATGATACATAAAGACATTTTAAGTTTGAAAAATCAGATGTTTTGCGCGAAGTGACAGTAGTACCCACCTCAACGCTTCGCTTATGAGGCGTGCAAAAAAAGACTCGATTAGTAAAGTATTTCGGTCGCTATCGTGTTAACAAGAAAAAGGATCCGCACATACAGACACACGGACGTCCAAGACAGAACTTTTTTAAACTGTTTTTTAACTAGTTTAAATAACAAAAATGACATCAAAAATATCATGAACGTTAAAAATAGTGTTTTTTCTTAATATGTGTGTGTATGTATTATCTTACAAGTGCAATGTATGATACATAAAGACATTTTAAGTTTGAAAAATCCGATGTTTTGCGCGAAGTGACAGTAGTACCCACCTCAACGCTTCGCTTATGAGGCGTGCAATATGAAACTTACCATAAGTTTTTCAATTTTTATCACCATTTCACATTTTATTAATTACTCTAAACATCTACACCACGTCAATATAAATCGCAAAGAATGAAGCTGCGAAACATAATTGAAAATCAAACGAACTTACCAAGTGAAGTTCGATGACAATTATGTGAGCCGCTTCATTCGAAGCGATTTATAGATACCCACCCTAAGATTACGGTTAATTCGACAACAAACGTATTACATAACATTTTAATATATTCCCTGCCCTATATAAATACAAAATGTGAAATATCTCTCAACAAATGACCTTCACATCGTAACGAACCGTTTGAGAAATGATGGGGGTAAATGGTAGGGGTAAAAAGTGTTGCCACAAAAAAAAAAAAGTATAATTTAAAAATTATAAAAGTATAAATTTAAATTAATAATACTTATACCTTTAAAAAACCCGTGCAAGGCTCAGGCTAGGAACGCTACTACACCACGTCAATATAAATCGCTTCGAATGAAGCTGCTCACATAATTGTCATCGAACTTCACTTGGTAAGTTCGTTTGATTTTCAATTATAAAGGCGAAAGTTTGTAAGTATGGATGTTTGTTACTCTTTCACGCAAATACCACTTAACCGATTACAATGAAATTTAGCACACATATAGAGGGTAACTTGGATTAACACATAGGATAGATTTTATCCCGGAAATCCCACGGAAACGGGAACTATGCGGGTTTTCCTTTGAAAACGCGGGCGAAGCCGCGGGCGGAAATCTAGTCTAGTCTAGTCTAGTACTATTATAAGGACGAAAGTATGGATGTACTAGATTTCCGCCCGCGGCTTCGCCCGCGTTTTCAAAGGAAAACCCGCATAGTTCCTGTTCCCGTGGGATTTCCGGGATAAAACCTACCCTATGTGTTAATCCAAGTTACCCTCTATATGTGTGCTAAATTTCATTGTAATCGGTTCAGTAGTTTTTAAGTGAAAGAGTAACAAACATCCATACATCCATACATCCTTACAAACTTTCGCCTTTATAATATTAGAAATATTAGATGGATGTTTGTTACTCTTTCACGTAAAAACTACTGAATGGATTTGAATGAACACTTTACCACAATATAGCTTATACAACAGAATAACACATAGGATAGGTTTCATCCCGGAAATCCCACGGGAACGGGAACTATGCGGGTTTTTCTTTGAAAACGCGGGCGAAGCCACGGGCGGAAAGCTAGTAAAGAATAAATAAATGTGAGTATGTAAAATTATATGTTATTTTTAATGTATGAGCAATTTTTTTATTACAATATTTTTCTTTTATTTTACGTGTTTTGAATAAAGAATGCAATCGAAGTAATCTGCCCTAGCGATACTCGCGCGAGTGAGTGTAATGTCAGAGGCGCATCGAATCCAGATGTTTCGTGCTAAAATAATAAATGTAAACTTCAATAATCTATATCTCAGTCATTTATTGATGGATTTCAAAATTTTTTTCGGCCACTGATTAGTTTTGATCTATATTTTAACACTATTATGGTGATTATAATATTTTCTATTTTTATAAACTTTTCCATTTTTCCATACAAACAAAATTAATGTCATTGAAAAAAAAATTAAATTCAGTATTTTCTGATTTTTTACTTTGTACACACACTATTACCTAGTTGATTACAAAATTGAAACTTTCTAGGTCATCTGGAAGTGGGTTAGGTTTTGTATATATCTATGAGTCAGTCAGTCTTAAAAATTGCGATTTTTGGATATTAATATCTACGCAACTGTTTTATCTGTATTTATGAAATTTAAGGTTCTTGTTTATGTTGGGGTCCTCATTATATGTACCAAATTTGGTTTGTTTAAGTTAAATAGTTTTCGAGTTATAAGGGGGTGAAAAGTGGCTCCAAATGGTTCGTCGTGTAAATATACACACGGCTGCTGCTCGCCAGTTCTCTTCGCTTGAACTCGGCTTGACACGCTGCCGCGTGTCTAGATCATAAAAGAACTACTAATAGTCAACCGTGAAAAACAATTGCCAACCATGTAACTTGACGATATATCAATTTTGGGTCTTCAATCGAATAAACATCAAAATGCATTGTTTTTATGCATTGCATTAGAGTAGTATGGATTCTGTCAAAACATCGAAACAGCTGAACAAATAGTAATTTAGTAGCATGTGCTCAGACGGTGAGGGCAAACGAACCCGACCTACTGTATTTACCTGTACAATATATAAGAATAGTATAAAAAAATCCTATAGTGGCATTTAAACTTTTTGTTATGAAAGTGGCGCCATCTTGTTTGCGTTAAGTGACACGTTTGGCACACGACAGGCCGTTTTGTCGCTTAGCCCTTTACAACTGAGGGAAAAAATGTACTCAGACCTTTTTGACCGAGTACACAGGACTTATTTATGTGTACTTACTTACCTAAGTATGACGTTAAAAAAATCCTGAAGTTCATAGTTTCCTGAAAACGTACCCTCACGAAGTGGTGGCGGATTGCAAATAAAAGCGCTGGCGCGCTCATTCGTGGCGCGCGGCATTCGCCGCGAGTCAATTGACACACTACAACTCTGCCCGTTTGTGGAGTCAACTGCCTTATTATTTTCCTTTGCATTATATAAGTTTTTTTTAATTACAATTAAGTTAGTTAAAGTGAGTTTAAAAAAATAGTGTGAAATTATTTCATTATTTTGTAAATGATATTACTTAATGTTAAATTAAATTAACGAGTTTTGATTATATTTGTTCCTAAATTCAGAAGTGGGATAGTGATTCTCACGCGTCCTTAACCGTTTGCTTTC
Source organism: Colias eurytheme (assembly GCF_061535395.1). Classification (NCBI taxonomy): domain Eukaryota; kingdom Metazoa; phylum Arthropoda; class Insecta; order Lepidoptera; family Pieridae; genus Colias; species Colias eurytheme. The sequence goes on along the minus strand of NC_143011.1, from coordinate 3,142,630 downwards.
TGAAAATGGCAGTTTGACTCTTCAAACGAATTAGTTCATAACACTTTTAAATTACCCTCAATAATACTTTATAAACTTTTCATTGTGTTTCGTTTAAGTGAAATTAAAATAGTAGTTGTGTGGCTAAGTATATAACGCAAAATTTTGGTGAGTATATTCCAATCATTTGCTATCTAAGGAGAAGCGAGCTTCTTATCAATTTATAGCTTAAGGGTCAACTCACACCGAAAGAGCGGCGAAGGGCAGTGAAGCGCGGAGTCACGGAGACCCACGACTTCTCGAGCATTCCAGCGACTTCTCGAGCAGTCGCGGGAATCCGCACGCCTTCTCGAGCCCACTCGAGGGAAAGATTAAATTCATTATGACCAGAGGCGGCTCGTGACAAAATTGTATGGGTGTTCACTTGAAATAAAACAACGAAAATACAATAGCGTAAGCGGGATAATTTATTACAAAAAAATAATGAGCACCACATTATAAAATATTTAAACACTAAAAATTATAAAGTACAGGCTATTTCAAAACAAATTCAATGATTATCGAGCGTACTCATAGTGTTTGTTTCTAATATAGGAGTGCAACGTCGCGCGCAATTGCTGCTGTCATGCGATGCGGCCGCGTCGCGTCGGCAACGTCGCGTGTGAGCGGCGCTCCAAAAATTGCTATTTTTCCATAGTAAATCTTTTGTTTCACGTGCAGGACTGTTGCGAAATTTCTCTTTCACTCTTATTGGATTTCGTATTTGGGCAATGTACTGAATCTTGTTTCATAGGAGCGCAATCGAGAGCGCTCCGTAAGCTCCGTTTCGCGCGTTACATAAGAAATGAACAAGAGTGTACTGTGTATGTACTTAATGATGTATTTTTATTTATAAGGTTTCAAATTTTATTCATATTAATATTGGAGTTTTTACGATAGATTTTAAATAGTGATATCAATTAATAAATGAATGAGCAGGTATAACTTTATACTATAATTATTTATGGGAGTTCACTGCACCAGCGCTCCTTAGGACGAGCCGCCTCTGAATTTATGACTATTATAAAATGAACAATGACAAATTTGAAAGTTTGTTGGAAATTCTCAGGCCACATATTCGAAAACAAAATACCAATTATAGATTGGCTATTTCCGCTGAAGAAAGACTATCAGTCTGCCTCAAGGGATATTTATTTATTTATTTTTTTTTATTTATAACATTTATTTCAGGTAACAGACAATAAATTGTACAGACCCATAGAATAAATACCTTACAGACTAACATACATATAATATTTTATAACTAAAACTATTAAGCACTACACTATACACAATTCACGGCACTGGCAGTGTCATATTGCGCTGAATGGGCTTCGGCTGGGTGTTGCGAAGCCGCCCGCGAAACCGCCGGAACACGACACCACGGGGCCAGAACTCCTCGCTCATGAAGGTCGACAGCTGCTCGCTCGGTACACGCACAACAAATGAATTAAAGTTCAAATTATTGCGCGGCTCCAGGCGCTGGACCCTCACGATAAACTTGGTCTTCACCCGCACATACTCCACTACATCAGAAGCTTGGGTGGAGTGGTGCAGGCGGGACACGTACAGCTGCGTCGTCGGTATGGCGGGCCGCAGCAGGTGGTTGTTACCGGTCGGGGCGGTACCACACTTGTTGGAGGAGGGCTTCTTTTTCTTCTTCCTTTTCTCTACCTTTGTAAAGCCCTCCTCATCGAGTGGATGTCTATTCACGCTCGACAAGGGTGCCGCACGGCGCGGGGAGTCCCTGTGCTTAACGGGATCTCCATCTCGGGTGATTTCTTGCCGCTTTACGGGAGGCTTGGCGGCAGCGGCCGCGTAGCCAGCCGGTGTCGGGTTGGCTACACGAGGCGGGCTCTCCGGGGGAGGCGCGGGTCAGGCGGGGCGCGGCGTGACGCGGTCGACGGCCGGCGGCGTCGTCAAATTCGCTGACTCAAAAGTCTCACGTTGCGCTCCACGACGCGTGTTCACATTTGAAACCTCCGCTGACCTACATAATGAAATTGAATCGCGCAGGGCGACGACCTCATTACGCAGATCGTTGATGGTGGATTGGGAAGCTCCAAATTTAAACTCCATCTCCTTTAGGGCCGTCCTTAATGAAGTGATGTCCTTAAGAAGGCGGGTGACGTCGACGTGGTCGAATGTGACGGGAGGCAGCTTACGCAAATCCTTCGCCACGAAAGTCGGCACGTCGTCCGGATCGGTCTTCTTGAACACCTTGATGATGTCCCGTAGACTCCTCTCTCCCTTCTCGTCCCTCCTGCGAGACGGCATCTGGTCGGCCATATTCAATGGCAAAAAGAGTAGTGATTTGGCGTCACGTATCTCTCCTTCCGTAAAATTGCTCGTGCAAATTTGCTCTATGCTAACTTCATCCATGACATCCAGCTGATACTGCAGGAATGCCAGGACTTCATTAGGCACAAGCCTAGCGCTCATTGTTGCGAGCGATAACTTCGACAATAAAAAATATTAATTATTTCAGTACTAGCTGCTCCACGCGGTTTCAGCCCCGTGGCCGTGACTCCACTCCTGTTGGTCGTAGAGTGATGATATATAACCTATAGCCTTCCTCGATAAATGAGCTATCTAACACCGAAATAATTTTTCAAATCGGACCAGTAGTTTCCGAGATTAGCGCGTTCAAACAAACTCTTCAGTTTTATAATATTAGTATAGATTATTTAAATATAACATTGTTTATCTCACATTGCAGTAACAAAGATCTGTTCCTGGTAATTAAGACTGCATTATATTATATTAATTTAAATATTTTCTATTCATATCATTACATGCAATTTCCTTCATAAATAGAAAATCTATCCTCAAACAAGAACATGGTAACTGCTTTCCTGCTATATTATGTCACAGAATACATAATAGTAGCTAAACGCTACAGAACGGACACTCTCCACCTCCCGCCAAAATTAAACACTTACCTCACCCCGCACGATCAGCCTGAAAATGGTCCGTATTTGTCTGCAAGGACGATACGCAACGAATGATTTAATAGACTCGACATCGGTCTCATCGTGACGAGTATGTACATACATATTACACTGGTTATACAAATATACATTGGTTATACATAATATGATGATTTAAGATGTTCGTCATGTTTATCACAAGCTTCCGTTTCAATTGGATAATTGTTAAAAAGTTCGAGAATTGATAAGGGTAAGCAAGCAAGTATTCAGTTACACGATTTATTCTGATAAGATATTGAGTGTATATCTATGTATGCGTCTATAAAAATTTGTGGTTTTCTTCGTCAAGCACAGTTCCACCGTGAGCCTTATGGATCGCACATAACCTATAAGATATAATATTTTATAACAATAATAATTATTGTGGTAATATTAAACCAACTTAGTGGTGTAGTGCACTTAAAGGAATTTTGAGAAGGTAAACATTTTGATTTTGTATACGATTAAAATGATTGTCAACAATTATAATTTATGCGTTGTTTATTTATATTTTTAAATACCTGAAGTGTGACTTTATGTTCAATAAACGCGCCAAGTTTAAAATTCACTCGGACAAAATTTCACTGTTCCCATGAAAGTTCGATATGAAACACGTCAAAATTTCATATTTGTATGGGTGAAATAATATAAATTCTCGAATTTTGCATGATAGAAATTAAAAAACCACTACTTTCATTGTTTCATTACTTACTCGGTTGGGCGGAAGCGGTGCGCGGTCGATTTTGCAATTGGCTCGCGTACGGTGTTTCGTTCCAAGCGTGCAGAGTGGTGACGTGGCGGCAACGCTCGTCGCCGTTCAACTCCCGCGTGATCCATTAAATTAATTAGTAATCGTACACTAAAATCTAAGCCCGTTAAAACTGTTCAATTTGAAAACGCAATATTTGTGGAGCGCAATCATACTCCAAAGTGCCCTCCGCGTCCTCCAGCCCAATACGACAAATAAAAACATGTTTATTTAACATATATACTTAAACTTTTGGCGGTAAAAGATTTACGCCCGAAATTAATAATGTATCTCCTATCCAAGATTATGACCAATCCTGGATTACTGCGTGTTGCTCGATTGATCTCCGATCTGCGTGCCAATAACAAATGACTGCAATCCAAATTTTTTGTGATACCGGGATCAGTGGCGATCTTTTCCCTCTTGACCGTTCCGTTCCTAGCACAATGTTTGATGTATGCAATACGTTTAGCTAAATGTTTAATAGTAACAAACTAGTCTTAAAATATTATAAAGAATATCCAAAATACTAAAAGCAAATAATTTTGTGAAAGCGTGTAAAAACTTTACTAGGAATTATATTTTATCACATAAAATATGATATCAAGTAAAAATACTTTACCTAAAATGGAATGTGTATTGGTCTGTTCTGTGGCAAGTGACAACAGCTATCAAACTGTGAACGTTTATGCGTTTAAATATTGCGAACATACAAATAATAAATAAGTAAAACAAGTTATAACAGTTAGTCATTAATTACCTATTATTCATTATCAATAATGGATTGCGAAATCGTAAGTACCTTTTTGTTATTTCATAAGGTGACGCTTTTGTGCTCCCAACTTACGCTCAATTTCGCGCCTAAATCTTATTTTTTTGTTTCTAGGTAAAAGGCAAGCCTCTTACAAAAGAGGAATCCAAGTTCTTGCTTGAATTAATAGAAGGGAGTAAAATCATAACAACGAAAACAACGAACGCCACCAATAACAAACTAAAAAACGAGGAATGGGTTAGATTGACCGAGCGGTTCAATGCCCAGGCTACGAATTGTCCCAGGACACCTCAGCAGCTGCGTTTGAAATGGGAAAATTTAAAAAAGAATTCTCGCAAACGCAGCACTAAAATAAGGATGAACCAAATTAAGGTTAGCTAGTCGTGTTCGTTCATAGTTGTGTTTTTAATTGGACTTCAGAATGTAATGACTTATTAATTCTATTTACCTACATTGAATTTTTAGACTGGTGGTGGTCCTGCTGATTATACATATACCCCCAGATGACATACTGGACCGAGTTTCTGGTTTACTAGGAAGTACTGCCAGTGGATTTACTGTGCCATTTGGGGGTGATAAGGAAACAGTAGGTGTTGATATTGGTGGCATGAGTGGAGATGGTGGAGCTAGTGGTGACGGTATTGGTGATGGGTTTGCTAGGGTTTCTGATGATATAAGTAAGGCTGCAGATTTGATGCCTACATCAAGTAACCATGACATTGAAATTGTTATATGCAGTGGTGAGGGTGATGGTGTCATACAAGATCAGGTTTCGGAGAGTGTTGACCAAAATGTGTTAACACCAAATAAGCCAAAGAGGTTTACTCTTAATACACCGAGGACAGGTAACTTTTGTTTTTCAAACCCTATTCTTAATGCATTCATTATAGAGCTCAAGGAATATCCTCCAAATAAATCTTGAATCCTCATGTGTCCTAGGTCCATCATTATAGTCAGTGTGTTGTCTATCAATCAGTCACACCAGACAAAACCTATTACATATTTTGTAAAAACATTTCTAAAATAGTTTTATACAATAATACAATTTCAATAGAATATCAATCTAGTAAATTTATCAGTATTTTTATATTTAATTTATTAATAATTTTGTTGAGAGATGTGTTGGGTACAAACACATACCCATCAATCTAACATTATGTTCATTTTTCAGTGAGAAAGAAAAGACAAGACGATGGCAAGACCGCCAAAAATAATGCCATAGCTGAGTATTTCTTAGCTAAAAAACAGTGCTTGGATGCAAAACTAACTAATATTCATTTAGAAAATGAAAATTATAAATTAAAGAATGCCCAACTTTTGCTAGAAATAGAAAAATTAAAACTAGAATTAGAGAAAATAAAAAAGTAGGTAATAAATAGTATGATTTTGTAGTTTTTTTGTTAAATTTAAAAAATATGTAATGATGTTTCAAAATTGCTTCTATAAGAAGTCTAATTGAATAAATAAATATTTGAGTTTGAGTTTTTTCGAAATAATTTAAAGACATTCAATGAAAAAGCTGATATCTAATATTAAAAGTCAAATATTATATTATTCAACATAGTAGGTAGTAATTACACTTTTTGAATTGCATTTGCTTTGCATCTAAGTACTGTTTTAATAGCTGGGATTTTGGAAACTGGGGAAGCTTACTACATAATAATAGTTTATAAATAAATGGTAAATGTTAAAAATATGTATTGACGTTTCAAAAGTGCTTCTCGAAGAAGTCTAATTGAATAAATAAATGTTTGAGTTTGAATAAGCCATTTATTTTCCAGTAAAATTTACACAGAACTTAAAACTAAAACTTAAACATGTCGACATAAATACTTTTTACTTCATTTGTAATGGTAATTTACTACTAATGTACATAGATTTAAGATTATTTATTATTTATTATTATATTATATATATTATTTTTACATGTATTTTATTAAAGACACATTAATAGTAAGTACTTAAATAAATGGATAATTAATCAATGGTAAAGGCAATGTTTACTCTATAATCTTTTTTCTTTGTTTTTGGTTTTGCTGTAATGTAAGTAACTATTATTTGTTGTTTATTTGAGCTAAATTTCTATTTAGATAGATTCAAGATTTTTGTTTTACATGTGTTTTATTAAAGATACATTAATAGTATGTACTTCATAATACATTGATAATTAATCAATGGAAATACAGAAAATTTAGATGGATTAGGGGGGTTCGAGTCGTGACGGTTGGAGTGACAGTTTTGGTTCCCGAGTTTCTTTTACTTTAAAAATAGTCAAAGTGTCTAATTAGTATTTTTAAGCGTTTCTTTGAGTAGTAAACTATAAAAACTATCACAGTCAGTGTTATCCAAGTGATTGAAGACGTTATTAGTGATTAACAAGCGTAAATAAAAAACAGCTGAGTAACAGCTGATTTTACGACTACCGACAACTCTGCAGTAACTGTGAGTAAATAAATCTACGAGTAAATTACGGGGGATAGTGGTTGTGATCTCTGTTTATCACAGAAAGTTAATCGATTCTATACGTGAGTGAATAAAATCAAATAGCAATAACTGTATCTGCAAATTTCATTGCAAACGCAATAAAATAGTGATCTAAATTAAGTATATCGCCCTCTACTGCATTAATCAATAACTAACTTCATTGATCGATACGGGGCTTAAAATGCCTAACAACAAGTGCCCTAGCTGCGGGAAATTTTACTCTCCAACAACAGATGGCGCTAAGTGTTTTAAATGCAGTCACCTGTACCACAAACAATGTATAAGCCCCAAATCACGACTCAATGGAAAATGGTTATGCAAAACATGCAAAGACTCGTCTCCTAAATCAGCGGAACCTGAATGCTCGCAAGATGTGGGGAGCGGAGATATTTACGTGGATGCCCCGATGCAAGCCCATGATTCCCTCTCCAGCTCTCTTGCAGAGGAAATGAAACTTTTGCGCACCGAACTTTCTAGTTTTCGTCAGGAAATGACGAAGGTCACAATGGTTATGGCAGAGTACAATAAGAGACTCGACGGATTTGAAGAGCGATTGGAGCGAATGGAGTCAGATTACTCAGTAAACAAACCGATTAGTCAACCTAGTAATGATATAGTTGAAAGCATTGAATCTCTTAAGCATCAGTTGAACGATTCTGAGCAGCGTAATCTGATGAATGATGTTGAAATTACCGGCTTTCCAGAAACTAAAGGCGAAAACCTATTACATTTGACTATAACAATAGCACATAAAATTGGTCTGTCTTTGGAAGAGAAGGATATTGTAAATGCGTATCGTGTCGGTCGGCAAAACGGATTGGATATGAGTAGCGACCGTAGCTCATCTGGGCGTCCGCGCCCCATCATAGTCAAACTGACCCGGCACCATCTGCGTAACGAGTTATTGCGTGCGGCGCGCGTGCGCCGCGGCGCTGATAGCGGCGGGCTAGTCGCGGGAGAACCGCGCCGCTTCTATATCAACGAGCACCTAACGCGCAATAACCGTAGGTTATTCCATCTGGCGCGGGAGCAACAACGCGCCAAAGGCTGGAGTTATGTCTGGACCCGGCGTGGCCATATATATGCAAGACGCGACCAGCACTCTAAATACCATATAATATCCTCCGAAGGTGATATAAATAAGGTTTTTGGTCAAAGCTAGGTTTGGGCTTACTGATACTCAATATATGTATTTTAAAAGTAATTACCTATCCATCGGTATTCATGATTTCAATTTGTTTGTTTCTGTGGTTTGCATATAGCTGCATTTTACGCGTACTTTTTGTAATATTTCATTATGTTATTATTATACATAGTGTTAGATGTAAATCGTACAAACGTTGTAAGATTATAACGTTAATGTTTCATGAAACAGCCAGCCATGTAAAGCATCCTTATTTAACATACGTAATATTGTGTCGTGTATTTCTTCTTATAAAAATATATTATACGTGTTATTACGAAACTTTCCCATTGTTCAATTTAAACATCTATTGGCTAGTTGCATTTTTAAACACTCATTGTATGAAAAATATTACATGTTTAGTGTTACGTTTAATGTATAGATTTAGTTTCTCAATATTATTTAATAAATGTTTTCTTTTAATATTAAAATTGAATCATTGTAAAAAAGGGGAGTATAGGGAGCATCATAAAGTTAATTTTGAGATCGAAATACCGCTTCGCTTAAATACTTACTTGCAAAAGATTATGGGACAACTTGTTTTTAATTTCGTAAAATTTGTTATAATAATATGTAAATCTAGATGTCTTTGCTATGCGATTTATATAATCTTATTCTTCACGCAGTCGGATTTATTGAGGTGTGTCAATTGTTTCCCGAGTTTAAAAGAATATGTTCCTTGTATTTTACATTTTATTTTTATATTTAATTCATTAAATATCTTAATGATGTCTTTTTTAATGCTTCTACTTGTCTCTTCTAGTATAATTATAGTTTGTGTGTACGTTTTAAAGTTTAATTATAATATATTATATTTAATTTATTTGTGTTTCTTATATTTATACATTTGCAATAACAATGAACAACAAAAATAAATTTAAAGTTGGTCTTCTGAATCCTGGTTCTTTGGGTACGAGGCATGATGAGTTTCTGGTGGCAATGGAGCGCCATAAAGTAGATGTGATGGCTATCAACGAGACTTGGCTGAGGGATGGCGAGGAGGGGCGCGCTCCGGCTGTACCAAATCCTAACAAATTTTCTACCACATCCTACCGTACTTAAAAAGTTATTCCAGACGCAGCTTTTTTTTTCAAATAGATGAATTCTTAAAACTCTATGTGTACACTCTCCTAACAAGCAACCCGCCCAACTTTTCCGCCCGCTCATGAACTATCGTTTAAGATTATGTTTTCATAGACAAAATGCTCACATTAGCGAAGCGCTATTTGCCGGCTGCGCGAAGCGAGAGAAGGAAACATGAATTTTAAGGAAAAAATTAGCAAAATCGTTGAATTATTTTTTACGTGATCACGTGATTGTGGGACACACACTCGGTAAAATGGACACAGAGCAATGCGCGCGCTAATACATAATCTAAGCTTTAAACACATCAATATTTTGTTTGCTCTTCAATCACAAGTTAATGTAGAGCCATTTTAATAGGCAACATTTGACAGTTCAACAAAATTCAACAACGTAACCTAGTAACGGCGACATAGAATAATATGTTATTTCGTTTTGTTAGAATTGCACATTTGCAGAACTTTTTTCAATTACGATTACATATTTATAATAATAATGACCGATACAAGTAATTATTTAAAGATTTGATTTGACTGATAAACCATTCTAAACATAATAAACAATTTCTGATTTAAAGAACTGACGTCGCTACAATTTTGTGTCAATAAACCTTTTCTCTTTTTAAATACCAGAGACTTTACTCTAAAAATCAAAATCTGACATCTAGAATCGAATGCATTGATTACTTGTGAATAAAAATTATCATAAATAATTAATAAATGCGTTGTGTTTTTTTAATTATGTATTATACTTCTCTTATTTTGCTCCTTAAATTTACGAAAGAAAGTATATTACGGGGACAGGGATTCGCCTGATGAATTTTAAAATTGACATAGGTGTTTCAAGTTCGATTGACAAATGTTTCAAGTCCGTATCGATTAATTCGCTTTAATCGATGTTTTTAAGCAGGAAGATAAAATTGATAGATGTCAAATGTTGCCTATTAAATCGGCTCGACTATAATATAAATAATTTCACATTTCAGACCAAAACCAAACCACCCGCCGATGCGACGAAGTTCAAAGAAGAACCGCCGATTGTATTCGAATGGACTCGTCAGGGGCAATCGTTCGAATACTTCACTGTAACTGCGGGGCCATAGGGGCAAAATGTATGGCATGTAGGCAGATTTGAAGTGAAACTTCGTTAGGCGCGTTGAGTGTCAAATTTCAAGTCATGATAATACCGTCACGTTAATATAGGCGACGATTTTGGTATTGAATCTTAGTGTTTCGACTGAATAAAGTGTATTTTACATATTTTTGAGTTTTATTTATTTGCTGACCTTCCAAAATGATAATAAAATATAATATTTTGCAAAAAATAATTGATTTTTATTACGTAGTTAATACATTACACTGTCTCAGATTAGATAAAAATTAAAACTATATCAGAGCCAGCCTATTCATAAGTTCGCAAACACACGAAAATTTCTGTTAAATACAGCAATAGAATCATCTATAACGATCATGCATTTAGACCAAACGAACATAGAGATAGAGCAAGAGCATTCTTTCGTGATCTTTTATTGTAAACGAATACTCGTATTCAGTGTTGAATATTGCATATTCTAGTATATTCTTTTCGAACGCACTAAGAACAACGAAAGAATGCTCTACGCCTGTTTTAAAACAATTTGACATAGTGAGGTTAGGTTAGTATACATCGTAAGTTAGTAGGCATCGTAAAACATGGAATCAACATGGAAAGCTATTATTTTATTGACAAGTGTGACATCTGTGTAATTATAATTTAAAAATCTACAAATATCGAAATCTGTTAAACCTAAATTGTATTGAGTTATTGACTGTAGTCTTATTTATAGTCTTCTTTAAAATATAGGAAGAAATAACATTTATAACTATGTAATGTTGGAACCTCATAAATGAAACAACTCTTTGGGTTGAAGCGTTTTATTAGAATTAAACTTAAAAATAAATACATTTTAATCATACACTAAATCCTACTAATATTATAATTAATGGGAAACTTTGTGAAGATGGATGCATGTTTGTTACTCTTTTACGCAAACACTACTGAACCGAATACAATGAAATTTGATAAGACACAGGCTACTTTTTATTCTGGAAATTTCATGGGAACGGGAACTAGTTACTACGTAACACTCTACTGTTATATTCAATCACCTAAAATTATTTCATTAATTTTACTATTTTAAGGTTTGTTCTATCTGTAAAGAAGTCAGTTCATACAAACACACAGTTACTTATAACTCGATATTGAACGAAGTTTATCATAAGCATAAAGGCTATAATTTACCTATGCTTATAATATAGGAAAGACGAACGTGAACGATTTTCTTTTAATCTTTAAAAATTTCTCATAAAATAATTCAGGTTGGCGCCACATTAGTACCATGGTAAATAATTTCACTAGACTTAAGAAATAAACAAGCAAAGGAAAATCTCCCGCAAAGTTATACCGCGCTTTTTCATAAAATTAAACGTTAAAAAATCTACAACATTATCTCCTATTCTATTCACAGTTCACGAAATAAAATCACTCTAGCTATTTTCTCATAATATATTTACTACAATATTAAGATTTAAGCATACATATGGATATAGTGACAGAGAAAGCGACATTGTTTTATATTATGTAGTGATTAATGCTTTTACACTAAACAAAATTACATTTCCATTTAAAATATACAGTAAACTATGCACAAATGGAAGAATTAGATTTATTTTTGTTTATTCGCAAGTAAAGAGCATCTGTATTTAATATTGTCTATAAAAACATTATTATGTATAGGCAGTTAAAACATTATTTTAAACGTAATCGCAAAAATAAAAACGTAGGCTTCCGTCACCATTCGAAGCGAATACATACGCATATAATATGCATAAAGTTTAATATTTACATTTATAGCATTCAAATCATTCAAGTGCTTTACAAGGAAATTTTTAAGGAATTGTAATCTTTGATCAGGTCATTTAATTTCCATTGAAGTGAAAATGGAAACTGAAATGGCTTAGCTTTTGTACCTATGCAGAAAACTTAACGAAACCCTAATCTATATCAGTACAAAAATTGACCGAAATTGCGTAGACATTGTTAGATAAATTCATTCTAACAATGCAGCAACAAATGCTATTCTATTCGAGGCCGATATTAATTATCGATCGCCAGCTTCAATATTTTTGGATAGTTACAATATGGAAATTGTTATTTTAATATTAAAATAGGTGATTAAATTACTCGATTTTATTCTGAATTCGATTGATTAAAAATGAAGTAATATACGAACTTTTATTAGGTAAGAAACAGGTAGACACTACACACTAATAATTATTGCGAGTACAAATAATAATGCTAAAAACTAAACAATTTTTCTTGCGTAAAATACAAAATACAGCTTATTATTTCTATCAAATGTATATGATGAGCTTAGTACTTTTACAATAAGACTCTATTCGGCTAGGTTTTGTTCGTACATTTAATGTTTGAAAATATCTCTACTAATATATCTCTATAAAATATCTATAAATGATCTATCTATAAAATATCTCTGCTAATCTATATCACATCACATATAGTTAATTTCCTCCACAGGCACGCAGCACGCTGATCAACCACGCGCGCACGCACACCGGCGAGAAGCCGTTCGCTTGCACCGACTGCGGCAGGGCCTTCTCCCAGCGCACCGCCCTCCGCACTCACACACAGCTCGTGCACCTCAAGCTGCCGCGCGGCAAGGTGCGCACACACACACAGCTCGCATAGACACATATTATAATACACACACGTTATTTATTTGGTTACAATAAACACATTGCAACATATCAAACTATATTTGTGACCACTATACTATTTGTTTGTATAGAGCGCGGTATGAACAGTGACGAACTTGCGAGCGCACTGATCGTTTCTCTGATATTTCTTTTGTACCGCCTACCGTACTTACCAGCTTATGCCACGTAACACTGGCCACAGGCATTCTATAATGAATAAAACTGTTGTTGATCTATTAATTTATCTAACCTACCATTTTCCATTTTCTACCAAATTTTATCAATTTTTCTACTATTTTCTACCAAATCCGACGTATTTTCTACTAAATTCTACCATTTTACTAATAATTTCTACCAATTCTCTACTAAATCCGAAGTTTTTCTACCAAAACCTCCCATTTCCTATCCTTCCTATCCTTCCCATCATATTATATTTCTACCAAATCCTAACAAATTTTCTACCACATCCTACCGTACTTAAAAAGTTATTCCAGACGCAGCTTTTTTTTTCAAATAGATGAATTCTTAAAACTCTATGTGTACACTCTCCTAACAAGCAACCCGCCCAACTTTTCCGCCCGCTCATGAACTATCGTTTAAGATTATGTTTTCATAGACAAAATGCTCACATTAGCGAAGCGCTATTTGCCGGCTGCGCGAAGCGAGAGAAGGAAACATGAATTTTAAGGAAAAAATTAGCAAAATCGTTGAATTATTTTTTACGTGATCACGTGATTGTGGGACACACACTCGGTAAAATGAACACAGAGCAATGCGCGCGCTAATACATAATCTAAGCTTTAAACACATCAATATTTTGTTTGCTCTTCAATCACAAGTTAATGTAGAGCCATTTTAATAGGCAACATTTGACAGTTCAACAAAATTCAACAACGTAACCTAGTAACGGCGACATAGAATAATATGTTATTTCGTTTTGTTAGAATTGCACATTTGCAGAACTTTTTTCAATTACGATTACATATTTATAATAATAATGACCGATACAAGTAATTATTTAAAGATTTGATTTGACTGATAAACCATTCTAAACATAATAAACAATTTCTGATTTAAAGAACTGACGTCGCTACAATTTTGTGTCAATAAACCTTTTCTCTTTTTAAATACCAGAGACTTTACTCTAAAAATCAAAATCTGACATCTAGAATCGAATGCATTGATTACTTGTGAATAAAAATTATCATAAATAATTAATAAATGCGTTGTGTTTTTTTAATTATGTATTATACTTCTCTTATTTTGCTCCTTAAATTTACGAAAGAAAGTATATTACGGGGACAGGGATTCGCCTGATGAATTTTAAAATTGACATAGGTGTTTCAAGTTCGATTGACAAATGTTTCAAGTCCGTATCGATTAATTCGCTTTAATCGATGTTTTTAAGCAGGAAGATAAAATTGATAGATGTCAAATGTTGCCTATTAAATCGGCTCGACTATAATATAAATAATTTCACATTTCAGACCAAAACCAAACCACCCGCCGATGCGACGAAGTTCAAAGAAGAACCGCCGATTGTATTCGAATGGACTCGTCAGGGGCAATCGTTCGAATACTTCACTGTAACTGCGGGGCCATAGGGGCAAAATGTATGGCATGTAGGCAGATTTGAAGTGAAACTTCGTTAGGCGCGTTGAGTGTCAAATTTCATGTCATGATAATACCGTCACGTTAATATAGGCGACGATTTTGGTATTGAATCTTAGTGTTTCGACTGAATAAAGTGTATTTTACATATTTTTGAGTTTTATTTATTTGCTGACCTTCCAAAATGATAATAAAATATAATATTTTGCAAAAAATAATTGATTTTTATTACGTAGTTAATACATTACACTGTCTCAGATTAGATAAAAATTAAAACTATATCAGAGCCAGCCTATTCATAAGTTCGCAAACACACGAAAATTTCTGTTAAATACAGCAATAATTTTAAAATTCATCAGGCGAATCCCTGTCCCCGTAATATACTTTCTTTCGTAAATTTAAGGAGCAAAATAAGAGAAGTATAATACATAATTAAAAAAACACAACGCATTTATTAATTATTTATGATAATTTTTATTCACAAGTAATCAATGCATTCGATTCTAGATGTCAGATTTTGATTTTTAGAGTAAAGTCTCTGGTATTTAAAAAGAGAAAAGGTTTATTGACACAAAATTGTAGCGACGTCAGTTCTTTAAATCAGAAATTGTTTATTATGTTTAGAATGGTTTATCAGTCAAATCAAATCTTTAAATAATTACTTGTATCGGTCATTATTATTATAAATATGTAATCGTAATTGAAAAAAGTTCTGCAAATGTGCAATTCTAACAAAACGAAATAACATATTATTCTATGTCGCCGTTACTAGGTTACGTTGTTGAATTTTGTTGAACTGTCAAATGTTGCCTATTAAAATGGCTCTACATTAACTTGTGATTGAAGAGCAAACAAAATATTGATGTGTTTAAAGCTTAGATTATGTATTAGCGCGCGCATTGCTCTGTGTCCATTTTACCGAGTGTGTGTCCCACAATCACGTGATCACGTAAAAAATAATTCAACGATTTTGCTAATTTTTTCCTTAAAATTCATGTTTCCTTCTCTCGCTTCGCGCAGCCGGCAAATAGCGCTTCGCTAATGTGAGCATTTTGTCTATGAAAACATAATCTTAAACGATAGTTCATGAGCGGGCGGAAAAGTTGGGCGGGTTGCTTGTTAGGAGAGTGTACACATAGAGTTTTAAGAATTCATCTATTTGAAAAAAAAAGCTGCGTCTGGAATAACTTTTTAAGTACGGTAGGATGTGGTAGAAAATTTGTTAGGATTTGGTAGAAATATAATATGATGGGAAGGATAGGAAGGATAGGAAATGGGAGGTTTTGGTAGAAAAACTTCGGATTTAGTAGAGAATTGGTAGAAATTATTAGTAAAATGGTAGAATTTAGTAGAAAATACGTCGGATTTGGTAGAAAATAGTAGAAAAATTGATAAAATTTGGTAGAAAATGGAAAATGGTAGGTTAGATAAATTAATAGATCAACAACAGTTTTATTCATTATAGAATGCCTGTGGCCAGTGTTACGTGGCATAAGCTGGTAAGTACGGTAGGCGGTACAAAAGAAATATCAGAGAAACGATCAGTGCGCTCGCAAGTTCGTCACTGTTCATACCGCGCTCTATACAAACAAATAGTATAGTGGTCACAAATATAGTTTGATATGTTGCAATGTGTTTATTGTAACCAAATAAATAACGTGTGTGTATTATAATATGTGTCTATGCGAGCTGTGTGTGTGTGCGCACCTTGCCGCGCGGCAGCTTGAGGTGCACGAGCTGTGTGTGAGTGCGGAGGGCGGTGCGCTGGGAGAAGGCCCTGCCGCAGTCGGTGCAAGCGAACGGCTTCTCGCCGGTGTGCGTGCGCGCGTGGTTGATCAGCGTGCTGCGTGCCTGTGGAGGAAATTAACTATATGTGATGTGATATAGATTAGCAGAGATATTTTATAGATAGATCATTTATAGATATTTTATAGAGATATATTAGTAGAGATATTTTCAAACATTAAATGTACGAACAAAACCTAGCCGAATAGAGTCTTATTGTAAAAGTACTAAGCTCATCATATACATTTGATAGAAATAATAAGCTGTATTTTGTATTTTACGCAAGAAAAATTGTTTAGTTTTTAGCATTATTATTTGTACTCGCAATAATTATTAGTGTGTAGTGTCTACCTGTTTCTTACCTAATAAAAGTTCGTATATTACTTCATTTTTAATCAATCGAATTCAGAATAAAATCGAGTAATTTAATCACCTATTTTAATATTAAAATAACAATTTCCATATTGTAACTATCCAAAAATATTGAAGCTGGCGATCGATAATTAATATCGGCCTCGAATAGAATAGCATTTGTTGCTGCATTGTTAGAATGAATTTATCTAACAATGTCTACGCAATTTCGGTCAATTTTTGTACTGATATAGATTAGGGTTTCGTTAAGTTTTCTGCATAGGTACAAAAGCTAAGCCATTTCAGTTTCCATTTTCACTTCAATGGAAATTAAATGACCTGATCAAAGATTACAATTCCTTAAAAATTTCCTTGTAAAGCACTTGAATGATTTGAATGCTATATATGTAAATATTAAACTTTATGCATATTATATGCGTATGTATTCGCTTCGAATGGTGACGGAAGCCTACGTTTTTATTTTTGCGATTACGTTTAAAATAATGTTTTAACTGCCTATACATAATAATGTTTTTATAGACAATATTAAATACAGATGCTCTTTACTTGCGAATAAACAAAAATAAATCTAATTCTTCCATTTGTGCATAGTTTACTGTATATTTTAAATGGAAATGTAATTTTGTTTAGTGTAAAAGCATTAATCACTACATAATATAAAACAATGTCGCTTTCTCTGTCACTATATCCATATGTATGCTTAAATCTTAATATTGTAGTAAATATATTATGAGAAAATAGCTAGAGTGATTTTATTTCGTGAACTGTGAATAGAATAGGAGATAATGTTGTAGATTTTTTAACGTTTAATTTTATGAAAAAACGCGGTATAACTTTGCGGGAGATTTTCCTTTGCTTGTTTATTTCTTAAGTCTAGTGAAATTATTTACCATGGTACTAATGTGGCGCCAACCTGAATTATTTTATGAGAAATTTTTAAAGATTAAAAGAAAATCGTTCACGTTCGTCTTTCCTATATTATAAGCATAGGTAAATTATAGCCTTTATGCTTATGATAAACTTCGTTCAATATCGAGTTATAAGTAACTGTGTGTTTGTATGAACTGACTTCTTTACAGATAGAACAAACCTTAAAATAGTAAAATTAATGAAATAATTTTAGGTGATTGAATATAACAGTAGAGTGTTACGTAGTAACTAGTTCCCGTTCCCATGAAATTTCCAGAATAAAAAGTAGCCTGTGTCTTATCAAATTTCATTGTATTCGGTTCAGTAGTGTTTGCGTAAAAGAGTAACAAACATGCATCCATCTTCACAAAGTTTCCCATTAATTATAATATTAGTAGGATTTAGTGTATGATTAAAATGTATTTATTTTTAAGTTTAATTCTAATAAAACGCTTCAACCCAAAGAGTTGTTTCATTTATGAGGTTCCAACATTACATAGTTATAAATGTTATTTCTTCCTATATTTTAAAGAAGACTATAAATAAGACTACAGTCAATAACTCAATACAATTTAGGTTTAACAGATTTCGATATTTGTAGATTTTTAAATTATAATTACACAGATGTCACACTTGTCAATAAAATAATAGCTTTCCATGTTGATTCCATGTTTTACGATGCCTACTAACTTACGATGTATACTAACCTAACCTCACTATGTCAAATTGTTTTAAAACAGGCGTAGAGCATTCTTTCGTTGTTCTTAGTGCGTTCGAAAAGAATATACTAGAATATGCAATATTCAACACTGAATACGAGTATTCGTTTACAATAAAAGATCACGAAAGAATGCTCTTGCTCTATCTCTATGTTCGTTTGGTCTAAATGCATGATCGTTATAGATGATTCTATTGCTGTATTTAACAGAAATTTTCGTGTGTTTGCGAACTTATGAATAGGCTGGCTCTGATATAGTTTTAATTTTTATCTAATCTGAGACAGTGTAATGTATTAACTACGTAATAAAAATCAATTATTTTTTGCAAAATATTATATTTTATTATCATTTTGGAAGGTCAGCAAATAAATAAAACTCAAAAATATGTAAAATACACTTTATTCAGTCGAAACACTAAGATTCAATACCAAAATCGTCGCCTATATTAACGTGACGGTATTATCATGACTTGAAATTTGACACTCAACGCGCCTAACGAAGTTTCACTTCAAATCTGCCTACATGCCATACATTTTGCCCCTATGGCCCCGCAGTTACAGTGAAGTATTCGAACGATTGCCCCTGACGAGTCCATTCGAATACAATCGGCGGTTCTTCTTTGAACTTCGTCGCATCGGCGGGTGGTTTGGTTTTGGTCTGAAATGTGAAATTATTTATATTATAGTCGAGCCGATTTAATAGGCAACATTTGACATCTATCAATTTTATCTTCCTGCTTAAAAACATCGATTAAAGCGAATTAATCGATACGGACTTGAAACATTTGTCAATCGAACTTGAAACACCTATGTCAATTTTAAAATTCATCAGGCGAATCCCTGTCCCCGTAATATACTTTCTTTCGTAAATTTAAGGAGCAAAATAAGAGAAGTATAATACATAATTAAAAAAACACAACGCATTTATTAATTATTTATGATAATTTTTATTCACAAGTAATCAATGCATTCGATTCTAGATGTCAGATTTTGATTTTTAGAGTAAAGTCTCTGGTATTTAAAAAGAGAAAAGGTTTATTGACACAAAATTGTAGCGACGTCAGTTCTTTAAATCAGAAATTGTTTATTATGTTTAGAATGGTTTATCAGTCAAATCAAATCTTTAAATAATTACTTGTATCGGTCATTATTATTATAAATATGTAATCGTAATTGAAAAAAGTTCTGCAAATGTGCAATTCTAACAAAACGAAATAACATATTATTCTATGTCGCCGTTACTAGGTTACGTTGTTGAATTTTGTTGAACTGTCAAATGTTGCCTATTAAAATGGCTCTACATTAACTTGTGATTGAAGAGCAAACAAAATATTGATGTGTTTAAAGCTTAGATTATGTATTAGCGCGCGCATTGCTCTGTGTCCATTTTACCGAGTGTGTGTCCCACAATCACGTGATCACGTAAAAAATAATTCAACGATTTTGCTAATTTTTTCCTTAAAATTCATGTTTCCTTCTCTCGCTTCGCGCAGCCGGCAAATAGCGCTTCGCTAATGTGAGCATTTTGTCTATGAAAACATAATCTTAAACGATAGTTCATGAGCGGGCGGAAAAGTTGGGCGGGTTGCTTGTTAGGAGAGTGTACACATAGAGTTTTAAGAATT
Organism: Colias eurytheme; assembly: GCF_061535395.1. Taxonomy (NCBI): domain Eukaryota; kingdom Metazoa; phylum Arthropoda; class Insecta; order Lepidoptera; family Pieridae; genus Colias; species Colias eurytheme. Next base: position 3,122,598 of record NC_143011.1, on the reverse strand, counting down.
CATCTATTTGAAAAAAAAAGCTGCGTCTGGAATAACTTTTTAAGTACGGTAGGATGTGGTAGAAAATTTGTTAGGATTTGGTACAGCCGGAGCGCGCCCCTCCTCGCCATCCCTCAGCCAAGTCTCGTTGATAGCCATCACATCTACTTTATGGCGCTCCATTGCCACCAGAAACTCATCATGCCTCGTACCCAAAGAACCAGGATTCAGAAGACCAACTTTAAATTTATTTTTGTTGTTCATTGTTATTGCAAATGTATAAATATAAGAAACACAAATAAATTAAATATAATATATTATAATTAAACTTTAAAACGTACACACAAACTATAATTATACTAGAAGAGACAAGTAGAAGCATTAAAAAAGACATCATTAAGATATTTAATGAATTAAATATAAAAATAAAATGTAAAATACAAGGAACATATTCTTTTAAACTCGGGAAACAATTGACACACCTCAATAAATCCGACTGCGTGAAGAATAAGATTATATAAATCGCATAGCAAAGACATCTAGATTTACATATTATTATAACAAATTTTACGAAATTAAAAACAAGTTGTCCCATAATCTTTTGCAAGTAAGTATTTAAGCGAAGCGGTATTTCGATCTCAAAATTAACTTTATGATGCTCCCTATACTCCCCTTTTTTACAATGATTCAATTTTAATATTAAAAGAAAACATTTATTAAATAATATTGAGAAACTAAATCTATACATTAAACGTAACACTAAACATGTAATATTTTTCATACAATGAGTGTTTAAAAATGCAACTAGCCAATAGATGTTTAAATTGAACAATGGGAAAGTTTCGTAATAACACGTATAATATATTTTTATAAGAAGAAATACACGACACAATATTACGTATGTTAAATAAGGATGCTTTACATGGCTGGCTGTTTCATGAAACATTAACGTTATAATCTTACAACGTTTGTACGATTTACATCTAACACTATGTATAATTTATCGAAACGTTTTTTGCTTAAAACGGTTTCACAATGCATTTTTCTAATTATTATTTTCATTTCAATAATAAGTTACCTAGCCAAATTATTACAAACAATATTTTCGCTCCAACTCCAAGGTATCGTATTGCATTTGTGGTCCAATCGAACCCTAGATTTAGGGCGTCCGTCAACCGAATTAGAGTACATTCGCTCCCTAAATCTAAATGACATTGGACATTTACCCCGTTAATACGTATAGGAAAAGTGTAAATACTCGCCGATTGTTGACTAGAGATTTTCAACACGGTTTTTTCCTTATCTAGCTTTTGAGCGGGTTCCATTTTAGAACACGCATTAGACAAATGACCTAATAAATTACAACGACTACACTTTAATAACGGTTTATTGCATTTATAGCTGGGGTGACCTACTTCGTTACAATTGAAACAAGTTATCCGACCCGGTTCGAATCTATTCGGCTTATTCAAGACCCTATTTGAATTATTTGGTACCGGCCGTTTATCCCTATCTCGAATTGATCTTTCGGTATCCCTAGAAACGCCTGGTTTAACAGTTTTAAAAAATTTGAGTAACTGTTCAGGTTCAGAAAATTGTGCCGCTTGAGCTCCTAGTCTAATACCCCTATCTTCAATTCCATAAATTAGACAATCAACTGCATTTTTGCCATATATGTTGCAACGGTTTAGTAAGTTAATTTTAGTGTAATAATATAATTCGGGAGATTCACTAAACCGTAGTTTTTTATTCAACATTTCAGTTAATAATTCACCATAATTCTGGGTAGATGGAAAAGTTTCAATTAATTTAACTTTCCATTCCTCCCAAGAATACAGCAAAGTGGGGAGACTTTGGTACCACGTTTTAGCTATTCCCGAGAGTTTAGGCAGAGCGTAGTGCACGACTTGTTTTTCTGACCATTCGTAAATTAATTTACATTCCTCAACCTTCGATAACCACGCATTAACAGTCTGTTCTTTTGCCATTGGATCAAAATCAGGTATTACATTGTGAATAGACGAAAATTTATCACTAGAACTAGATTTCATCGATTTAATCGCATCAACAAATGAATCTATTAAAGTACTAGTTACATCGCTTTTATCACCTTTTTGGGGTCTTGTAATAGAACAGTCCTTACTACGTTTCCTACTTCTACGGTCCCGATCAATATTCATAATTCTGCTATCGTGGCGATTTCGTAGCTGACTGCGGCTACGACTTCGATGTTCACCCGATCGTTGGCTGCGACGTTCAATACTACGCCTAGAACGTCGCTCACCGGGACTCCTTTGGTGGTGCTCAGTGTTAGGGCGGCTCCGGTGACTGGCACTTCGGTTCGGGCTTGGGCGCTGACTGCGGCGGTCTGAGCGCTTTTCACTGCGGCGCTCTCTACTACGCCGGCTTCGCTGTTCATTGCCCTCACGACTGCCGTCTCGGCTGCGTGAAGGAGTCCTTGACCAATCACGGCCCATCACCAATCTTGTTATCGTTATCCCACTTCTGAAGCTGTTGGGTTGTGGAATGAAACGCCTTCTTCACAATTGATATTTTAATATTCCTCCTTGTTACATTCACTTTTTACTATAATATTCGCAATCTTTCACAATCTTAAATAATAGATTTAAATAACCCTAAAACAAGCATGAGGCACGGCTAAGGCACTGACTTGTTGACCGCACTAGTCGGCTGTTCAGGATCAATTGCTAGCTGATCGTTTCTTCAAAAAATGTGAGCGATCGACTGACAACTAACCGACTGGAGGGGAGGTTAAGTTGTCAGGCGGTAGATTATAAATAACAGAAAACCTTGTCTATGGAAAATAATGTACTATGTATGATTTTAAGATTTGTAACAGCTCGGCCATCCGATCTTCAACGAGTGCCTTCGTTGGCTTAAATTAAATTTAAACAAAAATAAAATGATAAAATATGGAAAACAAAATGCAACCATACTTACATGAAATTGAAACAAATACTTATAATAATATGTATTTACAACTAGTTCCCGAAGTTTGAATTGGTATGATTAGCTTTTACAAATAATCAAAATTACACAAGGAAACAAGCCTAGAATAAGATTTACAAATTTCGAAAAAAAAAAAGAAAATAAATAAATATATATATCTCTATTGGAACTACTTCGACAATCGCTACAAACATTTGTATAACAAAAACTCACTTCTCTATCCGTTTGATTAGGACTAATTCAAATTCAAATAATTTATTGCTCACCAATACATTTTTACATATTAGTGACCTTATGCAGGTATTGCAATACAATCATAATGTTATATTTAAATTACATAATACTATCTCATACATTTAAATTTGACAATAATTAGATCACAAAAATAACAATGTACAATAATAATTGTTGCTTTCTTATGGGCGGCACACCATTGTACCCAGCATGCCCTCAACAGTAATCAAAATCACTCAGAACTCACTGCTTGCACATAGACTGCATATTGTTACTCTTTGGGCGGCACATCATTGTACCCAGCATGCCCTCAACAGTAATAAAAATCACTCAGTACTCATTGCTTGCACATAGACTGCATATTGTTACTCTTTGGGCGGCACATCATGCCCGGCATGCCCACAGTATGTAAGCTATTCGTTTTGGGCGGCACATCATTGTGCCCGGCATACCCATAATAATCATACAAAATCACTCGGTACTCACTGTTCACACATATACTGCATTTTGGTTCTCGTTGGGCGGCATATTGTGCCCGGCATGCCCACAATATGCAAGCTATTTCAAATTCCATGTGTTTGTTATAAACGTCGATCATTCTTCGTTCATACCAAACACGTAGACTTGACTCGTCATTTATAGAAGGATGTGTATTACAACATACATAAAGAACTTTAAACTACCTAATGTGTATGTATAAAATTTAATTATTTTGATTCTCAATGGCATCAGAACAACTATCATCACCGTCATTATCGCTATCAGACATCGATTTAAAATTTAACCAAGGGTGCATTTTGTCGGCTGCCACGACAGCTTCGTACCGCCTACCTTTTCGAGATAAAGGGGTATCCTCTACCACATAACGGTCGTTTGGTAAAACTTTAATTACGCGGTACGGTCCCTGTAGTTTGGGTTCCAACTTTTTAGACTGCCCGCTGCCAGATGCAACTGCTCTCAAAATTCGCACTAGATCACCTACTTTATATACTTTTGCCGCTTTTCTTTTTCTATTATACCGTTCTTCACTGACCTTCGCTTGCTGTTGCATCAGGCAGCGTGCATCTAATCTAATATCGTCAATCTTACCGTCTACTATTCCATGACCTACATCCGAAATTACTTCACTTAATATACCTTGCGAAGGATTTGTAACTCTACGCCCAAATAATAATTCACTAGGAGTTTTTTTTGTGACGTCGTGTATTGTCGTATTAATGCCTAACTGTATATCCGATAGATTATCATCCCATGTTCTAGGATCTTTGCCATGGTTCATGGTTCCCAATGATGCCAATATAGTTCGGTTTGACCTTTCTACTTGACCATTTGCTCGCGGCGTGGCTACTGCATTCATAACATGCTTTATGCCTAAGGCCTGTATAAACTTCCTAAACCTCTTGCTGGTAAAACAGCTACCTCTATCAGAAATGAGGCGTGTTGGAGTACCAAAATACCCAATAAGATTTTTTTTTAATTACTTTTATAGTTTCCGACGTTTTGGTACTTTTGACGGCAGCCAAAGAAACAAATTTAGTAAAGGCATCGATGATTACTAAGATATATGAGTTCCCCTTCTTACTCTTAATGAAAGGCCCAACATGGTCCACGTGGACCGTGTGAAAGGGGATTTCTACTTTTTTTATGGAATGTAGGTGACCTTGTCGAGCACCACCTGGCATCTTATGGTGAGCACATTCTAAACATGCTGAAACATATTTGGTGACAAAGGTTCTCATTTTAGGAAACCAATATAATGCCCGAATACGATCTAAAGTCTTTTCTAACCCAAAATGGCCTACGTCATCGTGATTGGCTTTAACAATTTGCCAGCGTGCGCCTCTAGGCACTACCCATTTGATATTATCATCAGCTATGATCCTGTATACACGTCCATTTTTTAATTTGTAATTTTGAAATGTACTTATGTTGGGGGATTCTGGATCACTTAATATTTCTTTAATACGCCTTATATCGTCATCTGAAGATTGAACAGTAGTAATCCAATCTTCAGCAGTAACACTAAGTATATCAATAACGTGCAAATCGTCTACTTTTGAGTCTGATGGAGCTCGACTCAGGGCATCCACATGTGACATCTTATCTCCTGGTCGATACTCAATTTCACAGTCATATTCTTGTAACTGCACCCACCATCTTGCAATTTTCGGGATCACATCTCGTTTTGTAAATGTGGTGCGTAATGAATTACAATCTGTTAGTATTTTGAAGCGTAGGCCTAACAAGTAGACCCTAAACTTGTTTAATGACGCTATCACAGCTAGAGTTTCTAACTCAAACGAGTGAAGTTTCTGCTCTTCTACCGTGGTTTGACGACTGTAGTATGCTACAACTCTCCATAAACCTTTCTCGTCTTTCTGAAGAAGAATACCCGCGATGCCAAATCTACACGCATCCGTGTGTAACTGAGTTTCTAAATTTTTGTCGTATAGTGCGAGAATTGGTCTGCTGGTCAATCGTTTTTTAATCTCTGTAAATGCAGTTGCTTCTTCTTCCCCCCATTTCCAAGGCGCATTTTTCTTTAGAAGACCCGTCAATGGTTTTACTATCAGAGCAAAATCCTTGACAAATCTTCTAAAGAAGCTGGCAAGACCTAAAAATCGTCTAACGTCATGCTGATTTAAGGGAGTAGGAAATTTTGAGACTGCTCCAGTTTTCGCAGAGCCTGGTTGGATACCATTACCACTTATTTCAAACCCTAAAAAGTCTAATTTATCAAACATAAATTTACATTTCTGCATTTTCAGTGTTAAGCCTCCTTCTTTTAATAATAACAAAACTTCTTCTAGTCTTTGCAGCGCTTCATCAAAGCAACGCGCGGGTATCAAAACATCATCCATATACACAATTACATAACTTAACCGTGCTTTATTAAGAATCTTATGCATGGCTCTTTGGAAAACCGAAGGAGCGTTTGCTAAGCCAAATGGCATTCTGGTGTATTCATATTGTCCATCTGGCGTAACAAACGCGGTCTTCTCTTGAGACTTCTCCGAGATGGGAATCTGATAGTACCCTGAAGCCAAATCCAGCGATATGAACATCTTATGGCCCGCTAATTGATCAAGAAGGTCTTCTACCCTAGGGAGAGGATAATGGTCTCACTTAGTCCTGCTGTTTAAGGCTCTGTAGTCAACACACATTCGCCTCTCACCACTTTTCTTTCTTACCAATACAATGGGGCTCGCGTAAGGTGATGAAGACTCCTTAACTATACCACAATCTAACATTTCTGCTACCATGCGCCTGACATCTTCTCTTTCTGCATACGAGAGTCTATAAGGCCTGTAAACTACCGGTTCTTCATTCTTTAATTGTATATCCATTTCTAATACAGTTGTAAATCCGAGATCCTTAAGACAGGAAGAAAAACAGCTGCTATATCTTGCGAGCAAGTCCTTCACCATTTGTTTTTCTAATTCGCTAAGATTATCCCCTATAACAGGCTCAGATATATCATTCCTGTCAGTGAAATTAACGTTATTTACATATTTACAATCATTACTCATTACCATACTGCGTATCAGCAACTGTTCACGTTCTAGAATTAAACCCTTAGTTCTAGGATTTAAGATAAGAAGACAGCCTAATCCATCTTTTAATTCATATTCTCCCGGAAACAAATAGAATTCAGAACCATTTTGTCCCCGCATACCACCTCTAACATATACAGTACAAGAAAGTTCAGGTTTTGCTAATACTGCGACAGTTTGTATTGCCTCAGGGTTAATATAAGTTTGCTCCCTACATAACAAGTGTATTTTAGCGTTTTGGGTCTTACAAATCTCCAGTTTATCTACGGTTTTAGTAATTTTAATACCCGGCCGTTCTGAAAATGAATGCCCTAGAAGCACTGGATAGTTAATGAGGTTATCATTAATAACTAATATTTCTATATCTTTTTCAGTAATTCCTTGTACCTCAATATTAACTAACGACTTACCGATAGGCTGGTACGGTATATTGCCTAGGCCTTTTAGTAAGGGTAAATCATTTGTGGTCCAATCGAACCCTAGATTTAGGGCGTCCGTCAACCGAATTAGAGTACATTCGCTCCCTAAATCTAAATGACATTGGACATTTACCCCGTTAATACGTATAGGAAAAGTGTAAATACTCGCCGATTGTTGACTAGAGATTTTCAACACGGTTTTTTCCTTATCTAGCTTTTGAGCGGGTTCCATTTTAGAACACGCATTAGACAAATGACCTAATAAATTACAACGACTACATTTTAATAACGGTTTATTGCATTTATAGCTGGGGTGACCTACTTCGTTACAATTGAAACAAGTTATCCGACCCGGTTCGAATCTATTCGGCTTATTCAAGACGCTATTTGAATTATTTGGTACCGGCCGTTTATCCCTACCTCGAATTGATCTTTCGGTATCCCTAGAAACGCCTGGTTTAACAGTTTTAAAAAATTTGAGTAACTGTTCAGGTTCAGAAAATTGTGCCGCTTGAGCTCCTAGTCTAATACCCCTATCTTCAATTCCATAAATTAGACAATCAACTGCATTTTTGCCATATATGTTGCAACGGTTTAGTAAGTTAATTTTAGTGTAATAATATAATTCGGGAGATTCACTAAACCGTAGTTTTTTATTCAACATTTCAGTTAATAATTCACCATAATTCTGGGTAGATGGAAAAGTTTCAATTAATTTAACTTTCCATTCCTCCCAAGAATACAGCAAAGTGGGGAGACTTTGGTACCACGTTTTAGCTATTCCCGAGAGTTTAGGCAGAGCGTAGTGCACGACTTGTTTTTCTGACCATTCGTAAATTAATTTACATTCCTCAACCTTCGATAACCACGCATTAACAGTCTGTTCTTTTGCCATTGGATCAAAATCAGGTATTACATTGTGAATAGACGAAAATTTATCACTAGATCTAGATTTCATCGATTTAATCGCATCAACAAATGAATCTATTAAAGTACTAGTTACATCGCTTTTATCACCTTTTTGGGGTCTTGTAATAGAACAGTCCTTACTACGTTTCCTACTTCTACGGTCCCGATCAATATTCATAATTCTGCTATCGTGGCGATTTCGTAGCTGACTGCGGCTACGACTTCGATGTTCACCTGATCGTTGGCTGCGACGTTCAATACTACGCCTAGAACGTCGCTCACCGGGACTCCTTTGGTGGTGCTCAGTGTTAGGGCGGCTCCGGTGACTGGCACTTCGGTTCGGGCTTGGGCGCTGACTGCGGCGGTCTGAGCGCTTTTCACTGCGGCGCTCTCTACTACGCCGGCTTCGCTGTTCATTGCCCTCACGACTGCCGTCTCGGCTGCGTGAAGGAGTCCTTGACCAATCACGGCCCATCACCAATCTGATAAAAAAAAAAAATCCGAATCAGGTTCATTTATTATTATTAATGTCGGAGACGGTCAATAGCGCGGATGTAAAACGACTCTAAGCACGAGTTCCGGGAGGTGGCAGCACAGTGAAGTTGGCGGCTTACTTCATGCTTGTACCGGGTCGAGCCCGTGAAGGCTCGCCCTCGGGACGGCACTTCACATTCGAACATCGAAGAGTTCGGATCTTCCACTACTAGGAACTGTTAACCTTTTCTTTGCTAGTGTTTAATTTAAATGTGTAACGTAACGGTTATTAAAAGTGATTGTATTTAAAGTGATTGTATTAAAGTGACTGTATTGTAAAACTGACATGATTAAAAAGAGCAACTATAGAGTTTCTTGCCGGTTCTTCTCTGTAGATACTGCTTTCCGAATCGGTGGTAAATAAAGAAATGATTGAGTTTGAGGTGTTTCTTTGCTCGATTACCCAACGCAACGCCCACAGCTTGAAAATAGATTCACAATCTACATCTTGCTCCGACATCAGAATTGGGATCAAATCGAGCAAATGAGAAAACACGTGACGATAACCTCGATACGATATACGATAACCTGATTAAAAGTCAAAGCGCCGCAACCACGTGGCACTTCGATCCAGTTTCAACGGGAACAGCAAGAAGTCGGAAGCGAGCATCATCGTATCATCGAGAGCAGCGCCGTGTCATGTCGTGCACCGTGCCATCGCGTCGAGCATCCGGCTTCGAGCATCATGCGTCGAGCGTCGAGCATCATGCGTCGAGCGTCATGCGTTGCGCCATGTGGTGCATTACGCATCCATACTGAGCGCCGCGGCACCAAGCTGGGCTCCGCGACACCACGCCAGGTGTTGCACATCCACGCCAGGCACCGCAATACCACGCCGGGCGTCGCGCTACCATCACTACCATCAACACGTCGAGCCTGAGATCACCGGAACCAGAGCGACGTGTCGACGTGTCGTGCAACTATCCTTCAATCTCATACAAAACCGGTCAGTAGATAACATTCCACTTTGAGTGTACAGTAAGATAAAGAAAGTAGGTTTTCAAAATGTAGTAACTTCAAGCAACTTATTCGAAAGAAAAAGAAATTTATTGCCAAAAACATTAGTTACAAAATTTATTTTAAAATTAATTGAGGAAAATGGTCACAGCCTCGGCAAAATGCTGCACAAAAACATCGCTAATTTACAGGCTGTACCGAATGTAATGATTACAGATTTTGTTAAAAGTTGTAACCTACAAGACCAGTGTATAGTTTAATCTTATTGCATTACATTTAACTCAACTTATTTACGCAGTGATAAATTAACAGTACCTATTTCACTTATTCAGGGACGGGTTTACATTAGTAGGTAATTCACGTAATTTTAAAAAATACTTTGTGGCGTAAGCACTGCCATCAAGATAAATTAAGTAACGAATTGCTTTAATGTTTGTTATTTTGTGAGCTAACACTAACAAAGAAAGCACATTAATTGGTACACTGCATCCAGATCCTTCAATCGAACGTAAACAATAAACATTCACTTGTCCGTGTATCAGAACAAAAACAGTATGCGAATTACTTTCAAATTAGTTTCTTAACTACCCGCGTTAGTTTCTTGACTACCCGCATTAATTTCTTAAACTACCTGCGTTGGTTTTTTAGGCTATAACCCTTGACAAATAGCAATTAATTGCTACACAAAGACAGCCTTATTGCTATTCGATTAAAAACGAAAAGTAATGCCTTAACTAGTGCATTTGAGGTTTAAAAAAAAACTTTTCGTAGGTTTTATTTAAGGTGATATTTGAGGTAATTTCTTAAAATAAAGTTGTGAACAATTCACAGTATACAGTTTTACGATATGAAGTTTTATGAAATGTTGCAGATTTAGTTTTATCGAATAAAAGGTAAATCGAGGCATTTAGTTTTGAATTTTTACAGAGAATTTATTGGGTCCTTATTTAGGCAGTTCATAATACAATGTCACAGATAATTAGCGTGTGTTCAAATAAACATCTAGCGTAAGATAAATCTTTGGAATCTACATTTGGTTTTAGTACATTAGATTGCTTTAAAATTAAGAACTATCCCATCAACGTTAGGGTACGTTAAATGTTAAGATATTAAGACTTTAAAAAAAAAAAACTGGAAATAATCTTAAGGTTAATAGCGCCTTTACAGTTTACATACTGTCGTCAGATAATGTCTGTTTAATTGAATAGAGAAAAGAAAAACCCATCCAGGTTTTCTGAAAGTTTTTGAAGTGAAACTTCTTTATCGGGGTTGGACAAAAATTTAGTGTAACATTTTTGCGTTACGCCGTAAGCGTGACATTTTTGCGTTACGCCGTACGCGTGACATTTTTGCGTTACGCCATACTCGTGACATTTTTAAGGTCATAAAGAAGTTTCACTTCTTACGTGTGTACTCTAGTACACGCATACATTTTTTTTCTTATCCCTATCAATTATTTTTTGAAAAAATAAGGTCAAAAAGAAGTTTCATTTCTTACGTGTGTACACGTACGCGTAGCACACGCACACATTTTTTTTGGTTTTTAGCTTCAAATAAGTCCTAAACGTGGAGTATTCGATAGTACCTAATCGATTTACATTGTGTGCATTTAATGTAATTTCTTGATAATAGTTTTTGTGACTAGCTGCAGTTTGACATCAACTGAATACATCAATTAGGTAGTTGTACAGTAGTTGTTGAGTAGTTCATTCTTATTACGTTGAAACTAAAATTTAGCTCAGCCCTTTTGCCGTTCGATATTAGATTCACAGATGCTGCTTATAGCTGCTTATAGTATACACTTATTAATTGTTTTAAGTTGAGTTTTCAAAAGTAAACATAACGTTAAGGAATTTAGCCATATGCAAATTTGCCGATAAAAAAAAGTTTTGAAGGGTTTCTCGCGATTTTTTTTTGTAGGCAGATATTATGTTATCACATGATTACTTTAAATTCAAGTTGGTAAATATTCAGTTGAGAATAAGCTTTCACCACTTTTTGAGTGTTTTCTGCGGTTCAGTTACGAATTATTCGTTTTAAACTTTTTAAGATGTTATTTTTGTGCTGTTGTCACATTTGTTTGTTAATGATCATAACAACAAAATAAAACTGCTGTTAACATTTGAGCAAGCTGCACAGGCTAGCACAATGATAGATTTGGGAGGTATAGTTCAGTAGAGTTCTAGTTGAGTAGAGTTGTAGCATACTGATAGTTGTGTTGTCTCGTACGTTGTGAAGTAAATGTGTGTTGCGTGAAATAATATTGTGATGGTAATGTAGTTCATCGAAGGATTGTGGTGTTCTATCTGGCATGAGGTCCAGGATAGTAGATGTGTGTTCTGACCGGTCAGGAGGACCGCGGCAGTATGGTAACCCTGTAAGGTCAGTGTGGGCCGAGGCAGGATGGTAGTTATTTTGGTATCCCGAGATGAATTACCGTAGTAATGTAGTGTGAGAAATGGCGTACGGGGACGCATGATTGTCAGTATGGCTGTATAGAAGATACCTAGAGTTTTAATATTCGGTTGGATGAGTAATATTCAGTTCAGATAAGATTTCTCTTTTTTTTTAACTGTTGAGCTATTGAAATACTAAACACCAATAATCACTTTGAAAAGACAGATGTTGTTTATACAATGTTCGGGTAACTTCACTTTGTTAATATACTGAGGATGCCTGAGGGCCAAGTACCACTTGAAGTTGATTAATGTTTGAAACTTGAATTTGAGTTGAGTGATAGCGGTGAATCTTAGTTCGATTGGTCAGAGTGTGCCAGTAGTCATTTCGTAGCCGTAGTCCGTTGAAGTCGGTGTCTGCTATAAGGGGTTATGGCTGCTTATAGTAAACCGTGGATGCGCGGTATTACCGTAGTCCGTTGAAGCCGGCGTCTGCTATTAGGAGTACAGATAGCTGCTTATAGTAAACCGTGGATGCGCGGTGCGCGGGTGACGCTGGCGGAGGTTGGGTCTTGGAGAGACCATTGGAATATGGGAGTCCGTGGGACTCGGCATTCGGAGGAATGCGTGTGGAACAAACATGAGGTTTGTTGTGGGGCTTAGTGAAAAGCCAGAGTTTGCATTCGGAGGAATGCGTGTGTGTTGTTGGGCTTAGTGAAAAGCCAGAGTTGGCATTCGGTGGAATGCGTGTGTGATGATGGGCTTAGTGAAATCACATATGGCATTCGCGGCCTCAATGTATACCACCATGACATTGTGGCGTTGCCACTTTTATTATCTATATTTTATTATCTGTGGCGTTCCGAAACGGAACGCACTTGATCGAATTTTAAATTGATTCGACGATAGTGAAAATGATTCACTAGGACAATAGTTAATACGCAAAACGCAATACGCAGTTGATACGTATTTAATACCAATACTCAATGATTGTCTGCTGCTAACCTGTACAGACTAGACTCATTGTGGTGACTGGTGAAACATTGTATAGCATTAACAACATAGTACTGTATTATTGAAAGATCGATTAAAGGTTTATTTTACAATCTACGACTTTCATTATACATGGGTAACAAAACCCCATAACATATTCGGTTTTACTCCGGACAACATCTTCAGCCACCCAATCCCTTTGCTTGAAGTCCAAATCCAGCGGAGGACAATAATCGTCATTTACTAAAATTGAAGGTTTTTCGTCCTAGTATAAAAGTTGTCTGGATCCCATTTTATACTCAATCTATAGTATAATACTATAGATATCATGTGAAACGTGACTTGGAAAAAAATCATTCAAATAAATCACAAAATAAAAATTTGAAACAATTTTAAAAGTTACGAAAAGCCCAATTATACGTCAAAATGACGCACAACATCCTCTTTACACTTTACATCCTCTTCTGCGTGCACTTTTGGATTTTTTTGTGAATAGGTCGGATTATTCCAGTTTTTAACTCTAAAGGATATTTAGCATTAACAATAGATGCATTAATAAATTTAACTATAATATCTACGATTTTAGTGCATATATTTTTTATGTCAATACATCGAATGTTGTCGAATCCGGGAGCTTTATTGATATTAAGTTTTTTGTTGTTAGCTTTTTTAAGTAGCATTGATTTATTTTGTGGATAATAATAATCATTTTCACATAATAGACGCTTATTGCATTTAGGAATGATTTTTTTAATACTATAATAAAATTCTTGTGCAAAATTATTAGCAATTGTTTTAATGTCTATGTTATTTTTATGAAATGCTTTTAAGATACAGTTGTCTATTGAATTTTTGCAGCGACCTGTTAATGAATTCAAAATTTGCCATAAAGCGTGACTATTGTTGTAGTTTTGATTAATTTGATTATGATAGTAATTATTTCTTGATTTTTCTATGAATTTACGCGTTTTATTACTAGGCCAGTAGAAATCGACACTAAAAAACCCTAAATTCGCAAAGCACGATGTAGATTTGAATTTTTGGTATGTTGTTTGGATCAGTTAGGGTGATGTAAATCCCAATTTGCAACTTCGAAAAAGTTGTGCTCGCTGCGCACCACGTGATAAACTGCGAAAATTTTGGACTTTTTTCACTATTTGCTCTAAAAGTCATAAACTATGCGTTTCCGACAAGTATGATTCAGTACATAAATTAAGGTTATTAAATTTGCAACAATTTAAGCCTAACCGCAGCTCTCTAAACCTTATAACGACTAAACTGTGGCCATTCGAAGATGGTTGATTTTTCCGGAAATATTGAAATTTTTAGTTTTGCTCCCGTTTGAAGCAAAATATTGGCAAAAACCGCTCGTTCTATGAGAAGTTCGTATAATAAAGTTGTAGTGCATTTAATTTTCTTTCATAAGAGCATAGAACAAAGTCTGTGAGACAAATAGTTCACTCACAATATCTGAAAAACAAAAAGAAGGTAGAAATAGATTTTTAAAGAATTGAAACTGAGGGCATATAAAATCATAAAAAGGATAATACTTTTTCATTTGCAGGATAGGTAATTAACAAAATTACAAAGATAATTAAATTTGCAACAATTTAAGCCTAACCGCAGCTCTCTAAACCTTATAACAACTAAGCTGTGGCCTTTCAAAGATAGTCAGTTTTTCCCGAAATTTTCAAATTTTTAGTTTTGCTCCCGTTTGAACCAAAATATTGGCAAAACCGCTCGTTCTATGAGAAGGTCATAAAATAAAGTTGTAGAAAATTTAATTTTCTTTCATTAGAGCATAGAACAAAGTCTGTGAGACAAATAGTTCACTCACAATATCTGAAAAACAAAAAGAAGGTAGAAATAGATTTTTAAAGAATTGAAACTGAGGGCATATAAAATCATAAAAAGGATAATACTTTTTCATTTGCAGTATAGGTAATTAACAAAATTACAAAGCTAATTAAATTTGCAACAATTTAAGCCAAACCGCAGCTCTCTAAACCTTATAACAACTAAGCTGTGGCCTTTCAAAGATAGTCAGTTTTTCCCGAAAATTTCAAATTTTTAGTTTTGCTCCCGTTTGAACCAAAATATTGGCAAAAACCGCTCGTTCTATGAGAAAGTCGTATAATAAAGTAGTAGTGCATTTAATTTTCTTTCATTAGAGCATAGAACAAAGTCTGTGAGACAAATAGTTCACTCACAATATCTGAAAAACAAAAAGAAGGTAGAAATAGATTTTTAAAGAATTGAAACTGAGGGCATATAAAATCATAAAAAGGATAATACTTTTTCATTTTCAGGATAGGTAATTAACAAAATTAAATTTTCTACAACTTTATTTTATGACCTTCTCATAGAACGAGCGGTTTTGCCAATATTTTGGTTCAAACGGGAGCAAAACTAAAAATTTGAAAATTTCGGGAAAAACTGACTATCTTTGAAAGGCCACAGCTTAGTTGTTATAAGGTTTAGAGAGCTGCGGTTAGGCTTAAATTGTTGCAAATTTAATTATCTTTGTAATTTTGTTAATTACCTATCCTGCAAATGAAAAAGTATTATCCTTTTTATGATTTTATATGCCCTCAGTTTCAATTCTTTAAAAATCTATTTAGACTACCTTCTTTTTGTTTTTCAGATATTGTGAGTGAACTATTTGTCTCACAGACTTTGTTCTATGCTCTTATGAAAGAAAATTAAATGCACTACAACTTTATTATACGAACTTCTCATAGAACGAGCGGTTTTTGCCAATATTTTGCTTCAAACGGGAGCAAAACTAAAAATTTCAATATTTCCGGAAAAATGAACCATCTTCGAATGGCCACAGTTTAGTCGTTATAAGGTTTAGAGAGCTGCGGTTAGGCTTAAATTGTTGCAAATTTAATAACCTTAATTTATGTACTGAATCATACTTGTCGGAAACGCATAGTTTATGACTTTTAGAGCAAAAAGTGAAAAAAGTCCAAAATTTTCGCAGTTTATCACGTGGTGCGCAGCGAGCACAACTTTTTCGAAGTTGCAAATTGGGATTTACATCACCCTAACTGATCCAAACAACATACCAAAAATTCAAATCTACATCGTGCTTTGCGAATTTAATGTTAATTTCCACTGGCCTATACGTAATTTATTGTATTTTAATCGAAGTATTTTATTAGTCGGGTCATTTTTCCAGTCAATAAAAGATAAATCTTTTTTTCACACATAGTTTTTATGGTGCTAGTAATCCAAGGATCTTTGTTTCTTTTACTTGATGTTGAAATTATTTGTTCAAATTGTGATTGATTATAACAATTTTGGATGGTATTTTTTAAGTTATCATATAATTTATATGGACACTCTGTATTCGTAAAATCATCCCAGCTAACATGATCAAGCAAATTATTAAGTTTATTGTTATCTATTTTTCGAATGACTTTAACGTCACCCTGTACATGTGCTAATGATTGTCCAATGCACGACAATACGATCATACGGTGATCAGCCATTGCAGTGCCGAGCGCGCCCGAGTACAGGTCTAACAATTGCGTCCTTACAAAAATGTGATCGATTACGCTACGCGTTATTATTTGGTTTCTTATTTCAATTCTTGTATAATCGGTTATAACACTTGTTAGACCGCACTCGGCCATGCTATTTATGTAAAAATCTTGAATGTTACCCTTTATTTTGCACGCCTCATAAGCGAAGCGTTGAGGTGGGTACTACTGTCGCTTCGCGCAAAACATCTGATTTTTCAAACTTAAAATGTCTTTATGTATCATACATTGCACTTGTAAGATAATACATACACACACATATTAAGAAAAAACACTATTTTTAACGTTCATGATATTTTTGATGTCATTTTTGTTATTTAAACTAGTTAAAAAACAGTTTAAAAAAGTTCTGTCTTGGACGTCCGTGTGTCTGTATGTGCGGATCCTTTTTCTTGTTAACACGATAGCGACCGAAATACTTTACTAATCGAGTCTTTTTTTTTCTCTTACGCTTGAGTATGCTCAGGAATAGAACCCTTTCATTTTTCAGGGTCTGATTCGATGTGGTTTAATTGTTATTAAATAAACAAAAATAATAATTAATAAATAATTATTAAAAAAAAATTATGAGGCGTGCACTTTTGGATTTTCCAAACTATTTATATCTATGTTCATGTCTCCTAAAACAAAAATATCTAAGTTTAAAAGGTTTACTAGATAAAAGATCCTTTATCTCCCTTACGAACAAGTATTTACTTTCGTTGGGTGGCCTATATATTGCACAAATTGTTGCAACGTATTTGTGATTAGTCGTTAAATGACCTATGATTGATTCACAGTGATTTAAAGTGTGATGTTTGAATGTAAATACGTGAACGTTCCGTATGTATATTATAATACCGCCACCTTTTTTATTCTTACGTAACTTTTTGTGCATTATATAGCCATTTACATTGAACATATTTGCGATATTATCTTTAATGTTTACTTCAGTTAATATGAGAATATCTATTGGTGAACATGAACTGTTTATTAATTCTAAAACATAACAAAAATTTTTAATTAGTGATCTTACATTTATATGGACTAAATTTAACTTAAATTGAGATTTCGCTAACGATGGAACATTTTTACAAAATGAGTTATATGTACTACAATTAAAAAGTTCTAAATTATTGCTTGGGATATTCGACTGAACTATGGTGACCTACATAAAATACTATATCTATTACCGCCGATGATGTGCTGGTGCTGCCTGGTTGAGGAGATTTTCAATGTCTGTTTCGCTTCTGATCACAATAGGTTTATTATTCTCTGATTTACGGATTAATATAATATTCCCATTCTGGAACCACACATATTTATAATTTGGTGTTAATTTTTGCTTAGCTTGCCACAGCAGGGTTTTATTCGCTTTAGTTAGGGCTTTGCGTACTATCACTTTGGTTTTAGCTGCTGGTACTGCTTCATCACATACCACCTGTCCCACAAGTACCTCTCTGCGTCTGGAAGCACGTACCCACATATTACATAATTCCTCCTGTTTGAACTCCAGTTGAATACATCCATCCTGTCCGTTTCTTCCTTCCAGGCGCTTCACGTTGGAGATTCCTTCTTTGGTTAGATTTAGGTTATCAGCTAACTTGTTACATAAGTCATTAAGGTCTTCATTAGGACGAGACGGAATGTTGGCAACTTCTATGACGGTATCCAGACGCTGCTGTTCCATATAGCGCACGTGTTGTTTTAATGCATTTATTTCTAGATCGAGGTGTGAATATGTGCGTGTACTACGCACGAAATGAAACTTCTTTATGACCTTATTTTTTCAAAAAAAATAATTTACTATATGCAACTTTACAGAAATATGTCGAATCACGCGTGATAGGGATAAGAAAAAAAATGGTGCGTAACGGAAAAATGTCACGCTAAATTTTTTTTCAACCCCGATAAAGAAGTTTCACTTCAAAAACCTTCAGAAAACCTGGATGGGTTTTTCTTTTCTCTATGCAATTAAACAGACATTATCTGACGATAGTATGTAAACTGTAAAGGCGCTATTAACCTTAAGATTATTTTCAACAGTCTTAAATCTTAATATCTTTACATTGAACGGACCCAAATGTCGATGAGATAGTTAAAATAATTTTAAAGCAATCAAGTTACGTACTCAAACTAAATCTAGACCCGTATTCCAATCATAACATTTATCTTAGGCCAGCTGTTTATTTGAACACGCTAATTATCTGCGACATTGTATTATGAACTGCCTAAATAAGGACCTAATAAATTCTCCCAAGTAAAAATTCAAAACTAAATGCCTCGATTTACCTTTTATTCGATCAAAGTAAATCTGTAACATTTCATAAAACTTCATATCGTAAAACTGTATACTGTGAATTGTTCACAACTTTATTTTAAGAAATTACCTCAAATATCACCTTAAATAAAACCTACGAAAAGTTTTTTTTTTAAACCTCTAATGCACTAGTTAAGGCATTACTTTTCGTTTTTAATCGAATAGCAATAAGGCTGTCTTTGTGTAGCAATTAATTGTTATTTGTCAAGGGTTATAGCCTAAATAAAAACTAACGCAGGTAGTTTAAGAAATTAATGCGGGTAGTCAAGAAACTAACGCGGGTAGTTAAGAAACTAATTTGAAAGTAATTCGCATACTGTTTTTGTTCTGATACACGGACAAGTGAATGTTTATTGTTTACGTTCGATTGAAGGATCTGGATGCAGTGTACCAATTAATGTGCTTTCTTTGTTAGTGTTAGCTCACAAAATAACAAACATTAAAGCAATTCGTTACTTAATTTATCTTGATGGCAGTGCTTACGCCACAAAGTATTTTTTAAAATTACGTGAATTACCTACTAAAGTGAACCCGTCCCTGAATAAGTGAAATAGGTACTGTTAATTTATCACTGCGTAACTAAGATGGGCTGAATGTAATGGAATAAGTTTTAACTAACTACAAAACCGTAAAGCAATATCGCACGACCTAATAACAACAACACTGCGTAAATAAGTTGAGTTAAATGTAATGCAATACGATTTAACTATACACTGGTCTGTAGGCTACAACTTTTAACAAAATCTAATCGTTACATTCGGTACAACCTGTAAATCAGCACTGTTTTTAACCGACTTCAAAAAAAAGGAGGAGGTTATCAATTCGGCCGGTATGTTTTTTTTTTTTTTTTATGTATGTACACCGATTACTCAGAGGTTTCTGAACCGATTTACGTGATTCTTTTTTTGTTCGATGCGGGATGGTGTCGAATTGGTCCCATAAAAATTTTATTCGGATAGGCCCCGTAGTTTTATTTTATGAGCATTTTTGTCTGTATTTGTAAATGTTGCAAGTGCAAGTTTGAAGTCGGTTGTTTTTAACGCAGTTATTGACTTGTTGTGCAGCATTTTGCCGCGGCTGTGACCATTTTCCTCAATTAATTTAAAATAAATTTTGTAACTAATGTTTTTGGCAATAAATTTCTTTTTCTTTCGAATAAGTTACTTGAAGTTAACTACATTTTGAAAACCTACTTTCTTTATCTTACTGTACACTCAAAGTGGAATGTTATCTACTGACCGGTTTTGTATGAGATTGAAGGATAGTTGCACGACACGTCGACACGTCGCTCTGGTTCCGGTGATCTCAGGCTCGACGTGTTGATGGTAGTGATGGTAGCGCGACGCCCGGCGTGATATTGCGGTGCCTGGCGTGGATGCGCAACGCCTGGCGTGGTGTCGCGGAGCCCAGCTTGGTGCCGCGGCGCACAGTATGGATGCAGCACCACATGGCGCCACGCATGACGCTCGACGCTCGACGCATGATGCTCGACGCATGATGCTCGACGATCGACGCATGATGCTCGAAGCCGGACGCTCGACGCAATGGCACGGTGCACGACATGATGACACGGCGCTGCTCTCGATGATACGGCTTCCGACGCGGTGATGCGAGCGGCAGTGTCATCCGTGCAGCGCGAGGCGAAGTTGCCACCCTGCCCGCACATAACGAGCTCTCCCTTTGTCTCCGGCTGCTCAGTGACACGTATGCTCGTAGATCTGTAGGATGCTTCTTCCCGTTGAAACTGGATCGAAGTGCCACGTGGTTGCGGCGCTTTGACTTTTAATCAGGTTATCGTATATCGTATCGAGGTTATCGCCACGTGTTTTCTCATTTGCTCGATTTGATCCCAATTCTGATGTCGGAGCAAGGTGTAGATTGTGAATCTATTTTCAAGCTGTGGGCGTTGCGTTGGGTAATCGAGCAAAGAAACACCTCAAACTCAATCATTTCTTTATTTACCACCGATTCGGAAAGCAGTATCTACAGAGAAGAACCGGCAAGAAACTCCATAGTTGCTCTTTTAATCATGTCAGTTTTACAATACAGTCATTTTAAATACAATCACTTTAAATACAATCAATTTTAATAACCGTTACGTTACACATTTAAATTAAACACTAGCAGAGAAATATTTAACAGTTCCTAGTAGTGGAAGATCCGAACTCTTCGATGTTCGAATGTGAAGTGCCGTCCCGAGGGCGAGCCTTCACGGGCTCGACCCGGTACAAGCATGAAGTAAGCCGCCAACTTCACTGTGCTGCCACCTCCCTGGAACTCGTGCTTAGAGTCGTTTTACATCCGCGCTATTGACCGTCTCCGACA
Organism: Colias eurytheme; assembly: GCF_061535395.1. Classification (NCBI taxonomy): domain Eukaryota; kingdom Metazoa; phylum Arthropoda; class Insecta; order Lepidoptera; family Pieridae; genus Colias; species Colias eurytheme. Next base: position 3,101,481 of record NC_143011.1, on the reverse strand, counting down.
CGGCCATCCTGCGCTGAACACGTCCTCGTGTTTGTGGGTGCTGTAACACAGAAAACATCTCGCACAGTACATGCTCTTCGGCCAATCCTGACAAATTTTTACAATTAAACTCTGATATTTAATTTTTAGGCTTTTAAACCACAAAACTGAAAAACTAAATCCTTATGATCACTTAGTTGTCCGTAAGTCTATCAGTCTATCTATCAAGACCTTTGAAATTCATATCGCATACCATCGTCCCGTTAAGCTTTGAAAAGTTATAACAGTCGATCAAAAGATAGCAGTTTTCGACATTCGCAGCGGACACATGGAATCGATACCTTCAGGATATTTCTTGTGAACACAGAATCATGAAATTTGTACAAGAAACGTCTTATAGCAAAGAATCTCATAAAACAAAATTTAAGTTCATATGAAAACACTAAACAGGTTTTTTTCTTAATTTGAATATCCTAAAATAATTTCCAACTTCAACCCTTTGAAATTAACCATTTTGATTAAAATAATGAAACATTGAATTCTGATCATTTCAATTAAATTTATGAACTACTACTAAAAGAAAATAACGCATAAGCGACCAAACACCACTTTCACTGCTATTGTCATCAGAAGATCATTATTAAAGTATCACAAAAAAACTAGAGCATGAATCTTATCCGAGGCCTGTGGCTTTTCACTAAGCCCATCATCACACACGCATTCCACCGAATGCCAACTCTGGCTTTTCACTAAGCCCATCATCACACACGCATTCCACCGAATGCCAACTATGGCTTTTCACTAAGCCCAACAACACACACGCATTCCTCCGAATGCAAACTCTGGCTTTTCACTAAGCCCCACAACAAACCTCATGTTTGTTCCACACGCATTCCTCCGAATGCCGAGTCCCACGGACTCCATATTCCATATCTAATGGTCTCTACAAGACCCAACCTCCGCCAGCGTCACCCGCGCACCGCGCATCCACGGTTTACTATAAGCAGCTATCTGTACTCCTAATAGCAGACGCCGGCTTCAACGGACTACGGTAATACCGCGCATCCACGGTTTACTATAAGCAGCCATAATCCCCTTATAGCAGACACCGACTTCAACGGACTACGGCTACGAAATGACTACTGGCACACTGACCAATCGAACTAAGATTCACCGCTATCACTCAACTCAAACTCAAGTTTCAAACATTAATCAACTTCAAGTGGTACTTGGCCCTCAGGCATTCTCAATATATTGACAAAGTGAAGTTACCCGAACATTGTATAAACAACATCTTTCTTTTCAAAGTGATTATTGGTGTTTATAGGATTCAATAGCTCAACAGTTAAAAAAAATGAAATCTTATCTGAACTGAATATTACTCATCCAACAGTATATTAAAACTCAAGTTATCTCCTATACAGCCATACTGACAATCATGTGTCCCCGTACGCCATTTCTCACACTACATTACTACGGTAATTCATCTCGGGATACCAAAATAACTACCATCCTGCCTCAGCCCACACTGACCTTACAGGGTTACCATACTGCCCCGGTCCTCCTGACCGGTCAGAACACACATCTACTATCCTGGACCTCATGCCAGATAGAACACCACCATCCTTCGATGAACTACATTACCATCACAATATTATTTCACGCAACACACATTTACTTCACAACGTACGAGACAACACAACCATCAGTATGCTACAACTATATATCGTCGATGTACGTACGACTATGTATTTGGGCTTAGTGAAATCACATATAAATCACACATGTATTGTGTTAATTTTATTTATTACGGATTCAACATCAAACAACTCTACGGTAAGTATCAAGGTGCGTATTAACTATAGAGCTATTATTTATTACCTTACCTAATACCTATAGGTATGTTATAGCTAATTGCTGCTGGGCGCTGGCTGCGATTTCGTCCATGTATCTACTGAAAGGTTTCATGACATAATATGAGCACAGGGGAATAAAATAAAAATACCAGTATGTACATCCAAAAATATTTATTTCAATTATTACAAATTATCCTTAATCTAATTTTGAAAATCTAACACTGAATTAGATTCCTTACAATAATATTATTCAAATTAATAACAAAATAACGTATTTTACGGCTAAATTAATATTGAACTAATTATGTAGTTAAAACACGAAAGCGCATTACCTTGTTATACCAAAAATTTTATATGATACAATATTTTCAACTGATATCGAAATGTACGAAAATAGTAATAATGTAATTGAACTGAGAACATAATATTTTAATATTCAGACAAAGCTGTATTGTTTCGATATACGTAGTTTTTATTGTAAACTGCACATATTTTCATAGAAAAATACTGTAAAACAACAGATGATGAAATTTTCAAAGAGAATAAAAAAATACAAATTTGCCGCGCAATTGACATTAATTGACAGTTTTAAAAGTTTGTACCTATAGGTAATATTAATAGAAATAATTATCGAGATTTAAATGGCTCTACACGAGATTTATTTTGTTTTTTTTATTACTATACTTCATAAAGACACAATTAACTCGTACCTACTCGTAATACGATACCTTGGAGTTGGAGCGAAAATATTGTTTGTAATAATTTGGCTAGGTAACTAATTATTGAAATGAAAATAATAATTAGAAAAATGCATTGTGAAACCGTTTTAAGCAAAAAACGTTTCGATAAACGAATTATGTTTTTGAATGAAATACAAATTATTGCATGCTTTTAAAATACAAGACTTAACTATCTACTAATGAAAGTTTTCATGCATTTTGTTCGAAACACGGTAGGTCAGCCGTGTTTTGTTACTTTAAAAGTGATGTAGGGGCTTGTTATGTGCGGGTGTAATAAAAGATGTAATAACTACGCAAAGGTTATATTTCGTTAACTACATATATATATTCGTATGTAATTAATATTCGACCTAATGCGACCAACCCGCGTCCCGACAAGCCCTTAACTAACTGTGCATAACGCACAAACTGTTTATATACGAGTTACCGTGTGAACCTATGGTGGGAACTTTCTTAGTAGGTACTACACTTGAAATATTTCGGTAACTCGTAAATTGGCTTGTCGTCGCTACATCATTCCCCCCTTAACCCGCGAGCACTCGCGCTATGAGCATTTTGCTCACAGTAAATTTAAAACATCCGCCATTTTGTCAAAATTATTCGTACGTACATCGTTCATTTGGTAGCTGAGTTTTGTTCCGTCCCCCACCCCTGTATGCAGTTCACTTCTCGAAAGTGTGCGCCAGTCACTTGGACGAGGTGGTTTGTTGCGCCGTGTACCATCAGGCGGCGTTTTGCTCATCGCGCGGGTATCGACGCAAGTACTTTTTTTTACTCATGACTTTATTTTTTTTCATCTTAGCGACTGTTTTACTGCTACTTTTATGTAATATTATGATTTTACATTACTGAAATAGTAATCTATTATGAATTTCTGTTATAGATGGATCGTGATCGAAGGGATGAACAAATTTTATTTTATTTTAGACCAAAACCTAGTAGTATCTTTGGTTTTCATAAGAGCAAGGTTCTGGTATCTTACGTACCAAACAAGAAGAATAAAAAAATGTTCTTATGATAAGTACACTTCATAACGACGACCAAATCGATCCAACAACTGGAACTACCGCGAAACCAGAAATTATCACCTTTTATAATAAACCGAAAGGAGGTGTTGATGTTGTGGATCGACTAAAAGAAGAGTATTCTGTGGCAAGAGTGGCATGTAGATGGCCGCTGAGATTATTTTTCACGATCCTAAACATAGCCGGAATCAACAGTCAAATCATTTACAAAGAAAATACGGGTATAATCATCACGCGCAAAGACTACTTGAAACAACTAGCTTTTCAACTAACACAGCCACATATCCAAAGAAGAAGCACCTTCCAAAATATTTCATATCCTCTTCAGCAAGTGTTGAATCGTTTTTTTACCAGAATCTGAGTTACCAGAAGAAGAAAAACCAAATGGTATCTGCGCGGTTTGCCCAAGACGCAAAAATCGCAAGACCAAAAAGAGCTGCATTTACTGCCAAAAATTTTTATGTACCGAGCATAGTCGTACAGTATGTGATATGTGTAAAGCTCGCGTATACGACGAAGATTAGTTATTTATATTTAGTTAAGTTTTTTTTTTGAAAAGTTTTTTTTGTCGAATTTTTTCCGTAAGACTGCCTTACAAGACTGGCAAATTAGTTTCTATGATTGTCAATTAAAATAAAAAAGATTAATATTGTTAACTCTTTGAATATATATTTTGTAGAATAAATAATGTGTATTTTATTGAATAAAATGTTTTTTTATTCATATTTTTTGGTAAAACATGCATTTATTGACATTCATAAACGTGAGCAAAATGCTCTACACGCGAGTGCTGATGTAATTTCTTGAGGCGCGAGTGCTGGCGGGTTAAAATAAAAAGGGTATACAAGTAAAAAAATCTTACAATAAAATTAAACAATAAACAAAGGGGTATATATAAAGTGTCGCTATATAAGATTACAAAATGTTTACAATATAAAGTATAAAAAATGTTCACAATATAAATCAATCATAACGTATACAAGTGGTTACAGTTAACACCTAATTTCGTTAAACTATTTATGTTATTACAAAAACTCGGTTGGGTCTTCTAAGTGGCGTGCGATTATTGTTACACGTCAATTAACACTTAGTAACGTCAACATTTCAAATCTCAATACGTTCTTTACACTTGTATCGTTTAATATTACAAAGGCTATTACTATACACTCATAAGCCATAAATCAAAAGTACTTAAATTTCTAAGTAGTAAACATTTCAATCAAAACTCAACACAAACATAAATTTGAAATACCATACTTAAAACGTTAAACAATGAACTCGTTTCAAAATTACTTAAGTTCTATTATTTATTAAATACGATGTGTTGATTAGTAAGTATTTATTATACATTTCTAAGAAGACTTAATAATACTTATAATCATCGTAATTCTAATAAATATAAAATAGTTGAAAAAATTACAAATACAATACTATTACCTAAATCGTACTGGTAATCGTATAGCTCTTCCACTACGCGTGGTATGTGTATTAGGCAATTCGCTACTTGGAATTTGTAACGGAACCTCAGTATCTGCCCCAGATGTCGTATCACTATCATCATTCAAATAATATGCAGGTTTTAGACGGTCTACAGATATACTAACTTTCCTGCCAGTCATTTGAATATAAAATACCTTTTCCTCTCGACTCAACACACGATAAGGACCGTCGTATGTTGGTTGTAAAGGCTTACGTACTGCGTCGTTTCTTACAAAAACATAATCGCACTTTTGCAAATCGGGGTGAATAAATATGTTCCGTCTTTCATTCTGCCTAATAGCTACTGACTGATATTTCCTAATAGAGTCTCGTAATTTACTTACATACTCAAGACTGCTATCTATTTCAAAACTCGATTTTTTATCGTAATAATCACCTGGTAATCGTAAAGTTGTTCCGTACGTTATTTCTGCTGCGCTTATGCCGGTATCACTTCTTACTGCTGTTCTAAGTCCTAGCAACACAGTTGGTAATTCCGTAACCCAAGAAGATGATATATTGCATAAGCGAGCCGTTAATGCCGCTTTAAGCGACCTATGCCAACGCTCTACCGCCCCGTTACTCTGTGGGTGGTAAGGTGTCGTACGCAACTTATTAATACCTAATAACTTCATTAGTGTAGCAAATAATTGACTTTCGAATTGGCGTCCTTGATCGCTTATTAGCTTTTTCGGACAACCGAAACGAGAGATCCATCCTTCATATATTACACGCGAAATCGTTTCAGCAGTTATATCTCTCGTAGGAAAACATTCTGGCCATCGCGTCCCCCTATCACTATGGTTAGGCAATACGTCCTAAAACCTTCGGGTGAAGTGGGTAAAGGTCCAATTAAATCAACATGAATATGTTCAAACCTATCGCACTGCAGAAACGATCCTAAACCTGACATTGTATGTCGATTAACCTTCGATCGTTGACATTCAATGCATGTTTTAACTTTTAACCCATTGGCCAACGTGACGAATCATATTTGGCCAATAAAAACGATTTTGAATCAATTTGCGTGTAGTCCTTATTCCGGGATGACATAAATTATGTACACTATCAAAGGCAATACGTCGAAATTTATCAGTCAAGTAGGGTCTAATTTTATCATTATCTAAATTACAATAAATAAATGTACCACTTTCAGGTAACATTATTTTCTTTAACCTATTATTAGCGTCTTTCAAATTAGATAATTGTAACATATAAGAATCTTGTTGTTGATCCTTAGCAAGTTCTGCATAATCTATTACAGTGGGACAACTTATTGTTGCGACTCGTGATAACGAATCTGCAATGACATTATCTTGCCCACTTACGTGCCTCAAATCCGTTGTGAACTCACTAATGAATATCAAGTGTCGTGTACGTCTGGGTAACTCTTTCTCGCTATTTACTTTAGAAAATGCATAAATTAACGGTTTGTGATCCGTATACACCGTTAACTGTCGTCCTTCGACCATATTCCGAAAATGACGAATAGCTAAGTAAATTGCTAATAACTCCCTATCATACGTACTATACTTGCGTTCAGTCTTAGATAGATTCTTAGAAAAATAACCTACATGAGTATCCGATGCGTCCGTCATAAGTGCGAGCGATGCATCGGCCTTAGGGTGCTAAAAAAATCTGCACTTTATAAACAAAAATATAAGTTGAGTTACCTTGGTGATAATAAATAACCATTTATACGGTCGCCGTAAACTAAGATCTAAAGTCATTAACTTAGTACCAAATGTCTTAATTACACTAAACTACACTTTATAATCACTACACAGTACACTCACTCGCGGATTGGTTATTTTTCGACACTGGTAAAATTATTAAAAGTCGGCTCTCCTGCTGCTTCTGCCACGCACAAGGTTGACGATAGTACAATCTGGCGATATGCTTAAAGCAGTAATGAAAAAACATAGCCAATTGGGATTTTTCTGTTTTGATATCCCTGCACGATCGCGACTTCGGGATGCGGAGCGATGCGCGCGATTCCCATACCTTCGACCACTAAATGATCTGCCTCTCGAGCCTGCACATTCCAGCTGGTTTACCCGCTGCTTTAATTGTGCTAACTGCTCGAGAAGGTTTAACTGTACCGACGAAACTGCTCTAACTGGAACTGCCGGATTCATTTTGAATTAAATTTTTATTTAATCAATAAATTAAATAATCACACAAACGAAATCTATGCAATTCACTATAATAATGTTCACTTTTCGTCGGGGGTCACCAATGTAGGGGCTTGTTATGTGCGGGTGTAATAAAAGATGTAATAACTACGCAAAGGTTAACTACATATATATATTCGTATGTAATTAATATTCGACCTAATGCGACCAACCCGCGTCCCGACAAGCCCTTAACTAACTGTGCATAACGCACAAACTGTTTATATACGAGTTACCGTGTGAACCTATGGTGGGAACTTTCTTAGTAGGTACTACACTTGAGTCTTATACGCGCCGCTACGCTGACCGGTTCTGCTGTGCAATACATCTCGTGCAATAATTACATTGTCAAAGTGTGATAACTGTAACAAGGGCCTAACGAAAAGAACACCAGGATTGGAATGCAGCAAGTGCGGAAAGGTTGTTCATGCAACCCAATCATGTACTGGACTGTCCTCCAAACAGCTCTCCGCCTTGCGTGGCGCCGGGAGCCTGGAATGGACCTGTGACGATTGTCAAATTAACTCGCCTCACAAAAAATCATCTTTTATAATACCTTTAGAGGAGGAAGAAGATGATACTATTTCAGAAGGGAACCAAGGTACAAGTTGTATAGATACTAACAAATTCCTAAAAGATATTACTTTAGAAATGAAAAGAATACTTAAGAAGGAGCTTCAGCCCATCGAAACATCGTTAAGCTTCTGCTGTGACAAAATCGACGAACTAACAAGAACTGTTGAAGCCCAAAATAAACAAATAAAAGAGCTAGAGAAAAAATATACTAACCTCAAAAACGAAAAATCACACCTCGATCTAGAAATAAATGCATTAAAACAACACGTGCGCTATATGGAACAGCAGCGTCTGGATACCGTCATAGAAGTTGCCAACATTCCGTCTCGTCCTAATGAAGACCTTAATGACTTATGTAACAAGTTAGCTGATAACCTAAATCTAACCAAAGAAGGAATCTCCAACGTGAAGCGCCTGGAAGGAAGAAACGGACAGGATGGATGTATTCAACTGGAGTTCAAACAGGAGGAATTATGTAATATGTGGGTACGTGCTTCCAGACGCAGAGAGGTACTTGTGGGACAGGTGGTATGTGATGAAGCAGTACCAGCAGCTAAAACCAAAGTGATAGTACGCAAAGCCCTAACTAAAGCGAATAAAACCCTGCTGTGGCAAGCTAAGCAAAAATTAACACCAAATTATAAATATGTGTGGTTCCAGAATGGGAATATATTAATCCGTAAATCAGAGAATAATAAACCTATTGTGATCAGAAGCGAAACAGACATTGAAAATCTCCTCAACCAGGCAGCACCAGCACATCATCGGCGGTAATAGATGTAGTATTTTATGTAGGTCACCATAGTTCAGTCGAATATCCCAAGCAATAATTTAGAACTTTTTAATTGTAGTACATATAACTCATTTTGTAAAAATGTTCCATCGTTAGCGAAATCTCAATTTAAGTTAAATTTAGTCCATATAAATGTAAGATCACTAATTAAAAATTTTTGTTATGTTTTAGAATTAATAAACAGTTCATGTTCACCAATAGATATTCTCATATTAACTGAAGTAAACATTAAAGATAATATCGCAAATATGTTCAATGTAAATGGCTATATAATGCACAAAAAGTTACGTAAGAATAAAAAAGGTGGCGGTATTATAATATACATACGGAACGTTCACGTATTTACATTCAAACATCACACTTTAAATCACTGTGAATCAATCATAGGTCATTTAACGACTAATCACAAATACGTTGCAACAATTTGTGCAATATATAGGCCACCCAACGAAAGTAAATACTTGTTCGTAAGGGAGATAAAGGATCTTTTATCTAGTAAACCTTTTAAACACTTAGATATTTTTGTTTTAGGAGACATGAACATAGATATAAAAATAAAGGGTAACATTCAAGATTTTTACATAAATAGCATGGCCGAGTGCGGTCTAACAAGTGTTATAACCGATTATACAAGAATTGAAATAAGAAACCAAATAATAACGCGTAGCGTAATCGATCACATTTTTGTAAGGACGCAATTGTTAGACCTGTACTCGGGCGCGCTCGGCACTGCAATGGCTGATCACCGTATGATCGTATTGTCGTGCATTGGACAATCATTAGCACATGTACAGGGTGACGTTAAAGTCATTCGAAAAATAGATAACAATAAACTTAATAATTTGCTTGATCATGTTAGCTGGGATGATTTTACGAATACAGAGTGTCCATATAAATTATATGATAACTTAAAAAATACCATCCAAAATTGTTATAATCAATCACAATTTGAACAAATAATTTCAACATCAAGTAAAAGAAACAAAGATCCTTGGATTACTAGCACCATAAAAACTATGTGTGAAAAAAAAGATTTATCTTTTATTGACTGGAAAAATGACCCGACTAATAAAATACTTCGATTAAAATACAATAAATTACGTAATAAAACGCGTAAATTCATAGAAAAATCAAGAAATAATTACTATCATAATCAAATTAATCAAAACTACAACAATAGTCACGCTTTATGGCAAATTTTGAATTCATTAACAGGTCGCTGCAAAAATTCAATAGACAACTGTATCTTAAAAGCATTTCATAAAAATAACATAGACATTAAAACAATTGCTAATAATTTTGCACAAGAATTTTATTATAGTATTAAAAAAATCATTCCTAAATGCAATAAGCGTCTATTATGTGAAAATGATTATTATTATCCACAAAATAAATCAATGCTACTTAAAAAAGCTAACAACAAAAAACTTAATATCAATAAAGCTCCCGGATTCGACAACATTCGATGTATTGACATAAAAAATATATGCACTAAAATCGTAGATATTATAGTTAAATTTATTAATGCATCTATTGTTAATGCTAAATATCCTTTAGAGTTAAAAACTGGAATAATCCGACCTATTCACAAAAAGGGTACGCGAAGTGAGTATGAAAATTATCGCCCGATTACCATTCTTCCGGTATTAGACAAAATCGTGGAAAAATTTATAGCCGAACAAATGCAGAATTTCTATGCCGAAAATAAAATTTTATCTGTCTCTCAATTTGGATTTCAACCGTGTAAGTCAACTTCACAACTTTTGTCAAAATTTACAGATGAAGTAAACTCATGTCTCGATAACAAAAAACATGTACTGCTATTATTTATCGATTATAGTAGGGCATTCGATACACTCAGGCATGACACTCTTATACACAAACTAGACAACTCCGGTATCCGTGGACCTCTTCTGGGATGGTTTAAAGATTATCTTGCTAATAGAAAATTTCGTGTTAAAGTAGGCGATGAAATGAGCAATGAAATGACCATCACCGAGGGTACAGCACAGGGCTCGGTGTTAGGACCTTTATTGTACTTGGCGTATGTAAATGATATGGAACATGTCATCAACCACTGTTCTATCTATCAATATGCTGATGACACCTGTCTAATAGCCTCAGACAAAAATATTAATACTGCAGCTCAACAGTTACAGGAAGATTTTACGCGTATCCTAATGTGGTCGCACGATGCGGGTCTTGTCATAAATGTTAAGAAAACAAAAATAGTACATGTACACTCGAGTCATTTGAAAAACTTTAATAATTTTAAAATCACGGCACACAATCACGTATGTCTTCACAAAGCTACATATTATAACCCGGACTGCTCGTGTGAATGTGTGGACCAAGTGCCTTATTATACTTACTTAGGACTGATTGTTGATAACAGATTTAATTGGAACCATCATATAGACCATCTGTGTGATAAACTTAGGGCCATACTCTCAAAATTATATATCATCAGAAATAAAGTACCATACAAAATTCTTCTCGGTATCTATAGATCATTGGCAGAATCAATAATACAATACGGTATCACAAGTTATGGACGTACATTTAATACTTACATTGATAGAATCATAAATTTACAACTAAGACTAATAAAAAAAATTGTACCTATTAATATTAAAAACAAGTTTAAAGATAAACCTCTCGAACTATTTAGCTATTGTAATGTACTGCCAATAAGACAAATGTTTCAAAAGATTTTTCTCATAGAACAATTTCATAACATAAACTTTCAAAATCCCATTTCGCATCAGTTTGCTACCAGACAAATAACTAATAAAAAATTAATTATTCCTAAAGTACACAATCTTTATGGGAAGCGTACGGCTAATTTCTTATTACCCACTATACTTAATTCTATGCCACAAAAAGTCAAGAAGGATGTTAATATTAAAAACTACAAAATAATATACAAAAGATATTTTCTCGAATTAATTAAAACAATAAAATAAACATAATAAACAACATTGTAATGAACACCCTGTATTTGTATGTCATGAATAGATAAGGAACCGGTTTATGTAGTCACTTCTTTTGTCTTCCTTGCGAATAACAAACGGTGTTTATGCGACTGTGAGCGTTGCTACAAACCTCGTAAGGTTTCGCATCGCAAAATTGTTTTAAATAAATGTGAATTTTTGTTCTCTAATAAATAAAATAAATAAATAAAATTTCGGTAACTCGTAAATTGGCTTGTCGTCGCTACAGTGACATTCGAAAATGAAACAACGATTTACGGAAAAGCACAGATAGAAACGCGTTTAATCGAGATTGGGTATCTAATATTAAGATAATTGGAATACTTAATGAAAATAGGAATTGTAGAGTCAGTAATAATTCAGATTAGTTTATTGATATCATATTAGATACTTACTTAGGTCGAGTGAACGCGTTTTTACAATTCGTTCTATACAAAGTATGTTTTTAACTAAATTTTCGAATTTCATCGTGTATTTTACAATAATTTTGAATGATTTGAATGCGAAATGTACTAATATATGATCAACGTATTGTGATCATCAGTATGCTACAACTATATACCTGGTATATAGGCGGTTATTAAAATTGATTGTATTTAATGTTACTTTTGATACACAATACACACTACTTACTCAGAGGGAAATAAACGCTACCTACTATTTTTATTTGAACATAGGCTAGAATTTACTTTTTCACAAACACGTATATTTTTAAAAGCATAATATTATAGTTTATTAAATACTACATAATATTATATACAGTTTCATGAGCATAAAGGAACAACTCTTTTAGTGTCATTGGTTCAAGTGACGACATGAGACAGTTTGGCATTAATGCCGTATTGCTATTGGTCTATTAATTGAATACTGCACGGAAACAACACACACTATTCCTTATTATTTTTAAATCGTTTTTTTCAATAAATCTGCAACAAAAAATCTTTATATTTTTAAAAAAAGGTATTTATCAGTTAACTTGGGATACTAATATATTTCTATGGAAATTAACTATTTTTTGCAATAGATATTAAAAATACAGTTAACACATTAAGTGCATTTAATGATATTATACTCTTTGTTTATATAAATACAGAACGATAATTGAATCATCTAAAAAAAGCCAACAAAAAATGTTAAACTTATATTTTCTTCTTATAATTGGGTAAGTTTTTAAAAAATAACTCGTTTTTAATCTTTTTTCAAAAAAATTATCTAACTACAATAATCAAGACAATAATACTATAGTCTATAATAGTCGCATAAAAAAAAAGTATTTATAACCAGTCTTGACAATTTATGAGCGTTTTAGCCACTGTGCTTTGGTAATTTGCCTTTTTTATGGGAAAAAAATCCGCAATATCGATACTTCTTTGGTCCTGCATTTTCGTAAACATTTTATGGATACTCTGGTACCACATATTTTGAAAAAATTGGGCTATTGTCACGTAGAGTCTCTTCAAAGTGCGTGCCACAAGTCGTATTTGCATCCAAGGCACCTTCAAATCTGTGCTTAATTTTTTCATAAAATCTTTGCGGCTCATTGTATTTTATTTATTTATTTTTTTTATTTTTTATTGTGTGATAGGGAAGCGCTTGACCACGATCTCGCCTAATGGTAAGCTGAGATGTGGCCTATGATGGAGCGCGCTTCCCTAGAAGGAAGCATTAGCATTTATCTACATTATTTTGATATTATATGATATAGAAATTGTTAAAATTCTATATCATGCCGTAAAATATCGCCACTGACCACCTATAACTTTTCCTGTATTAACTGAACATACAGGAATATGGTTTTCGGGCTTCTCTTATCTCTTTGTATCCTCAATGTATACCACCATGACATTGTGGCGTTGCCACTTTTATTATCTATATTTTATTATCTGTGGCGTTCCGAAACGGAACGCACTTGATCGAATTTTAAATTGATTCGACGATAGTGAAAATGATTCACTAGGACAATAGTTATAGATATCATGTGAAACGTGACTTGGAAAAAAATCATTCAAATAAATCACAAAATAAAAATTTGAAACAATTTTAAAAGTTACGAAAAGCCCAATTATACGTCAAAATGACGCACAACATCCTCTTTACAACCAAATGGCGGAATTTACATGGATGAGCCAACTATGTACTGCTAGGTCTCGACGGCTAATGAGTTAATTCTGGATTTTGCAGCGATTCGATGGTAAATATAGAAGAGTTCATACGTCAAATTTACGTAGATTGGACTTCTAGGGTTAAATGCATAAATACCTAAATGATGTTTTGTTTTTATTATCTAATAACGATAAAAAAACCCGTTGATTTCATTCGTTTTTCAAGCTACGTGCATAGTTTTTCCACTAAAAAGCCTCAATTGAGTCATAAAGTACACAAATTTCAAGCATAATAAGTCACATCATTTCTATAAAACCAAAACTGGCAATAATATAAGTCGTGTTGTGCGATTATGAACATAGTGCATAAGGGCATAAGTCGTTATATTATATATAAATAGCTAACTTAATTGTCTTACCATTTAACAATACCTCAGTCATGACCCACAGATCCTCGCACTCCGATTCCCAATTTTGAATGCGATACGATGGAGTGTCGCGTGATATTGCAAAAAGTATTGTTATCGAGGGTACTTATAAAATTACTTACGTTTATCGAAACGTTTTTTGCTTAAAACGGTTTCACAATGCATTTTTCTAATTATTATTTTCATTTCAATAATTAGTTACCTAGCCAAATTATTACAAACAATATTTTCACTCCAACTCCAAGGTATCGTATTACGAGTAGGTACGAGTTAATTGTGTCTTTATGAAGTATAGTAATAAAAAAAAACAAAATAAATCTCGTGTAGAGCCATTTAAATCTCGATAATTATTTCTATTAATATTACCTATAGGTACAAACTTTTAGAACTGTCAATTAATGTCGATTGCGCGGCAAATTTGTATTTTTTTTTCTTTTTGAAAATTTCATCATCTGTTGTTTTACAGTATTTTTTTAATCATAATGATTAAAAGTATTAGAACTTATGAGATTGGTTCAAGTGTACCTTAGTTAACCTTTTGGGCTTGAAAAGTTAAAGTTACTACAATTTCCACTATCTTTAGCGTAAATCTGCGAAAGCGCCAGTAACGACTTTCAATTACGCATTTAGATGTTACTTACAAAATGAAGCAACAGCTGATCCCGACGAGGCAAAAATACCTCAAACTCAAACCTTTATTTATTCAATTAGAACTCTGCAGAAGCACAATTGAACCATCTTAACATAGAATTGCCACCTGTCTCAACTCACACAGTATTAACCCAACCGGACAAGAAGAGACCTTGGTCCTTACTTTTGGGGTCAGAAATAAATTTAAAAGGTCACCCCTTGAATAAGGCAATAAAATATCAAAACAGGTAAACGGTTTTAATTATAATACAGATTTTTAACATCCAACCAAACCGTGCGGTATCTATTAATGTTTAGAGCCAACGCCACCAATCATAATCTAAACATGGCTAGTACTTTCAGTACAATGCATGAATTATTTATTTAAAACTGATAGGTCATAAACTCTGTACTGGAAACAAATATACTGAACTCAAGAGACTAAAATGATAAGGAGCTTATCTGTGTCCCAAAACTGCAATTACTACAGCCAAGTACGTTACTTTTAATCAATTCGGTTTTAAAATATAATTATGATTTACATCAGAACTTATATACCGAAAGCCTCGGGCTGACTTATTTATAATAATTGAGTATTTGAATGAAAAATTTTTTTGTGATAAATGGAAAGATCATATATTAGTTTTATAACAAAACTGTTTTTATTTTTATTTTTTTTGCAATAATTCAAAAGTTATTTCAAAATAAAAATTAGTCTTTGAATCCAGTACCGAAGACACGCCGACAACTCCCGAAGCGTCACCCGAATGCGTGTGACGTCATAATGTTAGTTTTCACTCATTGCAGTTGATAGAAAAATAAATATGTATTGTAGTTTGAAAAACTAAACAGGATAATAAGATAAATTCATGAAATTATTGTATTGTTACCGGGTTTTTATAAGTATACAAAATTTAAATTAAATCCGTCGGTTTATAGTGGGTCTAAATCGAATCGAAAGGAGAATTGGTTACTTACAAACATATGTTTTAAGCTGATCCTGGCGATCCTTATCAGTATAAAAGGATAAATTTATGATATTATTGTATTGTCATCGGACCTTGATAGAACAAAACCCGTCGGTTTTAAGTGCGTCAAAATCGGGTCGAAACTTCGAAAGGAGTCGGTTACATACAAACATACAGATGAAGCTAATAAAAGCGTGTTAATAATAAATACAGGGTTTTGATCTATTTAATTTTGTTGTCATTATTAAATTACATATTAATTATATTAATTTTAATTATATTATTTAAATTTATATTAAAAAATAAAACCGGCCAAGTGCGAGTCGGGCTCGCGCACAAAGGGTTCCGTAGCAGCAAATATAATAAATTACAGTTAAATCAACCTATCTCAAAAACTATAAGAGATACTTTGATCAAACCAAAAATCGTTGAAAGAGTTAATTAGCATGCATCACCTCTATTTTTTTTAGAATTTTATACCCCGTAGTTATAAAAATAGAGGGGGGGGGACATACTTTTTACGACTTTGAGAGCTGATATCTCAAAAACCGTTCACTTTAAGAAAAATGTTTTTTAGAAAACTTTATATCATTTTAAAAGACCTTTCCATTGATACCCCACACGGGTATGTACATCGAAAAAAAAAATTTCATCCCTCAGTTACATGTATGGGGGGCCCCACCCCCAATTCTTTTTTTTACTATTTAGTGTCATATTTTTGTAGCGGTTCATACAACACATATTCCCATCAAATTTCATCACTGTAGTACTTATAGTTTCCGAGTAAATCGGCTGTGACAGACGGACAGACGGACAGACGGACAGACGGACATGACGAAACTATAAGGGTTCCGTTTTTGCCATTTTGGCTACGGAACCCTAAAAATGGCGAACCTCAAAAGTTATCGTTTTGTACCATTATGTACGAATACTACAAAGGCAACTCCTGACAAAAATCGGTGATCATAAATATATCAACATCAAGAATATTATTTTCGTAACTAACTAACTAATTCGGAACCAACAAACAAATCGTATCTTAGCAATAAATCAATATTATTGTAATAGCCGTAAACGTTATAACATTATGACGTCACAACTATATGGTGACCAGTCATGGCGCGTTTGTAGTCACGTGATTCTAATTTAAATTTCATCAATTTTTAATTGCTTATAATTAACGGAAAAAAATGTTTTTGAAGTTATTTGTATTAAATATCAATATTATTAATAATAAAGTTTCAAAATACATAAAAAAAAATCAATAATTTTTTAGGGTTCCGTAGCCAAAATGGCAAAAACGGAACCCTTATAGTTTCGTCATGTCCGTCTGTCCGTCTGTCCGTCTGTCCGTCTGTCACAGCCGATTTACTCGGAAACTATAAGTACTACAGTGATGAAATTTGATGGGAATATGTGTTGTATGAACCGCTACAAAAATATGACACTAAATAGTAAAAAAAAGAATTGGGGGTGGGGCCCCCCATACATGTAACTGAGGGATGAAATTTTTTTTTTCGATGTACATACCCGTGTGGGGTATCAATGGAAAGGTCTTTTAAAATGATATAAAGTTTTCTAAAAAACATTTTTCTTAAAGTGAACGGTTTTTGAGATATCAGCTCTCAAAGTCGTAAAAAGTATGTCCCCCCCCCTCTATTTTTATAACTACGGGGTATAAAATTCTAAAAAAAATAGAGGTGATGCATGCTAATTAACTCTTTCAACGATTTTTGGTTTGATCAAAGTATCTCTTATAGTTTTTGAGATAGGTTGATTTAACTGTAATTTATTATATTTGCTGCTACGGAACCCTTTGTGCGCGAGCCCGACTCGCACTTGGCCGGTTTTATTTTTATTCAAATACTCAATTGTGTTTGTGCATAACACTAGGCAGTCAACAGCTATATGAACGTCAGATAGGAAAAGAGCCAAATTTATCCAGTCAGTAACAAAGGATTTTAACTATAGGTACTTTATTCTAATTCAACCAACTACTACTAGCTACTCCGTATGTCTTTTGGGTAGACGGAGGCAAATAGGATTTTTATTCCAACTATATCATTTGATATTTTGAAAATGTACGTTCGTGTACGGTAGGTACATTTTCATACCGTCAGAGTCATTTTGCAGATTATAGTGGTGCAGCACTGAACACTGTCTATTAGGTGGCTGGTGCTGCCGACCGGGCCTTCAGTTCCGCTTTCCAGAATACCTTCACCCTTCTAGGTGCTACTACTACTGAAATAGCGGTACTCTATCGCGTCGTTCAGGTCTCTAACTGACAGGATTTCTCATATTATCGTAACAACCTCGCTCGTTCTAACGAGAACAAATTATCGCCAAGGAATTCTGCTGCAGGATAATGGCAAGAGAGATTATAAGCTTAACTATGCATTATTATGTTCAGGAATATGGTGGATTTTGAATACTATCGTCGTCTGAAAGTATCTCCTTTCGATAAACTTCATTAAGGATGCAGATCTGATCCCATCTTTGTTCCGTAGGAATGCTACGACAGTCTAAACGTTACACTGTACAAAGAAAATTGCCCTAAATATAGTCGGTTGTTCCAACATCCGTAATATGGCTAGCCTGCCTTGCTAGCCCTTGATTGTAACTGCTACCAATGGAGGCATTGCTCTTGTGTTGTCCACAGTTGTGCGAGTGCAAAAATGAAGAACTGAGCTCGTGGGGAGCTATGTCGAATGAATCTGTGTTAAGATTATGACAGTATAGGACAGTTAGCTGTGGATGCGAAGACAGGACATTACTTTATTCATCCGTAAACACGCGAGGCAGCCACGGACAGCGATATAGCAAGAACTAAACTAGCAAAGTTTAGTTCGCTTACCAGACTTTGTCATGTTTTAAATGCAGTATATCCTCTGTATAGCATTGCATTTATGACTATTGATAAACTTAATTCACCCGTAAACACGAGAAGCAGGCACGGATAGCGATATAGCAAGAACTAAACCAGCAAAGTTTAGTTCGCTTACCAGACTTATATTTTAAAAGCCGTATAGTCTGTACATTTCATTTATTGCCCCCCCCCCCCCCTAAAAGCAAAGAAATGAGAAGTCATTTGGCGGAGCTTTCTCGTAAAGGGTAGGGGTTCCAAGTTTAAAGCAGATACGAATCTAACGCATTCTCATTTCAGTCACCTGTCGCACCCACTGCACTCACACCTTACGCTGGCTGCAGCGAGGCTCTCCGCGAAGCCTTCTTACGGAGAAACATCCCATCGGAAGCTGTCGAACTAATGTTGGCATCGCTTTCCAGTAACACTAAGAAGCAATATAACGTAACTTATAAACTATGGTGGCAATTTTGTCTAGATAGAAATATTTCCAATTTTGAAAGTACAGTAGCGACAGTTATATCGTTTTTAACAAATGAGTTTAACAAAGGGGCTTCATATGGTACTTTAAACTCGCACAGGTCTGCCTTGTCTTTAATCTTAGGAAATAATATCGGGTCGGATGAATGCATAAAACGACTCCTAAAGGGCAAAAGCATTCAAATTGAAACCCAGTAATCCTAAATACAATAATTATTCTTGGGACCCACAATTAGTTTTGAACCATATCTCAAGCTGGTTTCCTAATATAAACATTAATTTGGAGCAGTTGACTAAAAAAATAGTAATTTTACTTGCGCTGTGTACAGCACAGCGGGTCCAAACTTTATCCCTTATCAATCTTAATAATATTTATTTCTCAGACAGTGGAGCTAAGATTTTCATAACAGACTTGATAAAAACTTCGGCTCCGGGTAGAGATCAACCCCTTCTTATACTTCCATACTTTAACCCTAGAACACTAACCTTATTTTTCACCGTTTAATACTAACCTTCGTCGCTTCGACTACGCTTTTTATTGGAGGGGATTAAGGGGTTTATTTAAAACAATATATTTGTAGTTATTTTTTTATTTTAAGGACAATGTATTAATCTACATATAAAAATATTAAAATACTTATATTACCATATTTTTTGTTCAAACAGTCATCAAAATGAGATCATAGTTACATGCTTTATGAAAGTTCTTAAAATTTTTGAAAAATTCGTACACATAATATATACCACTAAATTGCTCGAAATAAACTTTTAATTGTAAAAATAATATCTGAAAAATTAATAAAAAATATAATTTTGATAATAGCTTAGGATCTAAAACATTTGTGACACACATCAAGTTTGTGTTCCGCACACAACGATTTTTTGCACATAGTGCACCTATTTTTAGTCTACCTTTGCTTTACGGTGGGACATATAGCATATTTATGTTTCTTTTATTTTGCTGTGGAGGGACATAAGCATCATTAATTTGCTCAGTCTCATATATAACATTCATATTACTTCTTTCTGGCATGTTTAAAATTTATGTGATTGAGTCCCGCAGAGTATCAGTAAATAATGTCATCAGTAATTATACCTGAAAAACATGGAAGAGGATCTAAAATATCTTGAAAAAACCGTACAGGCCCTCGTGTTATGTTTCTATGTTCCTTGAAGGCCTTCTGCTTTGTGACCTTGACTATTGTGGTGTTTATCTTTCCCAAGAAGAATGGCGTACCATTCTTCTTGAGATGGTCTTATAATTAAATCACTTGGGTCAGCTGAAGTGCTACGTTTTTCGTCTTCAATGTCACGTGGGCAGATGTATTACTACATGCCTCATAATCTTGATCTGGAAATTTCTCTTTATTTACAATAGAAACTTCATCGTCACCCACTCCATTTCATGCCTCATCAGCCTCAAAATGGTCTTCAGGCTCTCTCGCAGATGAATTTTCCTCATCGCTTTCGACTTCTAATAATAACACATGAATCGTATCTAAAAAATAAAATAATAGGCACCATTATAAAAGATAAAATAACGTAATTTTAACTTAACTAAATAGTACGAAAAGTTACGTTAATACTAACCTTCGTCGATGTGACGAGCCATGGTTGCTGGTACAGCGCGTGTGGACCTTCCACACACAAAGCACTACCGTCCATTACAAGAGCAATGGGTCGGCTGAGATTAGCTGAAGTTAGAAAACCATACGGTCACGCGCGTAAAAGTTATAGCGATTTTTTTGGTGACGCGTCGTCGAATCGACGAAGGGTAGTAATCTAGGGTTAAAGAAAATATAAGTATTTGTCCCGCTACTGCACTTTCTGATTATATCAATGTCACAAAACATTTGAGGAATGAGGAGGACAATAGATTAATACTAACTTTTAAAAAACCTAATAAACCCGCCACAACTCAAACAATCAGTCTTTGGATCAAAAACGTGTTATCGGAAAGTGGTGTCAACATTTCAATATTTAGTTCACATAGCACAAGACACGCTTCAACATCTACTGCTTGTGCTAGTGGTGTATGCGTTGATAATATACGTAAAACTGCTGGCTGGACTAAACATTCCGAAACCTTTGCAAGGTTCTATAAACTTAATGTAGTTAATGAAAACGAATTTGCAGAATCAATTTTGCAAGAATAATGTTTGATTATATTTTTGTTAATATACAAAATAAAACTAATAATATCTATATATGTTTTATTCTAAACTTGCACCCAAAATGATTCTTACAAAACTTTTATCTCTTAACATCTACATAGTGAATAATATCTGAAGAATGAAGCGATGAAATATAATATATGATCAAACGAACTTCAGAGTGAAGTTCGATCATTATTATATGAATCGCTTCATTCGAAGATATTAACACCCACCACACCCTAACCCAAAGTTTTGTAAGATTACAGACTCTAAAAATAACGAATATCGTACAAAGCGAGCAAATACTTGTCAGGTCGTAATACCCACAATTAATAAAAAATAAAATCTAAAGGCGTGCGTAGTTGCTAGCATTGAAAAAGGGAACTACATAGTAAATAATATCTTCGAATGAAACGATTCATATAATAATGATCAAACTTCACTCTGAAGTTCGTTTGATCATATATTAGTACATTTCGCATTCAAATCATTCAAAATTATTGTAAAATACACGATGAAATTCGAAAATTTAGTTAAAAACATACTTTGTATAGAACGAATTGTAAAAACGCGTTCACTCGAACTAAGTAAGTATCTAATATGATATCAATAAACTAATCTGAATTATTACTGACTCTACAATTCCTATTTTCATTAAGTATTCCAATTATCTTAATATTAGATACCCAATCTCGATTAAACGCGTTTCTATCTGTGCTTTTCCGTAAATCGTTGTTTCATTTTCGAATGTCACCTTTAAAGTAACAAAACACGGCTGACCTACCGTGTTTCGAACAAAATGCATGAAAACTTTCATTAGTAGATAGTTAAGTCTTGTATTTTAAAAGCATGCAATAATTTGTATTTCATTCAAAAACATAATTCGTTTATCGAAACGTTTTTTGCTTAAAACGGTTTCACAATGCATTTTTCTAATTATTATTTTCATTTCAATAATTAGTTACCTAGCCAAATTATTACAAACAATATTTTCGCTCCAACTCCAAGGTATCGTATTACGAGTAGGTACGAGTTAATTGTGTCTTTATGAAGTATAGTAATAAAAAAAACAAAATAAATCTCGTGTAGAGCCATTTAAATCTCGATAATTATTTCTATTAATATTACCTATAGGTACAAACTTTTAAAACTGTCAATTAATGTCAATTGCGCGGCAAATTTGTATTTTTTTTTTCTTTTTGAAAATTTCATCATCTGTTGTTTTACAGTATTTTTCTATGAAAATATGTGCAGTTTACAATAAAAACTACGTATATCGAAACAATACAGCTTTGTCTGAATATTAAAATATTATGTTCTCAGTTCAATTACATTATTACTATTTTCGTACATTTCGATATCAGTTGAAAATATTGTATCATATAAAATTTTTGGTTAATGCAGCTGGTATAACAAGGTAATGCGCTTTCGTGTTTTAACTACATAATTAGTTCAATATTAATTTAGCCGTAAAATACGTTATTTTGTTATTAATTTGAATAATATTATTGTAAGGAATCTAATTCAGTGTTAGATTTTCAAAATTAGATTAAGGATAATTTGTAATAATTGAAATAAATATTTTTGGATGTACATACTGGTATTTTTATTTTATTCCCCTGTGCTCATATTATGTCATGAAACCTTTCAGTAGATACATGGACGAAATCGCAGCCAGCGCCCAGCAGCAATTAGCTATAACATACCTATAGGTATTAGGTAAGGTAATAAATAATAGCTCTATAGTTAATACGCACCTTGATACTTACCGTAGAGTTGTTTGATGTTGAATCCGTAATAAATAAAATTAACACAATACATAATTGAATGTTACTTTTGATACACAATACACACTACTTACTCAGAGGGAAATAAACGCTACCTACTATTTTTATTTGAACATAGGCTAGAATTTACTTTTTCACAAACACGTATATTTTTAAAAGCATAATATTATAGTTTATTAAATACTACATAATATTATATACAGTTTCATGAGCATAAAGGAACAACTCTTTTAGTGTCATTGGTTCAAGTGACGACATGAGACAGTTTGGCATTAATGCCGTGTTGCTATTGGTCTATTAATTGAATACTGCACGGAAACAACACACACTATTCCTTATTATTTTTAAATCGTTTTTTTCAATAAATCTGCAACAACAAATCTTTATATTTTTAAAAAAAGGTATTTATCAGTTAACTTGGGATACTAATATATTTCTATGGAAATTAACTATTTTTTGCAATAGATATTAAAAATACAGTTAACACATTAAGTGCATTTAATGATATTATACTCTTTGTTTATATAAAAACAGAACGATAATTGAATCATCTAAAAAAAGCCAACAAAAAATGTTAAACTTATATTTTCTTCTTATAATTGGGTAAGTTTTTAAAAAATAACTCGTTTTTAATCTTTTTTCAAAAAAATTATCTAACTACAATAATCAAGACAATAATACTATAGTCTATAATAGTCGCATAAAAAAAAAGTATTTATAACCAGTCTTGACAATTTATGAGCGTTTTAGCCACTGTGCTTTGGTAATTTGCCTTTTTTATGGGAAAAAAATCCGCAATATCGATACTTCTTTGGTCCTGCATTTTCGTAAACATTTTATGGATACTCTGGTACCACATATTTTGAAAAAATTGGGCTATTGTCACGTAGAGTCTCTTCAAAGTGCGTGCCACAAGTCGTATTTGCATCCAAGGCACCTTCAAATCTGTGCTTAATTTTTTCATAAAATCTTTGCGGCTCATTGTATTTTATTTATTTATTTTTTTTATTTTTTATTGTGTGATAGGGAAGCGCTTGACCACGATCTCGCCTAATGGTAAGCTGAGATGTGGCCTATGATGGAGCGCGCTTCCCTAGAAGGAAGCATTAGCATTTATCTACATTATTTTGATATTATATGATATAGAAATTGTTAAAATTCTATATCATGCCGTAAAATATCGCCACTGACCACCTATAACTTTTCCTGTATTAACTGAACATACAGGAATATGGTTTTCGGGCTTCTCTTATCTCTTTGTATCCTCAATGTATACCACCATGACATTGTGGCGTTGCCACTTTTATTATCTATATTTTATTATCTGTGGCGTTCCGAAACGGAACGCACTTGATCGAATTTTAAATTGATTCGACGATAGTGAAAATGATTCACTAGGACAATAGTTAATACGCAAAACGCAATACGCAGTTGATACGTATTTAATACCAATACTCAATGATTGTCTCCTGCTAACCTGTACAGACTAGACTCATTGTGGTGACTGGTGAAACATTGTATAGCATTAACAACATAGTACTGTATTATTGAAAGATCGATTAAAGGTTTATTTTACAATCTACGGCTTTCATTATACATGGGTAACAAAACCCCATAACATATTCGGTTTTACTCCGGACAACATCTTCAGCCACCCAATCCCTTTGCTTGAAGTCCAAATCCAGCGGAGGACAATAATCGTCATTTACTAAAATTGAAGGTTTTTCGTCCTAGTATAAAAGTTGTCTGGATCCCATTTTATACTCAATCTATAGTATAATACTATAGATATCATGTGAAACGTGACTTGGAAAAAAATCATTCAAATAAATCACAAAATAAAAATTTGAAACAATTTTAAAAGTTACGAAAAGCCCAATTATACGTCAAAATGACGCACAACATCCTCTTTACAACCAAATGGCGGAATTTACATGGATGAGCCAACTATGTACTGCTAGGTCTCGACGGCTAATGAGTTGGTTCTGGATTTTGCAGCGATTCGATGGTAAATATAGAAGAGTTCATACGTCAAATTTACGTAGATTGGACTTCTAGGGTTAAATGCATAAATACCTAAATGATGTTTTGTTTTTATTATCTAATAACGATAAAAAAACCCGTTGATTTCATTCGTTTTTCAAGCTACGTGCATAGTTTTTCCACTAAAAAGCCTCAATTGAGTCATAAAGTACACAAATTTCAAGCATAATAAGTCACATCATTTCTATAAAACCAAAACTGGCAATAATATAAGTCGTGTTGTGCGATTATGAACATAGTGCATAAGGGTATAAGTCGTTATATAGCTAACTTAATTGTCTTACCATTTAACAATACCTCAGTCATGAACCACAGATCCTCGCACTCCGATTCCCAATTTTGAATGCGATACGATGGAGTGTCGCGTGATATTGCAAAAAGTATTGTTATCGAGGGTACTTATAAAATTACTTAAAATTAATTAAGTTTAGGTAAGTTGATATTCAACTAATAATCCATCGTGCTATTATCTCGAATAGCCTCCTGGATAAGCAGGTAATTATTAAATAATTAAATAAACAATTATATACCAATAAAATAACCATTGTGACCTATTTATTTACAATTATGTATATGTAATGAAGTAACATTTAATAAACTACTTATATGCTTTTAAAATTCCGTAAAATTATCATAATTACATATATAAACTTCGGAGATCATAATTATATCTCTGGACTACTGGGTTTTTCTACTGCATTTAATTCTACTGATTCTTTGTCAATAGTATCAGATTTCGGGGCATCACACCCTCTTCGATCTGCCGATATAATTTCCTTCATTTTTTTCTCTAACTCCTGATAAAACTCTTCTGGGTCATCGTCATCTTTTCTTTTAGGTACCACTTCAATATTTAGCTCTGGTAAAGATTCACTCGAGTCAGTACTGCTGCGTCGCTCTCGCGATTCTGATGAGGGAGATAACCCTGAAAGTAAATGAACAATGATTTAGTTTAGTGTCCGACCGAACTTTCGGTTTCGGTTTCGGTTTCGGCCGAGTTTCGGCCAAAAATCAAGTTTCGGCCGCAGTTTCGGTTTCGGCCAAAATCGGCCGAAACTTTTGCCGAAACCGAAACTTATTTCGCAAGTTCAGTGAACTTAGTTCACACACGTTCACGCTCGCCTAACTTCGTTTTCCTCGGCAACGCTTTGACGGACGCTGCCAAAGCGTTGGTTGACCCACGCTGGTGGAAACAATTTTTGATTATTGATATTGTTGAGATTGGAACTGGGTGTAATAGTAATTAATAATTATTATTTTTATATAAGAGGTACCTAAAAGAGACTTATTATTCTTCTAAGTACACATACCAATCCAAAGTATTAAAGACTCTTTAATAAAGAGAAAGATCTCAAAATACCAAAACTTAGTATTTAAAGTAACAGTAACAATTACTGATTTGATTTAGATGACTGATTTTACCGAGAACTTAATTTGAATAAATAATAAAAATTAAATTTGTTATTATTAATATTTTAAAAATATTATTTTTTTATTTTATATTAAATAAATGATTACAACAAATTTAATATACTGTGTTTTCCTTTCATGCCCTAATTAAGGCAAAATAATAGGTAAAATGCACCAAAGTTCAGTATTTTTAGAAATTTCATACTAGACCACGTGAGTTTCGGTTTCGGTTTCGGTTTCGGCCGAAACTGAAGCCACGGCCGAACATTCGGTTTCGGTTTCGGTTTCGGCCTGGAAACCAGTTTCGGTCGGACACTAATTTAGTTATTATACCTTTTCTTTATTTTTCCGATCGCATTGGAATCACTACATAGTATAAAACAAAGTCGCTTTCTCTGTCCCTATGTCCCTTTGTACGCTTAAATCTTTGAAACTACGCAACGGATTTTGATGCGGTTTTTTTAATAGATAGAGTGATTCAAGAGGAAGGTGTATATGTATAATAATTAAATTAAATAGTGGAGAAGTACTGTTATTTTTGAGGTTTCTAATGTGATGCCGTAAATAATTACATTTTTTCCTCTTACCTACATTGCAAACGCAGGCTAAACCCTACGAGTTTTATCAAAATAATGTACTAAGTATTGAAAAGGTCTACAGAAAAGTCCGTGATGGTATATATTATGTCTATCTCTTATGGATAACCCACAATAACTTTCTTTTGTCATTTACTTTAAAAATTGCGGGACGTAGCGTTTGCGGCGGTACCGGCCGGCCGCCATTGCACCCGTGCGAAGCCGGGGCGGGTAGCTAGTTTATATATAAAGAATAGTTTATGAGCAAACATAAACTACAAGTATCTTTTGCACATGATATCCCTCATAGAAGTGGACTTCATCACAGGGCCGTAGCTAGTCGAATTTGAGGTAGGGCAGCGGTTCATCATCATTATCTCCAGCAAAATTAGCCATAAGAGGTTAAAAAATACTAATAGCAGTACAGGCTTCTATTTTGATAAAATAAATATTGTCTCAACTTACTTGGTTCCTCCTCAAAATATTCTTCATTACTTAAGCGCGACATATTTAATTAATAGAGTTTTGTTTGATTTAACAATTAAATGAGATTATCGTGTTTAAAAAAATACTCTTGAAGAGGGTAGACGTGAATTAAAAGAATTCTAATTACGATGATCTGGGATCAGGAGTTGCCATTTGAAAAAAAAAGAAGAAGAAGAAGAATTACGATGATAGTCATGCCTAAACTGTGAACACGAAATGAAATGAGATAACTAAATAAACATTTAATTAAGTGTACAAATTGTATTTATCCATATAAAAATTCGCCAGTGTGATTCGTTTTTGGTTCAAGCAGTCACAAAATTCATCGATTTACCTATACTTTATATAATTATCTGTGTTCAGAGTATTCGGCCTGATTACCGGCTGTATGCCTATTTACCTAATATGTAGTATAAAAAATTGTCCCTGGAGTAGCATAAATGGCGAAAAATCGCCTACGTTGGCAACACTGATTAAAAACAAAAATTAGCATCAAACTTGTGTTTAGCTATCGGTTTAAATGTGTGGGTTTGGCGACAGTGGTTTTCATATTAATAATTATGACACTATAGCACTTCTATTTGTTTTAATTGCTCCGAGGTTTTTACTGTTCTGTGCCCGAGACCAGTGTTGCCAGCAAGACTAACATAAAATTTGCTAAATGGCTGTTAAAATTTTGCCAAAATTTTGCTAAAGGATTTATAATTAAGCTAAATATTTTGCTAAAAATTTTTAATGTCAAATAAAACGACATTTTACTTAAAATTTTATATATCCAACACATTTATTTACACATAATATGTAAATAATGACATCATAAATAATAACATCTCTTATTCGAGTGTGTTATTATCAAATAAAATATTAATATCTTGGTCTTCATCCGCAGCCGATAATGTTGACGTAGACGTGGAAGCCTCATTGCCAAGACTATATATTTCCTTGGTGCCTATAGAGCGCAGTACATTATCCGGAACTGTGTAAGAGTAGCAGCATTTTCCTGCCCTCTTTAGGTCGAATCTTATGTATAAAATGGCATTTAAAGTTTTTACCGATAAACGGTTGCGAAGCTTAGTTTTGACGACATTCATTTGGCTAAAAACACGTTCTATTTCCGCGTTGGAATGTGGTAGTGATAATAATGATATTGCCAGCTGTGATAAATCTGCAAAAGGGTTATTACCAGCTGCGTCTTTATAATCCATTACTTCATTCCAGAATTCCAAGGTGGAAGTTGTGCATGTCCATGAAATGTCGACTAAATTTACGTATGCAAGGTAGCAAAACTGTAGTTGGTTTCATATGGTTTAACTTTTATTATATTATAATATTTTATATGCTAAAAAATAAGCTATATGCTAGACAACAAATAAAAATGCTAAACAATGTAAAAATATGCTAAATTTAGCATAAATTATGCCAAATTGGCAACACTGCCCGAGACGTTACTCTAGAAATCGAAATCTGACATCAGTAATCGAATGCAGTGAATAAAAATCATCATAATAATAAATGCGTTGTGTTTTTTTATTATACTTGCCCTTTTTTTGCTCCTTAAATTTACGAAAGAAAGTATACTACTTTAAAAGGGATTCGCTTGATGAATTTTAAAATTGACATGTGTATCAAGTTCGAGCGACACATGTTTCTAGTCAGTACCGATTAATTCACTATAATCGATGTTTCACTTTCTAAGCAGGTTACCTCTCTTCGAAGATAAATTTGATAGACGTCAAAATTCAAATCAATGTTGCGTACCTACAAGTTGCGACTTGCGTATTTTGGCTGTTTGGGCGTTTGGCATGGTTTTAACAGTTGACTGTTGAAGATTATGAAAACAAAGAAAATAATAAGGTTGATGGTTCATAATAATTTCATATCGCCGATCTTCTCATTACAGAAAGTGCATATATTGCTATTAATTATGTTCAGTCTTGCAAGGTGTGAAGTGATTTATTGGTTTATTGTGGCCAAATCTTAATCTGTTGATTGTGATGATAAACTCACGACTAGTTACATCCAGCTCATCATACCAAGGTCTTCTCTGTAAATCTTCTTGAATATTTCCATACCATTTTCCTTTAAATTTCTGATCCTACTTCCAGAATTCTAACCACGTACTATTTAACGAGACATTTACATCGGAATACTCTACTCTACTACTACTACTCTTACTACTACTACTACTCTTTCAAATAAACTCACCCGCAATTTTTTACTTTTTGTCAAGGTGTACAAGTTTATAATATTATTCTAAAACGTTAGAAGTGAATTGTAAATCCTTTGAAATAAATGTATCTAAATCTAATTTACTTTTTGGTTCTTATTTGATTAACTTTTCATCTGGGATTGTTAATATATTATATAATATAAAAATTTGTGTGATTTATTGGTAGGTATACTATCTGCACACCTTACTCTTTCAAATAAAGAAATAAGTAATTACTTATGTATTCAAATTCACATTGGCGTCCATATATTCTGTGCCTCCAGTGAATAAGGGAATAACTCAAAAACAGCACTTTTCAGGAGAGACAAAAAACTATATATCAATACTAAATCTTTATTAATTCAAAATTTTAAGCTTGTATGTGTAAGATAATTCGCACGCTGAGAACGAAAGTGACCTAACTCAAAATTTTGCAAAAATGAGTTATACTCATAAAATGACTCAGAATAAGGTATTCTATCATTTAATAAATCAAAAACTATCCTATGTCACCTAGAAACCGAAAAACACGTATGTTGCGTCTCTTTATAATTTGCGTATTTTAAACGTCCCTCCGCTAAAATAGTGACCGTTTTAGTATTATGTCGGCACGGTGATTACATTTCTTAGTTTTAAAGTGATTTAATCCTGATTGCGGCGTTTATTTACCGAAAGGTAAGTAAATATTATGTCAATGTTCTAATCCTAACAAGACCTTTATTCGTATTAGGTCACTTTTGTACTAAAATGCAGTTTTTGAATTGTGACTTAAATCATATTAAGTCATTTTTGTATTATCAACTATTCTAAAGGTAACGACATATTTCTCGTTATGCCTGTACTTTATTAAATGCTTTCTTTGTTTAAGTGTATTATGTATAAATAGGCCGTTTTAATAATATTTTGATAAGTTAATTTTATGGCGTATTAAAGTTTATGTCATTGTTTCAATAATAATTTGTTTAAATATTTATGTTTAGGTCATTATTATGAAGAGATTAAAGATGATTTTATATTACAAATGGTTCAAGAAAATGAAAAAGAAAACGAAAAATTCATACCCAAAAAGTTATCATGAAATACAAGAGTTTCCTCGCTGAGTGATCATCATCATCTGAGGCTCTACAGCTGCTAGTGGGCCTTGGCCTGGTCCAGTATTTTCTTCCAGATCTCTCGGTCCTTTGTCTGAGTTCTCCAGATTTTCACAGCAATCATTAGATGCCATCCAACCATCGGAGCTTCGGCCCATCTGGTTTTCCATAGAGAAGACGCAGAGGTGCCTTCTTGTCGTCCATACGTGCCTCGTATCCGGCCCAGCGTAAACGGCCTAGTTTTATGGTCTATAAGACATTCGGCTCCTCGTACATTTCATAAAGCTCATGGTTATACCGCGTTCTCCAATGTCTATTTTCCAGCACAGCACCGAAAATCCGTCTGAGGATTTTTCGCTAGAACACCAGCAGGCAATCCTCATTTTTTTGCTCAGGACCCAACTTTCGGACCCGTATGTTAGTACTGGTCTTAGTAGGGTCTTTTATAGCAGTACCTTTATGTTTCGGCATAGCAGTTTCGATCAAAAATATCTTAGAAGGCCGAATCAGCCATAATTCGTTTAAATATTTCTGCAGATATTTCGTTCTGGTTTGTTATTAATTATGCCAGGTACACAAAGTCACGTACAGCCACGAACTTGACTTGTAGACCGAGCTTTTGGGCAGTTTGGTCTATAGTAATATATGCGTTAACAGCAGTAGAGGATCACTGCTGGTAGCGTCCTCCCGATCCAGGTCTATATCATCCGCGTATCTCAGTATTTGTATCTATTCGAAAAATAAAGTGCCCGATGTCTCAATTTCTGGAATCTCGGATGCATTTTTCTAAGGCTATGTTAATCAGAAGGCTGGAGAGCGCATCACCCTGCCTAAGGCCTTCCATTGCCCTAAAAGGTTGCAAGATACTGAATGGATCCGAACGACGCTTTTTTATTTTTTTAACGTCATTGCTGTAAGTGACGACACCAATTGTGGTGGAATGCCGATCTCAGTCAACGCTTGGTACAGGAAATTTCGGTGAACATTGTCGTATGCAGCCTTAAAATTCACGAAAATAATATGGTGTGTTATGACATTGAACTCAAGTGTTTTAAAATCTGATCAGTAGTCGAACGGTTAGGGCCCCAAGCGTACTGGTAGTCGCCTAGTTTGTCTTCTGTGTATGGAGATATTCTATTGAAAAGGACATAGGCGAAGATTTTATATGCCGTGTTTAAAAGAGATATACCGTGATAATTCTGGCAATCAAATATGTCACCTTTCTTGTGCTGTACACACCGCTGTAATATATACCCTATGTTACTGCGATGTTCCACTCATCGGGCGTATTAGATTATATTAGAAAAACTTAACTATAATTATTTTTCTTATGTCATTGTTGTGGCAACCCTGTACTTAGTCTGTGGTTCATGTACCTATGCAATGTGTAAGGCAATGTGCTTTTAGAAAGAATAAAGAAAAGTTAACAGGGCGTCGTTTCAGACTACTACACCTGGACTATCAGCTCATAAAATTTCTCCTTAAAGCTAGTTTCAGCATATTTAAGCAATTCCACAGAGATGTAATCAGTTCCTGGTGGCTTATGATTTTTGAGTTTCCTAATGGCCAATCTAACTTCGTCTATTTGTAGGCAGTGAGATATCTGGGATGTTAGTATAATTTTGTATGGCAGAAGGTGTTTCAGCAGTTTCTGTGCTATTTAGCAGTTCTTGGAAGTACTAATTCCATCTTTTAATAATATCGTTCTTACTATTTAGTAGCTCACTATCTTTACTTTTACAAGCTGAGGTTCTAGGTTTGAAATCTTTCCTACCTCTATTAGTTTGGCTGTAAAAGTTTCTCGAGTCCTTCGTTGAGAAACTTTTAGCAATCTCTTCAAGTTAGTTGACATCAACACATTTCTTCTTCTTTCTCTTGTGTAGTTATTTTTTTTCCTTCGTCGCGCTTTATGCTCTCTCTCGTCTGCAAGTGTAAGTCTGCTGTAACGATAGGTATGCTTCATTCTTTTCGTTAGTAACCTTTTGGCATTCGGCCACTTGTTTCTGCATCGTATCTCATTACCTAGATTTTCACTCGCAGCTGTTAGTAGAATTTTACTTAGTACTTCCCAGGATCTTACTTGCGTTTTGTTCGCTATTTATCTATCTGCTCTGAGCCAAAATTTTTAGATAAACTTTCACTTTAAGAGGTGCGAAATAAATCTACACTACATAGTATAAAACAAAGTCGCTTTTTCTGTTCCTATGTCCCTTTGTATGCTTAAATCTTTAAAACTACGGAACGGATTTTGATGCGGTTTTTTTTAATTCATAGAGTGATTAAATAGGAAGGTTTTAGTGTATAATTTATTAGGTTTGAAACAAAGTAGGCGAAGCCGCGGGCGGTAAGCTAGTAGGGGAGACCGGGTACAAAAGTAACACTTTGTACTTGTACCTTGATTTCTGACTGGGTGTAACTGTTATCACTAAATTAATATAACCATGTATAAATTTAGTTTATATTCTTTACACTAGCAACTCAATTTATTATATTATTTAGTGTTTTATATTAATAAATTAAATTAAAAAAAAAATCGTAAGTTGTTACTTTCGACCCCGTAAGCAGGTCGAAAGTAACACGTCGTGGGTCGAAAGTAACAAGACAAAGGGGTTGGTAATTAATACAATATTATGATGGTAAATCAACAAATTATTTGTTTAAAGACTTTGTATTAATAACACATATCAACTTTTGTATTTTAAATATAATACTTACAAATATAATAAAAAATATTCGAAGTTCAAGTAATGAGATTAATTAAGGGAATCATTCTTTTTATAATTAAAAATTCTGCATCCTGCATCCATCCACTAGCATTCCCAGCTCCAGAACAACCAACAAGACCCTCGGCAATACGAAAAAAGCGGAATGTGTTCTCCTAGAGCATTAATGGCAACAGCAACAGTTAGTAATTTTCCAGGCTCTGCTAAGGTTATGGCACCTACTTGTTTAACCCCTTTTTAATCTACAATTTTGCTAGGTTTTTGGACAGTGGTCACCCCTGTCTCGTCCATATTCCAAATATCTTTTGACTCAAATTGGTACCTTTCCCAATACCTCAGCAAGGTTATCAAAAAAATTATTCACATTATGCTAGTCGATGGAGATAACTGAAAAAAAACTGCAGAGCACTCGATTAAATAGTCGCGTAGATTACTTTACTTGTATTAGTAAATCTCGATCGACGCAAGGTAGCTGCACTAGTATTACCGGCTTTTATTTTTTTTATAAATCTATATAATGTTACATGGCAAATATTATTATATTTTTGCAAGGCCTCTAATTGTTGCACCATCTTTCAAAATGGTGCAACAATTAGAGGCCGTGTCGGTAATTCCTCGATCAGTAGTTCTAATGCGTTGTCGCGGCATTCTGTTGAAGTAAAGATGTACATAAAAATATACATAATCATAATGGGACAAAAATATCATGTTACTTTTGTACCCATAGGGCTATGTTACTTTTGTACCCGTCTATATTTTTGCCAAGACGTGCAACAAAACTTTAAAACGGAACGTGCTACATAAATATGATTATGAGCAATGTACAATTACTCTAATCAAGAATTGATATGCAAACATTCAGATTTCTATCATCCTTTTAAGACTACGTAAACGTTTAATAAAAAAATGTCGAAAATCTTACTTTTGATTCGTGAAAACACGTAGCGTCCTGTCACACAGCCTAACAGCGCGTTGCGCACGCGGCGAATGAATACAATTAAGGGGGACGTTCTCGGCTATCGCCTGACAGAGGCTAAGCGGTGTTCGCCCATTGGATAAATCTAGAGAGCATTTGTTACTTTCGACCCACCGTTACTTTTGTACCCGGTCTCCCCTAATATTATAAAGAGGAAAGGTTTGTATGTATGTATGGTTTTCACGCATAAACTACTGAACCGATTTTGATGAAATTTGGCACAGATAATCTTTAGACATTGAGAAAGAACATAGACTACCTTTTATTGTGAAATATGTACCACGGGCGGAGCCGGGGCGGACCGCTAGTTCCTAACTAAAACTGCACTTTTGTATTACTTTTTTTAATTAATTATACTGAAGTATAATTTTTTGTTGATTAATAATACCAATATTAGAGTTGATTGC
This sequence comes from Colias eurytheme, assembly GCF_061535395.1. Taxonomy (NCBI): domain Eukaryota; kingdom Metazoa; phylum Arthropoda; class Insecta; order Lepidoptera; family Pieridae; genus Colias; species Colias eurytheme. The sequence goes on along the minus strand of NC_143011.1, from coordinate 3,066,532 downwards.
CCATAGGTATTAAGTAAATAGTAAAAATGAGTCTTGAAACAAACAATAAATATAATTTCTTAGTTAACATTTGGTTTCATTAGACTACTTCCCATTAATATTTTAATACTAAGTTGACATAATTCAGGTTACGTCCAAATGCATGCATAGAACAAAAATACTAAAGTGACTCATTCCCAAACTAGTCAAAGATGAGTTACAAGTTTTCAGTACTAAAGTGACGCAATATCTAATGGTAATTTTTAAAAAAAGATAAAAAATATTTAAATTTAATTTAATTTATTTTTTATGGATTGTATGGGTGGATAATATCCTCTAAAATGATATCAGACTTTAATATCTTATATAACTTTGCATTCGAACAAATTATGACATGATTTGTAAATAGTTCTGTAAATTACGAACACTTTTTTGATGATTCCCAAAAAACACGAATTTCGTATTAGGTCACTTTCGTTCTCAGCGTGCGAATTATGATGTTAGACTATATTTTTACATATGAACACATGTTGTAACAACCCCAGAAATATACTTTTTTCGTGTTTTTTTGTAGTTGTGGCCTTATGAACGAGTACTTCATGGAATAACTCAATGTATTCACATAATTTTTTTTTTACTCTTTGCAATATAACGACTTATGCCCTTATGCACTATGTTCATAATCGCACAACACGACTTATATTATTGCCAGTTTTGGTTTTATAGAAATGATGTGACTTATTATGCTTGAAATTTGTGTACTTTATGACTCAATTGAGGCTTTTTAGTGGAAAAACTATGCACGTAGCTTGAAAAACGAATGAAATCAACGGGTTTTTTTTATCGTTATTAGATAATAAAAACAAAACATCATTTAGGTATTTATGCATTTAACCCTAGAAGTCCAATCTACGTAAATTTGACGTATGAACTCTTCTATATTTACCATCGAATCGCTGCAAAATCCAGAACCAACTTATTAGCCGTCGAGACCTAGCAGTACATAGTTGGCTCATCCATGTAAATTCCGCCATTTGGTTGTAAAGAGGATGTTGTGCGTCATTTTGACGTATAATTGGGCTTTTCGTAACTTTTAAAATTGTTTCAAATTTTTATTTTGTGATTTATTTGAATGATTTTTTTCCAAGTCACGTTTCACATGATATCTATAGTATTATACTATAGATTGAGTATAAAATGGGATCCAGACAACTTTTATACTAGGACGAAAAACCTTCAATTTTAGTAAATGACGATTATTGTCCTCCGCTGGATTTGGACTTCAAGCAAAGGGATTGGGTGGCTGAAGATGTTGTCCGGAGTAAAACCGAATATGTTATGGGGTTTTGTTACCCATGTATAATGAAAGTCGTAGATTGTAAAATAAACCTTTAATCGATCTTTCAATAATACAGTACTATGTTGTTAATGCTATACAATGTTTCACCAGTCACCACAATGAGTCTAGTCTGTACAGGTTAGCAGGAGACAATCATTGAGTATTGGTATTAAATACGTATCAACTGCGTATTGCGTTTTGCGTATTAACTACTAGCTGTGCCCGCGACTTCGTCCGCGTGGAATAGTGACTGCATAGTAGTTACTACTTAACACACAATTATTGAGTAAACACGTCTTGAAACACGTACTATCATATACAACTAAATTATAAGTACTTACACTTTATTATAAAGTTAAGAAATAAAATAAATAATAACACAAAAGAACTGTTATAAACTGAGCTATAAAACTTAGGTACAGAAGAGTTCAAAATTTCCAGGATGTGGTTATTCTCCCGCTCCCATATTCCTTCTACTTTTGTACACCCCTAGTAAATGGCAGAACCGATTTTGATCTAAACCATGTCTAATCATACCTATATATTATGTACATGTCATATCCTTTCGTTTGGTACTCCATTTGGATTATTTATCCCCACTATCACCCCTAAGGTGCCCTATATGTAATAAACAGATTAACCAATTTTGATAAAACCTGACTAATTGTAATTCACACGTCATTTGATATGCCGCTTGATTATATTATTTGACCACATTCGATTATTCATTCCCACTTTTACCGCTATAAATCAATAAATGGATGAACCGATTTTGATTAAATATGCCTCATCATACTTCTCACGTCAGGTCATGCCCTTTCATTTGATATGCCACTTGGATATATTATTTGACAACTTTGATTCCCACTTTTATACCTATATCCAATAAATGGATGAACCAATTTTGATAAAATATGTCTTATTGTACTTTACACGTCATGTCTTTCATTAGATAAGTCACTTGAGTATATTTGATAAAATTTATTTATTTATTCCCACTTTTACCCCTATATCAAATAAATGGATGAACCGATTTTGATAACATTGGACTACTTAATTGTTTCTGACAGGTTGTCTTTTTTCAGTTGATATATCACTTGGGTATAACAGACAGCATTCGTTTTTCTCATTCCCACTTTTGCCCTACATATATTTATTGGATGAACCGATTTTGATTAAATATGCCTCATTATACTTCTCACGTCAGGTCATGCCCTTTCATTTGATATGCCACTTGGG